>NC_090942.1:221537246-221847805 GCF_040807025.1 Struthio camelus
GCCTTTCGGGAATGCCATTTTTTCCCCCCTCTTTCCTTCCCTTTTCTCCCTTCTCCCCCACGTTAGAAAGACGCAGCGCTGAAAACTCGGAAATTTAAAGCAAGAATCGCAGGCGAGCGGCGCTCTGCTCCCCCGCCGCCGCCCTTCCCAGCGCCGTCCCAACAAGCAGCCAAGCTGTTAAATGCTTTTACCTGCTGTGCCCGAGTCAAAAGTTAAATAACGTGTGAATGAACGTAAGAGGGAATCAAGCGGCGGGGAGGGAGCGCGGCACGGAGCCCCTCTTGCAAGCGGATAATTGTCAGCGTTAGGAGAAACAAGCAACGCGCGTCTCTTTCCCCGGGCCTATGGCCGTGACATCTTGGCAGGTCCATCTGCAGCTAATTAGGCACCTCTGGTTTCGTTGCGCTCCCGCTCGGGGTGGGGGGGGGGCCGGATCCTGCCGACGTGCCTCCCTCCGCGGCCGGGTTGGCAGCGGAGAGACGCGGCGCGAGCGCGAAGGGGATCCGTTGCTCCCCGAGGGCAGGCACGGCCGCGGAAACGTCTTCTCCAAGAGGCTGGGAAGTCTGCAACGGCGCACGGGCGGTGGGTTGGGTCCTGGTGTCCCGGGACCTCCCTTTCACATGTGCACCAAAGGAGAAGTTTGCAGCTGCCGCCAACGGGGAGGTAGCAGCCCTCTGCAGGCCTGCCAACAGGAGAGAGATCTCTTAGGCCCGCTAACTAAACAGCGTGATTGCCACATCCTTTCTTCCCCGGGCTCCTTTGCTGATGGTTGACGTGGGAAAGCATTTGGGAGATGTATACCATAAAGCACCATAAAGCATAAAGCACCTCTGGACTGTAAGCTGGACGTGACTGGCTCGGATGGAGGTGAACCTGCTGATGAACGTGTTGGGTCAGATGGCCCCTGCCCAGTGCGTAGAGACGTGTGGTGCGCTCATTACGGATGCTAATTAAGTCTCCGCCGTGTTTCGATGTCCCTTTTATGGTGGTTAGCGTTCAAAGAGGTGAAGAGTGGAGAGGCTACATGGGTTTTCTTTCAAACTCTTCCCCTGAGACCTGGGTTGGTCACGCTGAGTCTGAGTTTCTTAAATGAAGGGGCTGAAGACGGGAGACTGTACATGCGCTGTGCAAAAGTGGCAACATCTCTTCCAGTGCCCAGTTTGGTGGCCAAACCAGGAGTGTGAGTTCGTCTAATCAGGAGCGCTCCAGAAGGTGAGCTTGAGCCCATCCCAACAGCCCACACTGCTCACCCCTGCCCCATGCACAGCCTGGGGCTAGCTGTCTTGAGGGTCCCCGTGGGCAAGGAGCGTGAGCCTGAACCCATTTTGACTCCTTCTGCCCCATGCATAGTCTTCTAGCACTATCCTAGCAGGCTTCACAGCCTCAGACATCCCCCTATCTCACAGCAACCCTTGGTTTCATGCTAGAAAACTCGACTCCGGTGGTCTGCGGGCAGCACAGCCTATGTGTTATTTCAGACAGTTTAACTTGGCCAAAACATACAAAACAATTGTTATGTCTTGAGGCCAAGGGGCAACACGTGAGCCTGGAGGAAAGCCAGAGCCATGTGCTGTGTAGCGTGGATGTGCTCCACACGGGGCCGGCTCTGAGGGGTGGGAACACCAACTAGTCCATCCCCCTTGGCCTTGGGGCCAGACATCACTTGCTAGCCCTCTGTTATCTAGCAGTATAGACATAACCTCTGAATCACAACTTCTAGCCCCACTTCCAAGTGCTTCTGTGCCTCTTTACATGGTCTCTGCCCGTATCCCGATGTTAACGGGCACTCCTTGAGGGGAGAAGTCTGTCTACAACCACATCACCCAACTGTGCAACCGATAAGATTGGAGGTCCCGGGTGAAACAGCGCCGAAGCCTTCCCGCCTGCACTTCAGGGGGTTTTTATTCAGGATGAGCTCTAGCCTGGTCTCATGGACCCAGTACTGCTTAGTGCATGGTAGGGGCCCTCCTGGGGTGAGTCTTCTGGTTTAAGTTTGTCCTGAACTGAAGCATCAGTGCAGAGGCACTCTTTCCTCTTAGAGAGATGTGATGGTGAGAAAGACCATGAAAAGCTTTTTTCCCCCAATTCCAGTATGTATTCTATGACTTTTGTTTCAGCTTTGAACGTCAAATAAAATAAAAGTTTAGCTCAGAAAAAGACCTCATCCCAAAGTTTCCCAGAGGCAGTTTCACCCTTGCAGCCACAGTGAGATCACGAGCTGCTTGCTCAAGGCTGGCATATCTTGCCCTGATCTTTTGAGATCTCCAGGGGTTTGACCTCCATCTCAGCGCCCAAGTCCGGATGAGCTTTGTCTGCTCAGTGGTCTACTAGTTATTTGCACCGCTCTATCAACGATGTTACTATTCCCCCGAGGCAACTTTGTCACTACGAATGAAGGTCTCCTAGGAGTTTTTCTCCAAGGGTGAGTTTCGATGGGGCCCTTTGGGCGTATTGCTGCATCCTTGTGTAAATGAGGCTTCAGCCACCAAAAAGTGGAGTTACTCTGGCGTCAGACAAAACGTGAGCAGAATCGTTGCCCTTTCAGCTGTTACTTCAGGATACATTACAAATTAACTACAATCACGCTTTCGGACTTTCTAACTGGTTTGAAAACCCCCACAAAGAAAATAATCAGTCACAAGTAAATAAGCAGTGTGACACACTCCACAACAAATTTACGATCTGGATACCTTCAGGGCTTCTAAGTAAAGACCACATATATTTTTGTTTCAAACATTTTATTTGGCAGGTGTTCCTGGAAGACCAGGGCCCAGCGGTGGGAATGGGAACTGACTGATCAAGACCTGTAGCCATGCTTATGAGATTGCAAACATTTTTAAGGCTCTTGGAGAAAAAAACAGAACAAAATAGTATGAAATTAGGTTGAAGGCAATTTCTCAAGCTTTTTTTTTTTTTTTTTTACCCCCCGGAGGCAAAACTCGTCACACAAGACTTGTTTTTTATATTGCTCGCGAGTAGAAAGGAAGGAATCTCGTTTGATGTTCTCTCATCTGAGCAGATCTGCCGTAAGCCTATACTGCATTTTTAATATCAATCCTAAAAACATTCCAGGTACAGTTCTAGATGCTGGAATGATTTCAGAAACGCTTTTGTGCTGCCTGCCAAAACGCTAAGAGCAGGACTACATTGTGTCATCAGTTTTCAATCAAGCATCTCTATGCCTTTTTTTTTTTTTTAAAGTTGCTAAAAAAAGTACACATAAAATGGTGAACAAAGACTTTTCATGTAGCTTAAAAATTAAGTTCCTGGTCACAAGTGTTGTAGGCAGTCAACTGGAGGTGTTCGACTGGAGGACCTGGTCTTACATAGGTTCATTCAGTAGTGGCAACAAGAAGAAAATACTGTTGCTCGGCTTACTTTGCACATTTACACTGTTTTGTACCGTATTTGATCATCATATTTTACAGTTCTGTTCCCAAGCAGGAAATCCAGACTATGGATCAGTGGCTGCCCTAATTTTTATTGGCACATCAAGATCTTTATTGGTGGAATTATGAGCTAGCTGGACTTTGTGTAAAGAAGCCAATATATTTACTACCAGTGTGATGTCTTAAATTTGCTCTAGCGAAGAACAAAGCTAGCTTTCTTTCTCCCTCTACTTTTTCTTTGTTCTTTTTCTTTCTCTTCCTTCCTCCTCCTTTCTTTCTTCTTTCTCTCTTTCACTTCTTTTTCTTTCTTTTCTCTTCCTTCCTTGCTCCCTTCCTTTCTATTTTTGTCTTTTTTCTTTCACTCTTCCATTATTTCATTCTTTCTCTTTCTCTCTCTCTCTTTCTTTTTTACTTCCTTGCTTGCATATTGAAAGCAAGTCAGTCATTCTGATGAGGATACGTTTACATAGGTGAAAGTAGCTTGATGCTAGAGGAAGAAAAAAACTTACGTTATAATGATATTATGCTTAGGCTGTGTTTCCAACACATCATACCGATATGTGAGACCGAGTCCTAAATCAGCACGACAGATCACAGATACAAAAGTCATTCCAGACTCTTCTAGTTTCCAAATCAGAGACCCACATTTCCAAAAGCACGCTTCAGCCTCAGTGATTATGTTTGTTAGTCCAAGATGGCAAACGTGTATTGAATTCAACCTCCTCTGCAGAGGAGTGCTTGGTAGAGACCAACGGCACTGTCCGCTGCCTTTGGAGGACGCAGAGCTGGCTAGAGCAGTCAACCCGCTTCAGGAAGGATGAAGAAGGGCGAGATGAATCCAACTCTGTACTTGATGTTTTTTGGATGAAGAAGGCGGTATCAGCCATCACCTGGAACGCAGCAGGTCGCAGCCAAAATGCTGGCTCCCATCTGCTAGAAGCCGCATAAATTTGAGCTGGCTCCAAGTCTGCACTGATAAGGAATAACTGGTCCCACTGGCCACTGCAAAGCCAGCAGCTGTGGGTGGAGTTAAATCAGTGGAAGAGCGTATTTGTAGCATTTTGCTGGCGTTTTGCACATTTTACTGGCATGGAAGCATAGCAAAAAAGCCTCCCCATGGGCAGCCTTGCTGTCCAGACAAGCATGGCCCGAGGCTGGGCAGGGTCCGGCAGCTGAGACCGAGGCTCCTGGGCAGTCAGCAGAGACTGGCAGGACCTCGGCTGCAAGATGTCCCTTGGAGAACCCCCTCTCCCTCCCCAACTATGGAAGATCAGATCTCAGACAGTGAATATAAACGCCTAAATTTAGCCAGGGTGGATAACCCCTCTCCTTTCACCTTCATGCAAGTGCTGCCCTAAAGAGCGAGACTCGGGAGTGGAAGTTCAAGGAGAGGGAATACAGACACGGGGCGAAATCACGGGTTTTGCAACATCCTCAGGGCGCCGCTGGAGGAGGGGCTGCAGCCCCAGCATCTCCCTTCCTAAACCAGAGAGTGAGCACATCTGGATTCGCAGATCCTGAGACGGGCTCGCAGCACCAGCGGCGAGAAAGAGCCACGTTTTATTTGTAAACGGAGCAAAGTTACGATGATGTCACCAAACTGCTATAAACATTGAATCCCACAATGCCGGTTTTATAGGCTCTGTTCAGAGCAAAGCCTCACTTTAATATTGCATCCACATAATCTCCAGTATGTAACATTTACTTAATTCTTTATTGTTAAAAACCCCAGAGGAAGAATATGCTAGTCCTAACCTCTTCTGCATCACAGTTCTGAGCTATTAATCTGTCATGTCAGCATATTTTATTAATACTGTTTTCCTGCGAGCTATAGGTAGAATACATCATAAGTCACTTACCATCTGTTGTGTAAGTGCGTTGTAAAGTATCTTTCTTCTACAGATTATTGCTTTGATAGATTACGGGGTTGTGCAGCCCTGATACTTCATCCCATCAATTTTAAGCTCTCAGGAGAGCCCTTGTGGTATCCGATCAATGCAACAGCCTTAAACGGCATCATCTTCAGCATGCTCCAATGGGCTGGAAAAGTGATATTGCACTGACTTTGCATATGAGGAAACCATGGCCCTGTTTCATGCTGCTTTGCTTTAATTAAGAGCCTTTTCTCCCTCTGCTCCATCGCTAGTCAGTGGGGAAAGGTAAGCCCGTTCTCCAGTCTGGGTCGGTTAGCAGGGATGGACCTGGGTCTGAAAGCTTTGCAAAGGTGTCCTGTAGCATTGTAGCCCCCGAATAACTTTGCTTTTCTCTTTGAAGTTTGCTTACGCCATGTTTTTTTTTTTTTTTAGCACCGCTACATCAGTGCAACTTGTGAGCTACAAACCACCCCAGCAGAGCAGCATCCCAAGGAGCAAAGCTCACATTTGGGCTTCAAAATCCACCTCACATCATTTTAGCTATATTTAAAAGCTACATTTAAAAGCCAGGTGCCTATATATAAAGAATTGTCTACAGAAAAAAGGAGGAAGAGGGAGGTACCGAGAAGGAACACTTTATTCCAGTTTAGGGAAGGTGTCTAGAGAAGATGGGATGAGCTGGAAGCAACTTGCTCGCTCCATCCCAAAATAGGTGCGAGATGGTGTCATTCTCATTGCATTTTTTTCACATTTGCAGAGATGGGGTATCTGTGAGCGGCTGACACTTCACCTGGTGCAATGTGTCCTGCTAACTGCTATTTTTTCCCAATAAATCACTACCCATGACGTGCTCAGCTCTGTCAAGTCCTCACTTGTTTTTCCTCCTTAACGAGGTGGCTGAAGAGCTCTCTGAGCTGGTGGTGAAATCTAGGATGCCGACTGGATGAATTTTGCCCCTAAAACCAGCAGTGTTGCCATTCTACTCATGTCTCTCCTTGCTGCCCCTGAGGGCTGGTGTCCCGAACCTCGGCATGCTCGGCTCCCCAAAGTCCACATCCACCAGAAAGCAGCTCAGCATCCTGAGGGTTAAATCAGATTTGGTATCCAACCAAGACCTGGCAGCTGAATTTCAGCCCAGAGTGAGTTTTTTTATGATCAAATTATAGACCCCAGAAAAAGAAAAAGAAGAAAAAAAGAAAACACCACCAAAAAGCCAACCCGAGGTTTATAACGGAAATCATGACAGAGCCATGATTGTAGTAGCAGGAACAGCATCACCATAATATGGTCATAAACTGGTACCGTCCTGCAGGGTATTATAAAAGAGGGGAAAAAAGGGCGTCTGAAGTGCACTTGGTATCTCCAGCAGGTCTGAGGAGGTTGGTGCCACTGCTGGCAAAGCTGGCTTGTGGCAGGGTGCTTCGGAGCAGGACGGGATGGCGTCCGCCTGCAAAACTCCACCTGAGCCAGCTCTATCCCTCTGCACCCTCAAGAGGGGAAAAATTAGACGCATTCATTTCCAGGACAGACGGCACCAGCTAAATGCAGCGCAGCCCAAATTATACTGAGCAAAGCAGTGCTGCATACAGCAATTTTTCACGGTGTGGGTCTAACTCAAAAGCTGAGGCTTTTCCAACATTTCAGCAGAAAACAAGCTTCTGGATCTCATCTTTATTATTATCTGGCTGTAAAGGGAAGGAAAGTCTTTGTGAGCTGTTTGCAAATCCCCAGTTCTGAACTTCTGCTCTAGATCCTAGGTTTGCAATGAGTTTAGCCCATCCTCTCCACAATCTCTTAAAAACCACAGAGCAGAATATGTTTGGCTCCGGCAGAGAGTAAAAAACCGAGAATGATACCATAAAGAAACAATGGTCACATTTTATTGCCTTACTCACCCGTTGTTTCTTGAGCGTGACTTATGGAAGCTTTGATTTACACTAGTGCGAGCTTTATCTGCTGCTGTCTTGGCCAGCTCATTCTTAATACCAAGACCTATGGGCCTCTGCTGACTTTCTCGGTTAAATAAATTAAAGCAAATATAAATGTTAATGGAAGCCGCTTTATTTATGGCTAGATTTGAGTACTGTCTCTTGCACCGTGGGTCCAATCCAAAACCTATTAATCCGAAGCCTACTGACATCACTGCATCAGGCCCTATCTTTGCTCTTTCTCTGTGTATTAAGAAAGGGGCAGCTAAAAAATACTGTTAAATTAGATTACAGCATCCCACGAAAGCCATTCTGCGCAAAAACTTTCAGCCCTCAGCACCTCTGGGGAGGCAGAACATGCAAGATGTTTTAGTGGCTGTTGTTTGAAGGCTAAAGATATTCCTCCAGCGAGGCCTCCCCCCCCTCCCTTTCCTCTCTATGCCAACCATCCCACCCTCTAAATACCTCCTCGCAAAATGTTTTGCAATGCATCATGTGCTGTTTGTGGCCAAACACATTTTTGGCTCCTATGTAAGATACAGAACCTACTTCCAACTCTTTAGATTGTTCCTTGCCAAACCTTTATTTTTTTGGCTGGTTGGAAGGAGAGAGCTTTCTGCTGCTCTTGTTATTATTATTTTATTATTATTTATTCAGAGATGCTTTCTGCCACATGCATTTGGAGAACTGCTGGCTTGCCATCCGGTGTCCGCCTTAACGCATCCTGATATGCGTCTTCCGCGTGCCCCTATATTTCACTGCTGGTCAGAAAAAAGAAAAAAAAAAGCAAAGCAAACAAACAAAACAACACCCAAGCAACCTAAGAACATTTACGTGCTCCTTTTGTGCTGCAGAGAATAAGATCAGAAGAAAGGGGCAACGCAAACAGTGAAAAAGTGGAAAAATATGGGAGTTGTCCTGCAAAGTATTAGGATGAGTCAGTAATTGAAGCTGTTGTTCTTGCAAATGGAAGTAGCCAGTTTTGGATTATCGTTGTAGCATAAAGTCTTTCTGTTATCGCAGCCATGGGAGGGATAAAAAGAGAAACAAGCAGTAGGATCAGCTCCTCAATGAATACGAACTGCTACAGTTCACCGAGGCTCTGGCTTTTCCCGTCTGATCGTGTCCTGCTGATATTAATAGAGCTTTTCCACCACGTTCACTGGGGACCGGATTTGGAGGCTTAAAGGCAAGGAGAAACCGTTTGGTCAGACCTCCAGCACGAAACAGGCCAGGGTATCTCACCCAAACGGTTGCAACTGCAGCATACCCCAATTTCTGCATGAGCATGAGCGTCTCTTTTGGGAAGGCATCCAGGCTCACCAGGTTTATAGGCAGCACACGGCAGAGAAACTCATTTCAAACCCGATGTGTTCAAGCACACGCGCACCCAGACGTGATATTCATGTCTCGGCAGTATTAGGAAGTTGGCAATCTAACAAATCAGGGTAATTCTAGGAGGCCTGATGCTTTTGTATCCCTTCTGATCTGCGTTTAAAAATAAAGAATGCTATTTATATTGCACCAGCAGGGCTGGGGAGCCCAGCGGGCTGGCTTTCTCTGTGCCAGGCACCTTGTGCACACATAGTAGGAAGGACTTCTGAAGGCACAGAGTGCACCCTCAGCAAATTTGCTGATGATACTAAACTGGGAGGAGAGGCTGACACACCAGAAGGCTGTGCTGCCATTCCGAGGGACCTGGACAGGCTGGAGAGTTGGGCAGGGAGGAACCTCATGAGGTTCAACAAAGGCAAGTGCAGGGTCCTGCACCTTGGGAGGAATAACCCCATGCACCAGGACAAGCTGGGGGCTGACCTGCTGGAAAGCAGCTCTGCAGAGAAGCACCTGGGAGTCCTGGTGGACAACAAGTTAAGCATGAGGCAGCAATGTGCCCTTGTGGCCAAGGTGGCCAATGGTCTCCTGGGCTGCATTAGGCAGAGTGCTGCCAGCAGGTGGAGGAAGGTGATCCTGCCCCTCTCCTCAGCCGAGCACAAGAGAGACATGGTGCTACTGGAGAGAGTCCAGCGGAGGGCTACAAAGATGATGAGGGGACTGGAGCATCTCTCCTCTGAATAAAGGCTGAGGGAGCTGGGCCTGTTTAGCCTGGAGAAGAGAAGATTGAGAGGGGATCTCATCAATGTGTACAAGTATCTGAAGTGGAGGGTGTCAAGAGGATGGGGCCTGACTCTTCTCCATGGTGTCCAGAGACAGGACAAGAGGCAACGGGCATAAACTGAACCACAGGAAGTTCCATCTGAACCTGAGGAAAAACTTCTTGACTGTGAGGGTGACAGAGCACTGGCACAGGTTGCTCAGAGAGGTCGTGGAGTCTCCTTCGCTGGAGATACTCAAAATCCATCTGGATGCGATCCTGGGAAATATGCTCTAGAGGACCCTGCTTGAGAAGGGGGGGTTGGACTGGATGATCTCCAGAGTTCCCTTCCAACCTTGGCCATTCTGTGTGATTCTGTAATTCTGTGATTTTGTGCCCATGAGAAGCTACCAGCCCTTGGAGAATGATGGGAGAGAAGACGAGAAATGAAACTCTCTGCCCACAACAGGACGGGGGAATAGGGGGGTCCTCAGATTAATTGAGCCCTCCATTTGTGTCCTATGTTGGTCATCCCAATCACTTTAGAGAGCCCACGGCCGCAGGGGAATGATACCAGCCCGGGTTACCTTCCACCGACTGCGTCCTGCAGAGGCACCCATGAACGCAGCAAAGTCTTCTTAGTCACATCTCACAGGGCTTGGTGGGGACCAGGGATGGAGATGGGGACCAAAGAGGGGATTTTGCATGCCGTCCTCTGAGACTTGCAGCTGCTGCATGTGGAGCTCAGCGTGAGGAAGTCACGCCTTTATTTTGCATTCTTTCTTCACTTTTTACAAATCTTGGGGCTCTTTTTCTGTCTCCCCTTTCCTTTTCCCCTCGCACGAAGCCTCATTCCCTCCCTGGGTGCTAGCTCGTTCGCAGCAGCTCCACACGGGCTGTGGGATATGTCCCTGTACAGTCGGTTAAACAAGACCACTAGCTCTCTTCCCCAGACTCTCACCTTAATAAACTACCTAAAATTTCCCCATCAAACCCTCATCTTTGCAAACAAAGCGAAAAGTGGATTTCAAATATGTCTTGTGCTTGGTTACAGAGTGAATGAGCTTTGTGAATATTTATCCTACAGATTTCCTCAGTTGAAATAGCTTCATGAATATTTGTTCTGCAGATTCCATGCAATTAAGTGAATAAATTGATACATAATGGCCTACGTTTTCCAAGAGCAGGACAGCGTCCAAGTGATAGCGTAGCAAGGAGGCAAGAGGTGAAAATGCCTGCCTTGGTATTATGCCATCCTGTAATTTACCCCTGGGATAGCTCTGGAGTAAACTTCATGTAACTCAGTGGTGAATCAGGCCCTGAAACCACACTACCTTCTCCAAAATGCTCCACTTTGGCCAGCACCTATTTCACAAACTTTTGACACATGACGCAACTGTAAAAATGTTGAAGTCCTTGCCAGTCAGGCTCGAATTGTTAGAAGTGGTAGCATGACATCATGGATGGGCGTGAACTTCAATATTCGATTTCACTGAAGTAAAACAAAGGGTAAGCAGGTTGTTTGGAGAGATGCGTGTGTTTTTTGCATGTTTGTAGGGCACACGGACACGTACGAAAGATGAGTGAACTAAAAAGAGGGCTTTTTTTTAGGGTTCTATACCTATTCTGTTGTGTAATCCTGACATCTGCAACAGGAACCAAACAGCACAATCAGATTTTTGCAAGCAAGCAGAAACCCTAACTAAGCAGTCAAGTGGAACCAGAGAGAAAACACACCACACTCCTCAAGAAAAAAAATACCGTTGTCAAGAAAAAGGATTCCTCTCCAATATTTTCCAGATAGTTCGATATAACAACGAAACATCCAACCTCGGTGTTTCTGGGAAAGGATGAAGCGTTTTCACAGCATCTCCTGGAAGATCTTTCCGTAATAAAACCTAGAGAAAAGGAAGATGACTCAAGTCAGATGGCTTACGGCTTCAAAAGGAAGCGAGAGACCAGGTTTTCAGAAGCTGGATGCCCAGCAGAGCAAGCAGAGGGACGTCTCCCAGTGCCAGCAGCTGTGACCCTTCTGGACATCTTTTCAGAATAAACCAGCACCCCATGCTGAGACAACAACCGTGTATTAGTGGGGACTAAATGGGGGGCAAGTGCTTGAAAATCAGCCTCCAGGTCAAAGAGAGCACTCAACAGAGGAGCTGAGGAGCTTCCAGCCCACATCTCTGAGCACCGGGGAAGGGGTCGGCGAGGCGCATGTTTAAATTGTCTCCTAAGAAATTCAAGGCAGCTTTTAGGTAAGAATGTAAAAGCTTGATTTGTTGCGTACCGTATATGATTACATAGAGCAGGGTGTATCTAGGAAAGGATTTCCTCATTCGAATGGGATTCCAAATTGGGTTTCAAATTATTACACCTTGCCTGTATTTCTAGCAGCTCTTGTCAAGTTAGGTTATAAGATGATTATGCCTTACTACCATTAATCTCCTCGCTGTCCCCAGTCTCCACAGAAACGTGGCTTTTCCTCAAGGTTATGGGTAGAAATGCCTGGCTGAGATGGGGCGCTGCGGGTCAGCTTGGGATCCTGTAAGTTCTCCATCCAAGGACATGAGCTTCCTGCAGGGCCAAAGGAGGAGGAGAGGACAGGGTCAGAGCCTCTTCCTTTCAGCTCACGGGGGTGGCACATGCCTGTGTCACATGTTCATTTTGTTTTGTTTTACCTTGTTCGGAAATGCATCCCTTCAGCCGAAAAGGTTGTGTCTTCAGAAACGGAATTGAATCTTCAGAAATGTTCAGCACCTCCAGTCATGGCTGGGTTTGCAGAGATGGTTGGCTCCCACTTCGGGAACCACAAATCAGATTTTCAAAGGGTGCCCATGCAAACAGCATTGAAATCTCTGCATCTCTGACAGCAAGAACAGCTGCCTTGAGCACTGCCAAAAATCTGTCCTCTTTAGGAAAAGCCAGTCTTGTCTGAAAATCTCTCTCAGCACTCTTTGGAAAACCTGGCCCTCGTGTTGCCTGCATGAGATGGTCCCAAGACCTGCTCCGTCAGAGTCTGACAGTGCTCCCTCTTGGTCCATATATCCCATCACAGAGACAGAACAAGTTTTGGGTTCAGAGACTAAATTTAAAAATGGGCAGAAACAGGGATGTCTAACAAACGTCTTGCTCCCAGACGAGGTGTTTTTACTCTCGGCCAGCGTTTGCAAGGCTGTAATCTCAATGGGAGATGTTTCATTGGGCAGTTTACGATGCTCCTCCTATTCCAGAAGGGTTATTGAGGCATTTTGTCCTTTCCGTCTCTCCACTTCCGCAAATCTCTGTTTTTGATTACACACCCATTGCTAAGCCCCCTGTGAGGAGGCCTCCCAATCCCGCACCTCGGCAAGGGAGGGGTTACTAGATTTCTTCGTACGGAAGAGAAAGAGCTACCCCACCCTGAAGGGATCATGCAGCCTGTCAGCTTTGGAGAGAAGAGTTGACAGCTGGTTTTTATTAGGATGGAGGCCTTTAAAAGGCAGCATTTGGGGCATGGGTGGGACCTTTGGTTTAGGGGAGAAGCATACTCTGCTCCATCCCTAGACTGCAAGGTCTCGCATGCATGGTCCCCAGCCAAATGCCACGAGGGTCGAGAGACTCTGCCTTTGGTTTTCCCCTGGCTGGTGATGGGATTTGAGGGATTTGGGGTGGTGCAAATGAGAGAAGAGCTGACCTCCACCATGCTTTGGAGTGAGGAAGAGATGTGCTGAAAGATCGTGAGTCCCGTCCACCAGCAGGCACAGTGGAGGGACTGTCTTTTTTAAGGTCCATTCCTGCCTTTCCCAGGCTCCCTGGATGCAGACGGCTCTGTCTGCTGTGGGGACAACACAACATCTTGTCTGGGAATGAAAAAAAATCTTCCTGGTGTCTATGCAGGAGTTTGTTTTCACAGCTAATTGTTAAATGCAAAATGCACTGATTGCATTTACTGACCTCTCTTTCCTCTAGATAGAGAAGCTACTGCCAGTCTGAGTAAACTGAGGCACAGGGAGACTATATGCCTTCCCAGTGTCACCATTTGTGATGCAGACAGGGGTTGAAACCACCTCCTGGTGTCAGGATACATCAGCAAAAGCAGGCTTTTCGGGATGCCAAGGCTTTGGCGAATAACAGCAATCCCATTGTTCCTTTGTATCCCTCTGCTTCCACTTGCATTTTGGCCTCTCTTGTGGGATCTGTAGGGAAAAAGTTTGATTTTGTTCTGCGTTTGTCCAGCACCAAGTGCAATACAGGACGGGTTTCTCATAACTGGGGCTATCCTGCACTTCTCCAGTGTAGCTTATGAGTGATGATATTAAAAGGGTGGAGGGGACAAACGCTTCGGAAATTTGGGGAAGGTGAGTTGAAGGTACAGTTCCGAATCCTACCCCTTCCAGGCAGGTAAGCTGGATGTTAGTGCAGAAAAATGTCTGTGCTTTAGGCACCAAGCAGGGCACATATGGCCTCTATAGGGTCCAGCTGCTGTTGCCTGGGCCGGATGCTACACGGGGAGATGAGAGGGCCAAAGGAGACCCGCTGAGCTTCTACCTCGCTTGTGTGTCCCTCAGAAGTATCGATGCTTGCTATGTGGCAGGATAGAGAAGAGATTCCTTAAATATTTTTATTATTCTTCCTTTTAATTTGGAGCAACCTCAGGGGCTGAGTTCGTCCTTTTATATATCATCCTGCTTTCCAGCATTTTCCAGAAGATTTTAGCATCTAACAGTCATTGTTTGTTCTCTCCGCCAGAAGACAAAGCATTTGGGTGAATTTTTAAATCCAGTGTGCTCATTTGGGCTTTTTTAGTAGGTGGAGAAGCATTAGAAATAGACCCTATCAGGGCTTGAAGTAGAAACTTAGATGCCCATGTTTGCCTAAATTAGTAACTACAAGGGCACAAAGCAGGTCACTCATTTATAATTTATTGTTAATTGGCATTGCTCACCAGCAAACATTCTCCAAAGTCCGGGCAGCGTTTAGGGGATATAAGGCTCAGAGATGTTTCCCAATATAGAGTTTGGATACGGTCACCCTGTTATGGGCAGGGGAACTTGGCTTTGCGTGCTCCAGCCATGCTGAGCTGGTTGTGTTAGGGCCAGTAAATGGTTGCTAACCCATATTATTTGTTCTTATAGATGGAGCCTGGAGCCCATGTCTGAAGACTGCCGGTATACCCATTTGAAATAGAGGAATGGCATCCTGTCACATAAGCTGGCACCTTCCAGCCACCGGTCCCAGTGAAATACCTCCACAGAGCATTTGTAAAAGGCTCGTTTTAACGTCCCATGCAGAACATGCCCTCATGCTGGGCAGAGTGTCATCCTCACCCCCCTGCCTGTGTGATGACTTGCATAGCTCATTCATAGCACACAGCATCTCGAAACTTGCTGATAAAACCGTAATACCACACCCCACAGTATACATAACTATGTCATATTAATAAATATTTGCAGAGTGCCACAACTTGGCACAGTGCTTTAGAGATTTTTAAATAAAGGAACATGGCCTCCTGCTCTAGGAGAGTTTATACTCGGGTCCCAGTTCTGCGTATGTTTAATGTTATCGTGAGTCATCCATGGAGGATCTTCTTGCTTTGGGTGGGGGATGGAAGAAGAAGAGAGGGTGAAGAGACATATGCATAAAAATGAATGATAAATGACGCTCCCAAAGGCAGCATGGGTGGGCCCAGGGCATTAGTAATGGAATATGTCTTTTTTGCATCAATGCTGTTGGTTCAAATCCAGTTGAGCTCGTTAGCATCTAAATGGTGTCCCTACCAAAATGGCAATGTGTGGTTTATATAGCACGAGTTTGGTGAGGTCAATCTTCAACATAATTAGGATTTTTGCAGAGGCAGCCAGAACTCACTCTTCCCCACTCACCTTCAAATTACATCTGAGGATGTAGGCAGATGTAGCTGTAGTCTGGCTCACCTGTGTTGCCTAAGGTTGCTCTGAAGACTGATGTCTCATCTCTGTATGCCCCTGCAAGGAATGGCTGGCAGACTCGGGTGGATGCAAGTTTTGGAGGTTACTGCACCTACTGTAGGAAACCACAATAAATCCTTATTTTCCAATCCGGTACTGTTCTGGCATTCTTTTTACCGCCCCAAAGATATTTTTAAAAATTCACAAGAAGATGGTTTTCCAAACTCTTTTTTTTTTTTTTGAGCCTGATAATTACATCAATTAGGGAATGCAATCCAGAAGATACTGTCCCACTGTCTTCAATTCTAACAGTGGGTGGCTACATTCATGCCTCACGTAGACAGAGCGTCTTCGCAGGTTGCAGTTCGGAAGAGGGTTATTTGCTCAGCAATCATTTACTTCCCAGGGGGCTAGTTCAGCTGACTGTCTTAAATGCTTGCATAAAGCTCCAGCTCTGATTTATTTACTGTCACGCTAGTACGGCCACTTCTCTTTTATGCAAATCCCACGGAAAATGTTGAATCAAGTTGTCTCCTGCTGATGAAAATGGTGATCATTTTGGCCTACAGAAGCACCAAGAATCCTAACGACTGCTAAGTTTTTAGGTTTAGACCTCCTGGTCCAGCACTCGGGCCCTGTGAAATATAACTCCACGTGCCCACTGAGACAGCGCCTCACTCCCCATGCACCCGAAGGGCACCCAGGCTTTGCCACTGCAACCAGATAAACCCAGGCCCAGATATTTCCGCGAGAAGCAGGAGACAAAAGATTTTCAATATTTCAGCAATGACATTCCTGATCCAGCAAAGCACTTGGAGCACAATGTGTCACATAGAGATTAGGGGGATTTAAACACATGATGAAATGCTTTGGCATTTCAGGGCCTGTGGGCTTGTCTACACAAGAAAGTGTCCCAGATTAAAGGTTTGGGGTAGTTTTAAAGTCCCCAAGGCTCTTTCTGAATACTCCCTATACGCCTGTAGTTAGTCCAGCATCTTTCTCACCATCCTTCTCCTGGTTTCTTGCTCTATATCCCACCTGCTTATTGCTGCTTCAGCCCAGGATACCTGTTTCTATTCCCCTGCCCTTCCGGCTCCTTGTCCAGGTTGCACAGAATAAACTGGGGCTGCTGAGTCTAGAGCAAAGGAGACCGGATGGGGCAGGATAATAGCCTTGAAATCTGGCCGCTGCCAAAGGAAAAAGAAGACTCTGTTCTTCATGTGCATGGCATCTGAAGGAGGATTCAGGCTTTGTGAGGAACACCTCTGCAGCAGTAACCGGAGAGATGCCTGGGAGCCTTCTCCTCATGTGGATGTGGCACCTCCGTCATATCCTTAAGAGCATGGTTGGCAAACAGATCTTGCAGACGACATAGGGACTCAATATGTGTCCTCCTGGCACCGTTTTTAAGATAACTTAATGAATGGGTTGGGTGGAAGACAC
Source organism: Struthio camelus (assembly GCF_040807025.1). NCBI lineage: Eukaryota > Metazoa > Chordata > Aves > Struthioniformes > Struthionidae > Struthio > Struthio camelus. The sequence goes on from NC_090942.1 coordinate 221,553,879, forward strand.
CTCTTGTGGTATGGTGTGCCTTACGGTGTTGTTTGTACAGCTCCAAGCACATTAGGGTCCTACTGCAGTAACATGAGCGTTATAACCACTGCTACTGTGACTTCTACTTCTGATTAATAATAAGACCACTTTCCCAATGGCTCTTCAAAGATTAAGCTAATTTGGAAAAAAGCTATTCATACTGAAATCAGGGCATGTGTGCAACAAGTAAGACTGCAATAGATATTCCATGCAGCTTCATCATGTAAATAAGTCCTCCTTGGAGAACCCCGACAAAACCTCTTCTGAGGAGTCACACATTTCTGGGGGACAGCGGGGTGGAAGAGGGCTGGAGAAATGGGAGTCTCGGACCGTTTGAGTACTTACGTGCAAATGTCACACAAAGAAAAATGGACACCCTGTGCAAAGCCGCTGGCAAAACTGGGTCTTAAACAAATAATATAGTGGCTTTGGGAATTTGGGACTGTGTATTCAGAGTTCTTTGCAGTTCACGTAGGAAAGCCCATTAGTGACCTGTGTATATGAAAGCAATCTTTCCAGCATGGAGACAGACAGATAAAAGTATTAGCACTTGTAAATAGCTTTTCCGAAAGTAGACCTCTAGGAAATTCATTCTGAAGAACAGGTCCTCAGACTATAGCATCTATAGTCTTCTCTGCTTTCACCTGAAACCCACGATTAAACTGACTAAGCAAAATGACACCGATTTGTTCACAGCCCCTGGCTGCCATAGGAGTCTTAAATTCAGACTTGTGGGGTTTGTGGTTTACTAGCCAGCCATGCTTTTCTTTCGTTACTTTTTTTTTTGGGGGGGGGGGGGGGGGGGGGGGGAGAGCATGCAATCATCAAGCCTCAGTCACTGAGGTTGGCCCGAAAGGAAAAATCAGATCTCGAAAGCTGAACTTCCCGCTGATTAAAGAAAGATCAAAGAAAATGAGGTTGTGAAAACGGACGGCTGACAGCAGGATTCAGTGAGGCAGGACGTGTATTTGTGTTCTGTATTACGACTGTCATGTAGTGATTTCTCAGCCTCGGAGGAAAAGGAAATCCACCTGACAGTGGATACATGAAAAGTATCTTTGTCCTTTAATTGCCAAGGCGGTCGCACAACCAAGCAAACCCTAATCATCCCCTGGAGAAGTAACATGTAAAGTTTCCGGCGAAAATAGTAACAAGCCATTTTGGCTAATCATTAACTGCTCATTAGAATAACGCAACAGCAATGCTAGCGCTCGCCCTCCGCTGCAGCCACAACCGAGCCCCTTTCAGCCCCCAAAGCCGGGGGAAAACCCTGCGCAAGGTTCCGGCCCCGCTGGGGGAAGCCCCCGACACCCAAAGCGGAGCTTTCCGAGGGAAACGCGTTATTCGCTCGCACTGATTTTGCAACCCGCCGCCGCCGCGCCGCGGCTCCCCGGGCGGGCGCGGGGGGTCCCGGGAAGGGAAAAAGGGGAAAAAGAAAAAAAAAAAAGAAAAGGGAAAGGGGGAAAATGGAAAAGGAAAAAAGGGAAGGGGAAGTGGGGGGGGGGGGTGTTTTCTCCGCCCGCCGCCTCCCGTCGCCCCGGGCGCGCCGGGCACGGCCGGGCGGCGCGGAGCCCGGCGCGCCCGCCCCTGCCCGCGGGGCGATCCGCGGGGCGCGCAGCCCTCCTCGCGGAGCCCTTTGTTATGCTAATGCCGGCTGACATCACGGCGCATATCAAAGCCGCGGGGACCGCATATAAGGCGGCTCGGCGGGCCCCGCCGAGCCACAGCCGCCCCGGCCCCGCCGCGCCCGCGCAGCCCGGCGGAGGTAAGCGGAGCGGCGGGGGCGGCTCGGCTCGGCTGCGCGCAGCGGTGCGGGGTCGGGGGCGGCGGGGAGCCTGGTGGGGGGGCGGGGGGGGGGGGAACCGGAGCGGCGCGTTGAGGCAATGCCCGGCCTCGGCAGGAGCCCCCTGAAATGCCGAAAGGTGCGAGGGTGAGGATGGAGGAGAGCAAGGCTCTGCGGGGAGAGGGGAGACCCCGGGGGTGGGGGGGGGGCTGCAGGGGAGAGGGGAGATGCAGGGGAGGGGGCTGCTGCGGGGCAGAGGGAAGATCCTAGGGGTGTCAGGGGAGAGGGGAGATCTAGGAGCCTGCGAGAGATAGGGGGAACATAGAAGGGCTGCAGTGGGAGAGGGGAGACCCAGAGGGGGCTGCAGGGGAGAGGGAAGATCCTAGGGGTGACGGGGGAGAGGGGAGATCTAGGAGCCTGCAAGGGAAAGAGGGGAGATGCAGGGGGCTGTAGGGGTATCAGGGGAGAGGGGAGATCTAGGAGCCTGCAAGAGATGGGGGGAACGTGGGAGGGCTGCAGGGGAGAGGGGAGACCCCAGGTCGGGCTGCAGGGAGAGGGGAGACCCATGAGCCTGTAAGGGAGAGGAGAGATGCAGGGAACTGCAGGGCAGAGAGGAGACCCTAGGGCTGGAAGGGAAAGGGGACATCCCAGGGGTTCCAGGGCAGAGGGGAGATGCAGGGGGCTGCAGGCGAGAGGGGAAACCCCAAGTCTGGAGGGAGAGGGCAGATCCTGGAAGCACCAGGGGAGAGGGGAGACCCGGCAGCTGCAGGCAGCCTCTGCTCCCCGTCCCTACTGCAGGACCTGGGGGTTTTCATTAACCCCCCAAAAGAGCCGACCGTGCTCCCACCGACAGCAGCAAGCTGGCAGCAGGCTCAGGTGGATGTATTTCCTTCTCGGGGTGGCGGGGGGGAAGCTGGAAAAAAATGTGCGATGGATACTCACACACTGATACAGTTCACATTGCCTATTCCCGTCCCCGGGATCGGACTCTCGGAGGTGTCAGATAGGAGTCTTTTCGGCATGCCAGTGTGGGTCAGGCTGCAAACAGCCCCGGGGTGAAGGGAAAAGGGAGCTTTGAGGAAAAAAACAGTTCTCTTTTTTTAGGAGTCTGCAGGCCACTTGCTGCGGGTTTGATCAGTGACCCAGAGCTCTCCAGAGCTGTAAACAGCACGTCTGCCCCAAAGAGTCTCCCTCCTTCCCTCCCCTTGCAAATTCCTCTTGCAAATGTAACCTGTGCTGGAGCGAGTAGGAAAAAAAAAAAAGGCATTTTTACCTCCCCAAATAGGAGGGGTGCGCTCACAGGGGTGCGCTCACAGGCCGAACTTGCAGCTCTTGGGGTGGGGGGTGAGGGGTTAGATCGTTCCTGTGCCCTCCGGGGAAAAGACTGTGATTTCTTTTTCCTGGGGGAAGCAAAGCAGAGGACGATGTCGGCCGATCCGCGTTAGTGAGACTGTTGGAGAGCGTCGAAGACATCTTCCACCCAAGTCCGTGTCGTTCAGCAATTCAGGGGAGAAAGAGAAGGGGTCTGAAATATCTAAATAGACACTAAAAGACATGGGCAGGATTAAGGGCTGAAGGTTTCCAGTGTCCTCCTGGGAGAGGTGGGGGAGAGTTTCCAAAGGCGAAAAGATGCAGAAAACAGCCTGCAACAAGCAGTAAGCCTGGATGCTCCTGGGAGCGCTGCCTTCCCCTTCACGGGACACATCGAAAACAAATCCGAGAGGGCACTAAAGAAAAACAACCCCGTGGCGAAGAAATCCTGCCTCCCTTGCAGTCAGTCGGAGTTTCGCCTCGGACTTCAAGGGAGCTGGGAACTCACCCCTAGAGGTTATTAAAATCCTTTGTAATAACAGCACTTCTCCAGTAACCCTTTACACCGGGCGCTGGGGTTGTGATAGCCAAAGAGCAGCCTGGATGGAAAATTACACAGCAGATCGCAAAAAATATCCCCAGAAATACTCCTTCCCCCCGCAACTAGTTGCTATCTCAATGGGGGTATTAAGGCAGAAGGGTGCAACTGAGACACGTCCAATCCTGCTCGGGGCTGGGGGGTCGGGTAGGATCGGTTTGCTCCGGGTTAAGGATTGGCAAAGAGGTTCCTCGAAGCGATACCAACTGCTCCAGCCTTTGCCACACGTGTCCCGCGCGATGGGCTTTAGGGCTGCAGGAAAACGGAGGCTTTAGCAAGGAGCGGAATTTGGCCGGCGTGTTTTTCCGTTTGTTTTGTTGTTGGGTTTCTTTTGGGGTGGGCTACGCTGGGGGGAAAACCGCTGCAAAGACCACAAAGGAAGGCCCCGAGCGGAGTCTGAAATGAGTAACTGGAGGGAAACCCATTTACTGCTATTAATACCGTTGTTAAAATAAGCAAGCTTTTGCCCCGGGGACGGAGAGGACCCCTCCAAGACTTTTGAGTCCTGCACCTGGTTTGTTTGCTGGTTTGTTTATTTGTTTGGACTGAAGAAGGGGGGGAAAAAAAAGGGGGGGGGGATCCTTGAGAGCTTTTGTCTCCTCCTGGCTGCTCCCCGGAGACGAAACCGGGATCGTGTGTTTACTAAGTCGCAGCCCTTTCCTTGAGCTCCAGGTGCCTTAGGACTTGGAAGAAGTGAGAGGCAGAGTTAATGAGGTGAGAAGGAAAGCAGAAGGGAAGGAGCAAAACCCATTTGTTGTAACAGATCAGACAGACTGAAACATCTGCAGGGCATGGGCACCTGCGTTAGTCGAGAAATGCCGCTTTTATTATTTGTCTTTTCTGGAAAAAAAATATTTGTAGGACTTGGAGAGAAGGAAAGGAGAGATGAAGAGCTAAAGTTTTGGGCTCGTCTGAAATTTATCTTTTTTTTTTTTTATTTTCCCCCTTCTTCTTTCCGAGCAGTTACACAAATCTTTTTGAGGAGGGGAGGGGAAAAAAGTGAAATGGCGAATGAAGCCGTGCCGTACGCAGGGTTAAATGGAAACACACAATCAGACCATAGCTCGAGGTGTAATTCAAGCCATACGTTGTGTCTGTCTGTTGACTCCAGAGGTTCCATCAGGAGCTGGCGAGGGAGGGGACTGAGAGGGGAGAATCCAAACTTTTCCGTGGTTCATAAACCACTCCTTTGCAATTCGGATAATAGATCCCCCTTCGCGCGACAACCCGCTAAGCCTCGGCGTTAACGATCGCCGGTGCTCTCTCTCTGCTTTCAGGTGGTTCATCTCCAAGGAGGAGCGGCATCCAAACTGAAGGAAATACCTCGCTCAGAAAATCAGGAGGACTCCTTTTTAATTTTCCTTCGGAAAAGCTGCTTGCCTTCTGAAAGCGGGCGACAGCGGAGAAAATGAAGCTGAGCCCGCAATTTTTGTTAGCTGGTTTTCTGTCTCTGATTCTGCAGATGGGGATTTGCTATGGAATAAAATGGATGTAAGTATCTATCTATCGCTCTCTCTGCATTTTCCGTCTTTGTAGTCGTTGCTGTTCTACTACAAATTTATGCAGCTTTCCGTGCGGCGCTGCTATTTGAGGTGCACCGTAAAGCCGTTTAAAGAGCAGCACTGCATTTCTCGGGGCATTCATTGGTTTCAAGTGTGTGTACTAGGAGCTTGTGCTAACAACATGCCTCGATCTTCTTTCCAAAATATGCATGATTTAGGCTTGCTTTTTCTTCCCCTCATTGATACCAAAGGAAAGGCACACACTTGAACGCTCACATGAGCCACTTAACGAAGTTTCTAACGTTAGCTCCTACCATGCTGGGAAACTCTCCCGCTGGGAGCACCGATCATGCTGAGTATGAGCTGAGAGCAATAGGGACTGCAGTTAAGATAATGCCACCAATCTCCAGCCATAGGGGATGCTTGACAGATAACATGGGTTTTTTTGTGGACCTTTTAACCTTTGGATTTTGCAAAGGGTGTTAAAAAAGAGGCGGGGGAGGAGGGCGAAGAAATACCGGGGAGTGTGGTCAAGTCTGGATCCAGTTTCCTTGGAGGTAATGTCACTGCAGCATTTACAAACAAAGTGAAAACATCACTGACTTATTTCTTGGCTTAAGCAAGTAATCAATTAGTTGCTTACTGAAAAATAAACAAACAAGCTCCCTCCAACACCCCTCTGGTTTCACGGCCTCGATGACTGATCGGTCCTTTGTACTTTGGTTTGAAGCTGGGCACAAAATAAATAGCAGGATGTGGGTTAACCCCAAATGAGGATCTTTTACAAAAGAAAAGGCAAAGTAAAATGTGATGCCAGGAAGAGTTTGTTGCGTTAGGACATAGTACTTCAAGGTGAAGATCTTGGGGTTAGGCAAGGAAATGGGGACAAGAGGTTCCTATTTCATTTCTCTTTCTGCCGCGGACCCTGTAGTATGTCTCATTCCCATTTCAGTGCCCTGGTCGTTGTTATTTGAGGCTACGCTCGCACCACGTATTATAGAAGTGGGATTTTGGGTGTCTTGCCTGAACCAGTCGCCTCGCTGCCCCGTGTGCAGTCAGTGGAAAGAGGCACTTTCGGATGGTCACGCGCCTTCTCCAAAGAGAGAGATGCAACGTGAGAGGCTGGGGATACCCTCTGGAGATGCCAGTTGAGACGAGACATCCAACTTTTATGGGCATCAAAAGAAGCAGGATGAATCTCAAATGAGGGTATTTAAATGCAGAGGGTCAGCAAGAGGGACGGTCACCTACTGTATGGACACAGTGCGTCTTTAATGCACTATGTCCATACTGTCAGGACCACCTTGAAAGTGGAGCGGAGTTAGGACCTGATTTACTCTCTACCGTACTGTCTTTACACCCTATAGCTAAATTACATACCCCAGACAAGTGGCCGTTGCCTTCAGCTCCTCTGCCTCATCTGGAAAACACACTTTTCCTTCTGCCAGTTTTCTTGAGTATTTCACATCGTCACTCGGATGTGGCGTGTCATTGAGGAGGGGACACGCAACGCCGCTGGGACGGGCTCCTCCAAAAGGCAGGGGCTAGATTAACTTCAGAGGGAATCTGATAGCTCTGTGACGGGACGTAGACGTGAAAAAAGGCTGGAAGGCAGGGCAAGGTTTGTGATAGCGTTGCTGGCAAAAGCAGCCTGGAAGTGGTTAAGCGGTGGTGAGGTTTTTTGGTTTTTTTTTTTGGAAGTTGGGGGGACAGCACTTGAAGGACAGACGCTGTGGTTGCCGCTCCTCCCCTTCCCAGCAGACATATCCCCCTATCGCAACCTGAGTGGGGAAGATGAAAGCTCAGATTAAAGTGGCATTTGAAGTATGAATGACATCCAGATGCACTGCCAGGCTTGACTCACACCTGTTTAAAACCTGGTGGGAAGCCGTACTCCCTGTCTGAGGGAACTTCTCACAGCCGGGACACTGCCAGCTGGGATTTTACAATGCACTGCTTTTTGCGTTTACCCGTTCTCCTCCCTTCCTCAGCCTCATTTTTCAATGAGGCCAAAGAATTTTTTTCCCTCCATGCTATATTTCTCCTAGTGCATCCATGAAGTTGTACCAGATTTAGGCTGCTGCCAGCATTTGGGCTAAGGGACCGTTACTCGAAAGGATAAACCCTTGGTAAATTGTGCCCGTTGCCTGAGAGCTGCAATCACAGCCCAGGACTCCCATGTGCTGGGCACCTTGCAAAAAGCCCCTGTACCTTCCCTCCGCTGCACGTGCTCGCAGTTGGCCTGCAAGACTTGCAGATAGGGAGGAAAAAGGAAGGTAAAAAGAAAGAGGAAAAGGATAGGGAGGGAAAAGGAAAGTACAAAGAAAGAGTGAAGTGCTAGGGAGGAGAGCGCATGGCATTTTCGGCAGTGGGTTTGTCTCAGCGGTCTCTCCGTTGGGCCGTTGTTGTAGGCATGGTGCCAAAGGCGAGCTTCAAAGAGGAATGGAGGGGGAAAAAAAAAGATAAGGAGGTGGTTTTGCCAGATGTTTACAGGCCCCTCCTGAGCACGGAGAGCACCGTGGCAGAAAGCCTGGCGGGCCCTGTTTGGAAGTCTGAGGGAGAAGGAGCCACTGATATGAGGGGCGATAGGAAATTCAATTTTGATTTAACGCGTGATGTAATTGCAGGGGGAGAAGGAGAAGAAAAACACCCTTTTCAACTATTTCGGACTTCCCTGTAACACAAATATCCCCTGCAAATTACTAAAAGCAGGGAGAGCATAAAATGTAGCTATTTGTTTTATTTTATTTGGCTTATTTTTTATGAGTTCTGTGGTCCAGATCCCCAGCTGTTGTAAATCGGCACCGTTCCTTTCCCTGCGGCGGAGGCTTGCACCACCGAGCATCCCGTGCCGTATGTGGAAGGTCGGTGTCTTGTAAACCTGCTCTTGCTGTGGGAGAAACGTCACGTTTTTGACCTCTTCCATCCGAGCTCCAGGGAGTAATGCGGGTGTAAAGTCGTGGGTGCAGACAGGTTGTTTGCTGGATCAGGGCCATCAAAGAGAGGTGGCTTTCCCGTTCAACGCATGCAACCCCCTGAGTCTTATTTCTGCGAGCTGTTTTTTGCAAACGCCTTCACCGCCTGAGCGTAGGCCTTTGTCACGCTGCTTTGTGGTGCTGGTCGCGTCACGCAAGATGAGGAGGCGAGGGGAAGCCATCGATTTCAATGAGAGATGTCTCGTGGCCAGAGCGTGTGGGGAATCTCTTGCTTTATCCACCTCCTTTGCATCCCCAGCTTTTTAGCTCCCCAGATTTGCTTGGGTTTGGCCGAACCGGTTGCTGGAGTGACTTGTTCATGGTAGTGCTGAAAAATAGGTGAGCGCTAGAGGGAGCTCCAGCCAGAGGAACATCACACAGGTCTGCCCATGGTGGGGCATTTAGGCATGGATGGGCTTTAGAGGCACTTACACCTACCTCCCAGGGATGCCTCTCCTCTGTTCGGGCACCAAGGCACATGTCTGAGTTTCATCCTCAGTGCAAGAGCTGAATTGCAAAGAAGCTGAATGGAGCAGTGACTTTTTGTGGGGCTGTAGACTCAGGGCAAGATCAGCCTCAATGCCAAGTCGTGGCATTAAGTATCTGAATGTTTTGAGGTGGAGCATGGTCTTTTTGGACAGTCTCTGCCTGTCTCTGGTGTGGTGGCTTGGCTAAGGCCTGAGCCCTTTGGAGCAGTGCCTGCCTGAGCACTGTTTTCAGGCCCTTCTGCAGGCCGTTCCTGGGGTGCGAGGTCAGTTTTGCAACAGCGATGGCTGCACAGTTTCCATGATTAAGTCATGGCCCTTCAGAAGCATTCAGTGCCCTTCTGCTGTGCATTTCAGTGGCCCCAGGATCTCCCCCGGCACGCTGACCTCGAGCCCACCTGCACTATCACGGCCTTCCTGAAGCCAGCACTTTATTCTCTCAGCTTCAGGCCACGTGCTTTCAAAAGGCAGGGGGGGAAAAAGGACAGATTTTCTGCTTTCCGTCAGTGTCTGCATCTCTTAGGCTGAGGTGGGGCCAGGACAGCAGGGCACAGGCGCCTGCAAGGAGACAGGTCTGCCTGGCAAGGGGGCTACATGATGAGCTGCCGTGAAAGGACCACAGGATCCGGACAGCGGGAGGGGAGAGGGATGGTGGTGGTGGTGATGAGGCACTGCTTTGAAGTCTGCTCTTCCCTCTTAACTCCATAGGCAGCTCAGGAAAATTGGACAAAGCTCCACGGCCTTCTTCAGCAGTAGGTGAGCCAGCTCACAGCTGGCATCAACTTCAGTCAGAGCTTGGGCTGGAAGTCAATGGCCTTGTGCCCACCACTGCCAGTGCTGGATTTGGCACCGTATCTGAAAGCAACTCTTATTTTAAGCTTTTACTTCAGTGATTTCTTTTTTTCTCCTCTCCCTTTTCTTCCCCACCTCTCTATTTCTTTTTTCTTTTTTTTTTTTTTTTTACTATATAAATCCCTCTCTTCTGTTTGAAAAGGCTTTGGGTAATTGCTCAGCCACTGGAGCAACTTCCTAGGGTAGGTGGTGGCTTTCCCGCTGCTCATGGTCAGAAAGCTGAAGGTGCTCCCCAGCAACCCTGTTCTCACTCAAACAGCGGTGGTGGGCTGGGCTTCGGGGGGATGTGATGAGGTTTCCTGACCTCAACTGCCAGAAGGTTAGATGAGGCGATCATAACAGTCCTGCAAGCTTTTTCCAGTTGAAAGCTTGAGAAAACAATGCTCCTGCAGATTAAAATTCTTAAATGAGATCTAATGACCCCCCCCCATCACTGCCTCTCTTTATTGAAGTTTACCCTACACTTCAATCTCCACAGCTATGTCATCTTGTATAAATCTTTTTGTTTCAGCTAAATCTCTGGAAGATTAAAGGGTTTAAGAATATAAAAGCAGGAATTTCTTTATACAAAGCAAAGCAGACAATTTGGGGCAGAAGTTCTTGGTTTCATCAGCATTCCTTCCGTGATGCCTTCTTGGATTGCGTCACACAAGGGAGAATGGGGAAGATGCGCTCCAGAGAGCGTATCCGAAAGAGAAAATCTTTCCATGCTTTAAGGATGTTTTAAAGGGTACTAGCCCTGTACCATTCAATTCAATGAGTATTTCTCCCTTTAGCTTGACTAGGAGCAGGCACCTATGCCCAGTGGTGCTGTAAACTAAATTGTGTATGTTTTTCATTGATGTCTGCTCAGCTCTGAAGGTACATCTCCCATACTGCTTCTCCTATGAATAGTCTTCTCATGGAGCCCAGATTTGCAGATCGGGGCCTATACTTCTCAAAGGACCAAACACTGTAGAGTATTCATGTTTTCAAACGAATTTATTAACTGCCCGAGATAATTAAAAGAGTAAACGAAAGTCATGATCCATCTATGCATCATATTTCCTCTGTAATTACGTTTATGGTTTTCTGTCAGTATCCATAACTTCAGTTGAAAGCCTTGCTATGCTATATATAAAGCAAGAGACATTTGGTTTGGAACCTGTTTATTTAAAGGGATGGGTCAAATATATATATATTTTTAAAAAAACAACCACCCCTCAGTTGTCCTGAGCTTTCTGGAGATTGAAGGATGGATTGAAGGAGAGTCAAGGGAGGGGAGTCCAACATTAGCAGGAGGCAAATGTGAAAAGCGGCATTTATGGGATGCCATCAGGTAAAATCCCCACGTGCTGGTTCTCCGAGGCAGTACATGAGTGCAAAGGATGGTGTTTCATAACGGCTTTTTCCCAGCTTGATGATTACAGGCTGTTCTGTCGACTGTACCGCTGAGGGCTGCTTTGTTTTGGCTTTATATGCCCCTTGCCCCTTGAGCTCTAGTCTCCCTCCCAGCGCTGGCGGAGACTGAGTGAAGAAGGGGTAGAGACCCCATACCACCACCAAATCCTGCTATAAACAAGACCTTCCTGGCTGGGGGAAGGGGGTTTCCCTTCCATTCGCCAACAAATGGGCTTTACTCCCCAGCAAAGTCCTTTGCAGGTGGGTGGATGTCCCTCCATGGTGCCAGAACTTGGGGAGCAGGAAAGGTTGCGTTTGCTCCAGGTGACCTTGGTGCCTTTCCCTGGGGAGGGTTTAAGGAGACAAGGGGGTGGGATAAGACATTTGCGAACATATGACAGAGATGGAGCAAACCTAGGCTGTCAGGGCCCGGACTAGATGACCTAATCGGTCTCTCGCATTCCTGATCTGTGATTTATAAATGCACTTTTTGGTCTCAGCAAGTGAGTCCAGTAACTGTGAGTTTTCTTTTCCATCTCCATTACTTTTTCCTCCTGACACTTGGAGATGTTTCCAATTATAGGTTCTCACAAGTAAAGGCATGAAGTTCAGGCCTGGGAGATGTTCAGAAAACACCTTCCTGCATCTTGCATTTTTATTCTTGGTGGGGTCCCTAGAGATCAGCTCATTCGACAAAAAGCAGTCATTGCTGCTTTTTGCTGAATTTTCCCCAATGGGGCTGCAACACTTTCTCTCTTGACCTTTTGGCAGATCTTTTCCTCTCTTTCACGAAGCGAATCTCTTACTTGTGTTACAAATCTGCTTCTCTCTGGCGGTGATCATCTTAGGCCTTATGTAGTAATGCCATACTGCAGTGGTTTCTTTGTACTGCCATGGACCCCTTTTTTCACAACCACGGCTAGCTTCAGGCCAAATTCAGCTTTCATCCCAACCTGAAGATTGCTTTTCTGCTATTTCTGATTTATTTGTACTGGTGAAATGCAAGTGCCTGAATATGACTTCCAGGTCCTTTAAAGATGTCCAGGACATCTGCACAGGGCTAGCAGATATGATGCAGGACCTGAGACATGCATCCTTCTGGAGGGGCAACCCAAGGCCTCTAAAGTGTCACTAGGTACCTCTAATTAGGTAACTGAGCTGCTCCCCCACGGTGCAGTCTCTCTCAGAGACCTGGAGCGTTCCCTGTTTGCTGAAGTTCGGGGTATAATGGTTTCTCATTGCATCTGCCTCACCTTGCCTGCTTATTTTCCTGTTCAGGACATACTGTGCTGGAGTATTTATCGTCTTTACTCTATTAGTGGCGATCTGTGTTGGCCTCTTGCCTAATTTGCGTTTCAGCCCTTTCCTGAGAGTTGCTGATAGGCTTTCTGGGATAAGTTTTCACAGGTTTCTGGTGCCAAGTGCTAGGGGTTGGATTCATCTTACCCAGCTCTGTACTTCTACAGCGCAGACATCTGCACTCGGTGCCTGAGCTCAGTGCCTGAGTCCCTCTACAGCCAGTGCTTAAAATGAGCACTTCCAGGGCATGAGCTGTCTTCTCCTACTGTAGAGCTCACAAGTAAGTCAGATGAATTACACCGTAGACATGGCTTTTCCTTTCCATGGATTGAGGAAGGATCATGGAGGACTATTGTGATGTCCCCAATTGAGGAGGTTTGCAGTAGGGTGACATGACTGCTCTGCCAAGACTCGTGCCTCTAGCTTCAAGGACGTGGTTTTTGCAAGCTACCTGAGCACCCACAATATCACTAAGTTCTGTCTCCACCAGCTCAGCACTGATTCATATCTAATGTGTGGTGAGCTGCCTTCAGCTGCCTGTCTCCAGACAGGGAGCGTTGCATGGGCTTTGCCACAGTCGTACTGTGCAAGGGACAGAGATAACAACAGGGTAGAATTTTTTGTCAATTAAGTATTTCATTTTTTTTCTTCCCCTTGAAATTCACTGGCCAAAGCTTCTGTTCTCTCTATACTAAATGAACCTCTTTAACTATATGTATGACGTATATATTTATATAGCTAGCGGAGTGGTGTTTTCCCTTCCAAGTTTGCCACTGATTATCTAGTGCTAGAAGTGCCAAATTCCAGCCAATTGGGAATTTTTCAGCTCAGACCTACTCAGCCCTAGCAGGAATCGTAGCTTTTCCCTATTCAAAGAGGGGCTGGGGTTAGGAGTTGTATGCAGCCCAGAGAGAGCGCCAACATACACACTGGCTGGTTCAAGCCAATCTTGAGGGAGTCTGTGGAACATAGATGTGTTTTCCTGAAAAATGGAGATCAGAGCTAATACCCCCGATCTTGGTTTGCGCTCAATTTTAGCTCTGTTTCCATCTCATTTAACTTCTGAAGGACATGGATATTACAGCAATAAAGTGAAATTTGCCCAGAAATGTGTATAATAAGCCAAACTAACCAAGATGGCTTAGGATGAAACTAAAAGGCAACACATTTAACAAGGAGAGAAGGAAATATGTGTTAAGGCAGTGTGCTGCCAGGATCATATGCCAGTTACTGATGCAGCCAGCTAGAAAGTTGTTTTATGGGAATGAATAACATTTATGACTGCCCTAAGCAGGTCATAAAGATACAGAAGGAGTTACATACCAGGCTTCGGCTGATCACTGTGGGTGCTTGGGAAAGAATAGCACAGCCCGGTATTATGCACGACACCATTTGCTTGTTTTTCTTTTACCTGGAGCATGAAACGTTGGCAGTTGCACACTAGAAGAACCAATGGTTTATGGGGTGTTGTTGGTTTCTTGCATGGCAATATACGTGCTGGTACTAAGAGATCCATTCTCAGTTTTGACCATGATACCCTTTGTACACACCCCTGTTGTGCTTCTGGACTACATTTTTGGAGACTGTGGAAACAGTCTTATCTTAGCGCAACAGCAATGGAATTGGTGAAACCCTTGGCTTTAACTCTAAGGAAAAGCATCTGTTTTGCAAACTTGGTGGCTTTTTCCTAGGCCTGGCCGGGGATTTTCTCTGTAATTAATTACATGACATTTGGTATAATCCTTAGAGAGTGTGTGAGACAGATGCTGAATGCAAAGCTCTGATAACACCAATCTCACTTTTTCTCTGAATACCACAGTCTTGGAAGACCCAGCTTTCTGTTATCGAGGAACTGATGGGTCATTTTTCACTCTGCTGGGAGGTCTATCGCCTTTATTCTTCAGTGAAAAGCCTTCCCATGAGGAGTCACACATTCAGTCAATTTGACATGCTCCCCAGGAGCTTTGTCCTGCCTCCTCTAGATGATGGAGAGAACTGGCCACTTTCAGAGGATGATTCTTCCCATCCTATCTTAAATACCTACCTTAGATGAGACAAATCACTCTTAAAAGTTGTCCATCTCTCTCCACTGACCACAGGGATGAGCTTAAACTATGCACTTAATTTGCAGAGGACTAAAATTAGGTTAGATCCACATAGGCCACACTGTTTGCTCAATCAAAGGTAGTGGGGAAATTAATGCTGACCTGAAGATTAGTTCCTGCAGGTTTTAATGCCTTTTTGCATATTTTGTCTCCTCAGAGCTCTGTCCAAGACTCCTGCAGCTTTGGCCCTGAATCAAACCCAGCACTGCAAGCAACTTGAAGGCCTGGTGGTTTCCCAGGTGCAGCTGTGTCGAAGCAACCTGGAGTTAATGCAGACCATCATCCAGGCGGCACGGGAAGTGATAAAGACCTGCCGTAAAACTTTCTCAGACATGCGGTGGAATTGCTCTTCCATTGATCTGGCTCCTAACTACCTGCTGGACTTAGAGAGAGGTAAACAGCACTACTGGCTCAGCCAGGGACATGCGTGAGTAGAGCCGGCCAGCATGTGTGTATGCGTGTTGAGGGCTGGGAAGGGTCCTGGTGCCATGGGGGGACATGGAGGAATTACGTAGCGTGGTTGTTCTGATCTCTGAGACCACATTTGTCATTGCGGTACCAGTCACACCTAGGAGCTCTTGAGTCCACCACCTGGCCTCCCACAGCTCTTAGCACACATGCTACCAATCTGGTTTGCTCATGTCCCGAGGAGTTGTGACTCACTCCCTCACAGCCATGAGACTGTCGATCAGCGCATGGACACCTGTCAAGCAGCACATGCAAAGCGTGAGGCTGCACGGTCAGCTCCCCTGTAGGTCAAACCATCCTTGCGTGCGCCAAGATGCACTGCAGCCGCACAGTCTCCCACGCTCTCCCATACCTCTGCCCTGCTGTCAAGCAGCATCCAGCACAGGGGTGAAAGCAAGGAGGAGAAACCATTGTGAGGCTTCCTCACTTGCCCCAAGAGTAGACCCATGCACCTCCCTGCCCTGCTAGGATGCTGTTGCACATGTCGAAGAAGGGCTCGCTTGGGAGATTTGCTCCAAGCTAGTGATGCCATGAGAGGTCTCAGCTGCAGTGAATTGGTGTTCTGTGGGGCAGAAGCTGTGCAGGTCTCTTTCTGGGGAACATCTAGCTGTCCAAGGAGCTGAGCTATAGTTCTTGTCTCTTCCAGGCACAAGAGAGTCAGCATTTGTGTATGCACTTTCTGCTGCCGCCATCAGCCACACCATTGCCAGAGCCTGCACAACCGGGGACCTCCCTGGCTGTTCCTGTGGTCCCATCCCAGGTGAGACACCTGGACCTGGGTATCGATGGGGAGGATGTGCAGACAACCTCAACTATGGTCTTATCATGGGGTCCAAATTTTCAGATGCTCCCATGAAGATGAAAAAATCAGGATCACAAGCCAATAAACTGATGCATCTGCACAACAGTGAAGTAGGGAGACAGGTAACAAATCCACGAGAGTTATTGCAATTGTACAATCATCTGTAGTGGTTGGTCGCTCTGTGAAGTTCACTGTCTCTATCAGCTAGCGAAAGGAGCAAGTTTCTCCCAGGTGCTCTAAACTCCTTTGGCCTGCTAAAGGCTGCGGCTGTAACTCACCCTGGGACTCAGAAGGCCCTGAACACTATTATCAGCCCAATATAACCGTGGGTGGGATGTCTCATTGCCACCCTCTCCACAGCCAGGGGTGGCTCTGGCCTGCTTACCTCAGGAGGTGTGGTGGGGACGGGTCCAGCAGCGCTCTGCCAAGGGCGTTGCATATGTGAAGTGCTGTGTAAGCGCAGAGGATTATCATCTGCCAAATGAATTCAACAGCAGCTGCCTCCCAGCCATTTCTGCAGCCGGGGGGGGGGGGGCTGATTTTTATTTTTTTTTAACTGCTTTGCTAGTGAATATTCCTCTGTCTGGCAGAAGCAGATTTTAACAGCTCGCATCCAGCGGATGTGCCAATGGAGGGATAATGCTTAACACGTGCACAGCGCTTGATGTGCGCTGAGGAGCAAATCCCCACCGGAGCCCTCCATGAGGCTGGAGAAACTGGGCTGAGGGATTGTAAGGGTGAACCCTGCACCTGCCCTTGAGGCTGCAGTGGTTCCCTAGGCTGGTCCCTTTGTAGGGATACCTCTGGGTGAGGTGGGGGACAGGAGCTACAGCTTAGTCCTTCCAGGGCTGCCTGCACTCAGAGGCTGGGTCTGGGACAGAAAAAACATAAAGCATGTTGAGCTTGTTGGCAGCTTATTGTCTAGCTGTGGGTTGAACGCACCTTTACAGAGCACCACCATGCCAAACTTGCCTCCCCTGGGTGTTTTCCTCTACCATTCCCTGCACTTCCACTCTTTGTGCTTTTTTTTTTATTATTCTTGTAATGTCTTAAGTTTTTCTTTTAATTGCATTGGGCAAATTCCTTTTTGGGACAAAGTGTCGTCATGGCTGGTGCGTTCACCCCTTGCTGGTGGTGTTCCCTGCCATGTCCCACAGAAAAGAGACTAGTGCAAAACCAAAATAAAAGGCTCCTTTGGCCCGTGACCTGCAGAAAGGCAGGGTGAGGGTGCCCTGAATACCTCAGAGCCTTCACATATCTGTTACCCAAAGCCTG
Source organism: Struthio camelus (assembly GCF_040807025.1). Lineage (NCBI taxonomy): Eukaryota > Metazoa > Chordata > Aves > Struthioniformes > Struthionidae > Struthio > Struthio camelus. Next base: position 221,570,735 of record NC_090942.1, read on the forward strand.
AATCTACTGAAGGCAGTAATGTACGTTAATTATCTATGTATGAATTGCTTTGATTTCCAGCTCCTTAGAAATTTAGAGGGTGTAAATGCAGCACTGCGTAGATATCTGATCAAAATTCGTAATACTGTCTGTCTGTTTGCTGCCTACAGAGGTGCCCTGGTGAGAATAGTCCTGGGCTGACAGTAATCACCAAGGAGCTGCAGGGTTTGATTCCCTTTGCGCAGTAGCTACTCTAGTGTGACTGTGCAGAAATCAGAGCAGCAATCCTTTTCTATAAGCAGTCTCCATTAAGACAGTACCTTCTTTAGTAAGCTGGTGAGATGCTTGGAGGTAAGAGACGGGCATTTCCTAACTCCTGCATTCCTTTTCGCAGGTCTTGAAAGCCTCTCTTGAAATGAAATGTAAGTGCCATGGAGTTTCTGGGTCATGCTCTATCAAGACCTGTTGGAAAGGCCTTCAAGAGCTGCGAGACATTGCATTGGACCTCAAAAACAAGTATTTATCAGCCACCAAGGTTGTTCACCGGCCCATGGGCACACGCAAATACCTCGTGCCGAAGGATATTGATATCAGGCCGGTTAAGGAGACAGAGCTGATCTACTTGCAGAGTTCGCCTGATTTCTGTATGAAGAACGAGAAGGTGGGGTCACATGGGACCCAGGACAGGTGAGGGTTTCCGCAGTGCGTGTTGACGGCACTCTGAGCCTCAAAGAGGGAAGGGTCAGAGGGGATCATGTCTAAGTAAGAAGCAAGTAACTGTGGAGGTAGCACATGCATGCGGGTAAAGGACATCTCTAACTTACAGAATGGTCCACAGATGCCCAAGTCTTTCAGTGGTGGCTGTGGCCAGGGCAGGGCTGCAGATGCCTTTTGTATTATACAGGCTGGCACAAGGTACCTTTTGAAGTTCTTCAGGAAAGTCATGTAGGCAGCTTACCTCTTGTAATGATCAAGCATCTTTTTTTTTTACCGTATTGAGTTCCTCTAAGTCATTTCTTGCAGTCGTTGCTCATGTGGTGAGTTGTTATTATGTGTTAAGGCTACTCTTAGTAGGCAAGTGTTAACTCCATTAGAATCAGTATTCTCAGGTGGCCTTAAAAGAATACTGCAGGCTACAGTGAGGAGTCTTTAGGGTTTTTGCTTCTATTGCATTTTAAAAAGCAAGGTATGTTTGCATTGCTAATGCCGCCGCAGAGGAATTTCTTCATCCCGTTAATATTAGGGATTTAAGATCATTAAACCTCCACTGGGCATAGTGCTGTCCCTTTCCCAGGAAGCAGACATGCTTGTCTCTTCCCATGATCCGTTTAATTCCCTCCAAGACAAATCAGTTCCCCCTTCACTAGCCTGAGCACCTCTAGGCGGGCAGCAGACCCTTCACCAGCTGAACAGCTGTATTATTTCCACAATTTTGCAGGTGACGTTATCTGCCCGGAGTTAGCAGTGAGCCAGTCCTCCAGCTGGACGTGCCTTGCAGGAAGTGTAGTTCTCTGGATGAGACACACAACCTAAGGTCCAGGCTATCTGTGGCCGTTAGTACCCCAGGGTGTCTGTTAAGTGAGGTGCAATGGCTGGGTTTTGGGCTGGCTCATTAGCTGCTGTCTATGAACCTGGCCTTCTTCAGCTACTGCCTGCATTCTTCCTTGCTCTTCATGTTACCTGGTGGTGCAGTCTCCGACAGTCATGTTGCTAGGTGAAGGCACCTGCTCTTTTGCAAGGTCTCTCCATGGAAGCTCTTGTAAGACATAGCAGTCTTTCCACTGTGCATTGAGAAGTTCAGTGGGAAGAAGATTTTACTGTAGCAGAAGTGAAGTAAATAACCCGGACTTACAGATACATCTTCCTTGGATAGCTTTGATTTGTAGGAAGCGTTTGGTGAGACGGCTTTAGACAATATGCTTTGGCAATGGCCATTTAATCAGTAACCGCAATTCAGTACAAAATATATCTACATTTATCTAGCAGAACTGACCTGGAGAAGACGGTAGCTGAGTGACAGAAGGCAGAAGGTGACTTTCTCTGTACAGCAGCGCTTATCTAGCAGCTCCGCAGTGGGAGTGCTGGGCTGCTGTTCATCGTTAGCCCAGTGATGGAACAGCAATTAGCAAGTGAAGACATTTATGAGTCACTGCGGATTGCAGAGAAAAAGCATGTGCTGAAAATGTTTTCTAAAGGCAAATGTCATTTCAATGGAAGCGATGTTTTTGTGGATTTGTGTGAATTTTGATGAATTTGTGTCTTGAAAAAGACCTCTTTGTTTTTTTCCACTGTTTTGCAGTGAAAAAATTGGGAGGTTGTTTGGAAATTGATTTTATATGAATTGCGTGAAATCAGCAGGTTAAGCTGTGTCAAAACCAAAATAAATTCACTACAAATTTGCCAAATGAAACATTTTCAGTGAACTGAAATGCTTTTAGAGGGGAGGGAACTGAGACTTCTTATTCATCTAATTTCAGTTTACAGCAGGTCTTGCCTTTTTTATCCGAGCCTTGGATGAAAAATATGTCAAGGTCTTGAATGCTTTTTTTTTTTTTTTGTGAGGATAGGAAAATGTGTGTTTCAGGCATCCGTTTATCCTGAGCTGGGTGACAGCAGTGATTGTGAGCCTGCCAGGGGAGGGTCCATAGGAAGTGAGATTGAGTGAGGATTTAGAGGAGCGAGATATTAAGGCAGGAGGAGATGACTTTAAAAAGGAACCTGTCAAGAAATTCTCCTTATTCTCAGACGTGCAAGACGATGTTGGCTGTGGGAGGGAAGGAGAGAGATATAGTCCTGTGTTGAGTCATAGGTGTTTCCCGGGCCGAGTTGCAAGGTCATGTGTACTTACAGTCACTTTCCTTGTAACTCATTGTCCAGATCTTGAGAAGATGCCTGGCGTCTCCGATTTGGCATGTGTAACACAGGCCATAGCAGCTCGTTTTCTGAATTAAATTAGCAGAGGAAATATGTGTAAAATCCGCACAACGTGTTTGCAGATCCATCCATTCTTCCCTGGGGGAGTAATGAAAAGGAAGGGAGCTTAAAGTAGCCCTGGCTTCCTCCTTCTCCTGTGGATGCTTGTTTTTCCTCCATGATTTTTTTCTCATGGAGAAGACATTTAATATTTCTTAAACGTGGTGGCACGGGGTTGCAGAGATAGTGCCTAATGACAGAGATGAGGAGAGCGGGAACACAAAAGGGCCACTGTTAGAGAGGGCAGGAAAAACATGGTTTGCACTTGCTCCGCAGAGATGTAAAATGCTCACGGGGAAATAGCCCTGACAGGTTTTTATTTTATACGTCAAATCCCAGGGCCATCTTAACATTTGATCCTTGTGCACATCAAACATTTGGGGAGACCTTACTGTTTCCTGCTAGGTTAACTTTTAAGGCCTTTTACGACAAATGTAATCAAAAAGAGATTTTTTTTTTTTTTAGTGATTGCCCCTCAATTTGCGCCCCATGAGACTTTGGATCCGGGCAGCACTGGCAGCTTTTCAGCCCCAATTTCTGCCCTGAAAGGTGTGCAGAGGGATGGGGACCGCATGGACCTGTGCCAAAGCCAGCCTGCCCCCAGGTCCCCTCTTGCAATATTAAGTTACATTTTGTGAGCAACCTGCCAAGTTCCCAGTCAGAGAAGTAGGCGCTCATTTGTGCTGCTGGTGGAAGGACTGTAGTGAAATTAATAAGGCAAAGCAAAAGGAGGAGGGTGGAAAGCGGCATCACAAGCGTGGTGTGGTGTGCCGACGCTTTTAAACAGTTCATTTTTCCCATTACACGTGGGATTTTAAAATTCACATTGCCTTTTTTTTTTTTTTTTAATTTTCTTAAAGAAAACGAGCTCTTTTGCATCATCCTCCCCTCTCCGCCCAGGTGTGGGGCTCACTCAGAGCACGGTGGAAAGAGGACCGAGGTTGGTGGCTCAGTTGCAACACCCTGAAAGTATTGGGTTTCAGTGTACGCTGTAGGGAACAGTCCTGTGCTGGCAGGTGGATGGAAGGGATAATCTAATCGGCCACTTCCATCTCTACCCTCTCTAATTATCCCTCGCATTACTTGGACTTATTGTGCACTTTTCTGGCCAGAAAGGGAGTTGAGTTACCTTGTGGTGGAACTGCGTGAAAAGTTCCACTCAGAAAACGTGAACCCGGCTGCTCAAAAGCCTTTCAGAGCTCTTCGCTGAAAGACTTTCAAAGCCTTATTTGAAATGAACCTGAACTGTTTTTTAAGGCACCTTGGCCTTTCTTGGCTTTTTGTTGAAATTCGAAATAGTTTGGAAATCTGCATGCCTCCAAGTGGTTGGGGTGTATCCAAATTTCAAAGCCAGGGAGCTAAACCCGAACCTGAGATTTGAAGCCTCACAACTCTTTGAAGTGCTCAAAATCTGATGAAGGAGCTGAGTTTTGCAACTGTTGTCCAAGGCTCCTGCAAACAGGCTTGCTGTAGCCCCAGCCCTCATCGATTCCGGCCAGACTACTTCTGCTTATTTACCACCATCACACTTTCATAGCCAATAAAAACAGTCTGGAGACCAAATCTAAAGAGGCTGATCTGTGGAGCAGCATGTGAATTGTATGACTTTCGATACAACCAATCTAACCGCAGAGGGGAAAAAAAAATTATATTCCTGTTTCAGAGCTTTCTTGGAAGAAAACACCCTATAACTCATCTTTTAACGAGGTAGTTCAGCTTCCCCTGCCTGAAAAATTCGTTATCAGGTTCAAGTAAAACATGAATAAAAGCAGATTATGAAATTGGGATCTCTTTTGTGAGAAAAGAAGCAAAAGTATTAACCTTCTTTATCAGTAGGGTGCAGCGTATCATATTTCAAAGGCTGTTTAAGGTCCCTTAAGGAATCCAGGGAAAGGGAAATTCTGCCATGCATGCAAAAGCCTCCAGCTCCTGAAGTCTTGCGGAGATTACTGAGCTGTTTATTACTGATCTTTCCCAGAGCAGCCTTGGAGCCAAGCGAATGCTTCTCCCTCCGTGCTGAAGATGGAAAAGAGTTTTCTTAGGCTGCAAAAATCAGGCTGCAACACTGTGGGCAGCAAAGGGCGAGAAAACAATGACACTAAGCCGGGCTGATCCGCCACCTCTCCTTTGGCCATGAATGTGACCATTCCTTTGGAGGCTGTTCCTTGCTAATATATTTGTTCATTTCTGCATTATAAAATACTAGTCCTAAGTGCCTCCCAAGGTATCTTACGCTGATGTATTTTATTGGATAGGAACCTGCATGTAATTACTGAGCATGCCTGTGCGGATCGGCAGTAACTCGTTTAGCTGCAGTGCCTGAGTGGCAATGAAATTTCTTAGCAGAAGTACTCATATTTACATTGGGAAAAGTGATAGTTATAGGTAAACAAGAGCATTTGGTGGGGTTTTTTTTGTTTTTTAACTGCCTCTTTAATTAAAGTCCTATCAGTGAGTTAGGGCACAAGAAACAACATGCTGAACTTTGACTTTGATTTGGTTAAAATTTGTCTGATGATTTTGGAATTTTTGGAATTGTTATCAGACATGCTACCTTTCGTTTAAGAGACCCAACAAATAGCGAATAACAAATTCAGGGAAGTTTGAACCCGTTCCACTCTGACAGACCTGAATTTGACAGTAAAGTTTCCTGAAAACATTTGTGAATAATGAGCTTATTGGTGGAAAAAGGAAGTTCACACAGAAAAAGTGCAGCAGATGGTGAATTCAGAGAGAAAAAAAAAAAAAAAGCCCTTAAGTCAGCTATCCTAAAGATATTCACTCCCTTTGCATCAAAACAGCATTGCAGTTAGAACATCAGAGCCAGAAAGGACTTTTCACAAAGTCTAATCTTTTTAGCAGTGAGACTGAATTGAGAATACCTGGGCCATTACTGAAGTGATTTGTCTGATCTGTTCTTAAAGCCGGTTTCCCTAGGCAGCCTCCACAGTTACCCTAGACAACCTATACCAGAGCTTTCCTATCCTTAGAGTTACCATGTTTGTCCTAATCCGGATTTTCCTTTTTTTTTTTGGCAAATCAAACTGATTATTACGTGTCCTGCCTCTTCTGGATATGAAGAGCATTCACTTGCTCTCCTTTTTACCGTGACATTTAACAGATGGGAAAGCAGCTCTTCTTGCAGACTTTTCTAAACCAGCTCCTTCAACCTTTTCTAGTTTCTAAATCGTTCCTCTGGTTTGCCTGGGAACCTTCTCACATTTGTTTGGATTTTTCTCAAAGCGTGATGCCTGCTTTGCATTTTAATTCACTTTAGCAAAATGCTCTCAGCTCCTTTTGGCCTAACGCTGTCCCATATTTTTGAAGCTCACTCCGTATTTCTTCATTAATGAAAATACAGGCTGGTTCTGGGATCTCCCTTGATACCTCCTCACTGACATGAAGTATTGATAACTCTCTTTAGTACAGTTGTTCACTGGCAGTCCCTTGTTGTTCCCTGTGAAAGAGAAAACAATTTAAAAATAGTTAAGATCCTGCTCTCAAAATTGTGTATAGACCCTACTCTTAAAATCTTATATGAAAGTTGTGGACTTTGACATATTTTTAATGATGCCCATTGTGTTACCTGCTTCTTGGGAGAATCAAATGAATTATTTTTCTCTCTCTTTTATATACCACTATGTGTCATGACATTACCAAAAGAAGGGGTACTGAAGAGACTAATAGGAGTCTGGTTTAAAAGAGAAAGAAGAAAGAATCTCTACTTAGAAGTAGAGTCTGCTGGAACTTGTGGCCACAGGAGTTTCTGGAGGCTTTTTCCATGAGTTCATAAAAGGAAATCCGTGGACAGTATGCTCAAAAAGGGATACTGAAAGGTCCAGGCAGAAACCTGCCTTCTATCATCCGTAATACAACAGCTCTGGATGCTGGTGGAATACGAGAGGATGGACTGCAGAAAGTGGCCAGGTTCATGTTTTCCTCCCTAAACAGCATATCCCACTGCCATTGCAGAGTGCTGGGCCAGGCATGCAGTTGCTTTGACCCAGCAGAACATCTCTTACTTTCTTATAAGCAGCTTCTACGCAAGATCAACAGGGCTGGTGGAGCTCCCAGTGGACATCTCGTCCACCCCGTTGTCCTGTGCCATTGTGGCTGCCACATATGCAGAATGGACCTCAGTTTGGCTCTCAGGTAGAGCTGTCACCTGTGCAGCCAAAAAAAATCTATGCTTACATCTGCTGATAGGACAGACATGAGCTGGGATCCACAGAGAAAATGCACGTAGCATCTCCCAGTAACTTTTAATGGGGGGAGCATCATCTTATTTAGCTTCAGTCATTCAAAAGTTAGGCAAGTAAGTCGGTAGGCCACTGTTTGCATTCATAGCACAGTCAGCTCAACTCCAGAGCACAGTTCGTCCCGTTCTACCAACCTATCTAGGAAACAGTCTTTAGTACTAACTGGAGAGTATCCTTTTTCTTGCATGTTGCTGAGAGATCTGAAAGAGCTCTTCCAAGTGGGATGGGAGAAGATGAATAATTTTTGGGTAGAGAAGGAGTAACTGATCTTTCTTTTGCTTACTAGATTGGCTTGCTCAAACGCAAGACTTGGGTGGTTTTAAGAAGCGCTAGAACATACTGCCTGTCACCTTGTGCTCCTGTCTGGGATACTTAGATTTCCATTGGAAATCCTCCTGTAGGTCCCTACAGAACAACACATAAACTCTGCACCTCCCTCCTCTGCAAGAGACTATAATTGATACTTAAGATGAAAATTCACCTTGAGTTAACTGTGAGAATCCTTAGCCTCTCCATCTGGGGCAGGATTCTCAAAAATGCCAAGATCTCCTTGCCCATCTCTGTAGAGAAGCCACCCCTGTGATGTAGCTGATTGGACTCAAGGGATGATGTGCAGCAACGTTTTTGCAAATGAGGGCTGGTAGGGTGAGACTGTCGACAGGCAGATTGAGTAGGATTTGTCCAGTCAGCAGGGCCTGCCTCCTCCCATCTTGCCTAAAAAAAGGAAAAAGCACGGTGGCAATCTGAAGGCATGTTCCTGAGCCAGGACCTTGGCCTGGATTATGACTGAGGCATCATTTTTCACTGGTCGTCCAAATGCTTCTGGAGGTTTGGTTAAGATGCAGTTGACTGCATTCACATTTTCTCTCTGAGACTCTGGAGAAGGGCATTTCTCTGAGTTGCTGGAATTGTGCTGGACTGGGCCCAAAACAAACGAGATTGAACTTAACCCATCAGCAGGGAGCCTGGTGAGATTGCAGCCAAGGTCTCTGACAAGCAGACACTCGGAGGTAGCTTCTGTGGGTAAACTCTGGTCTTTGGGCTTCTTTGTCTTTACCTACTAGCTCCTTGTACACATAATTACAGCTGGAAAAAAAAAACTGCCTTTGTTTTAGCTTGTTTAAAAAAAGTTAAAGATTATTCATCCGTCCCTACAATTTAAAGCAGAAAACAGAATATCTAGTTAGTGGCATTGTCAGGAAAGTTTTCTAAAAACGTAGTTATGGTCAGGATGGGGTCAAAAGCTTTGTTTTGGATATGCAACCCCCTCATTCCCCTAAGAATGTCCCCGTTCCTTGATCCAAAAATTGAGGGAAGTTTGGGGGATTTTTAAACAACTTTTCCTTTCTCTATTTCAGGTTAAGTGGGATGGGTTTGGCTGTGGGAAAGCCAGGTAAATCAATGCTTTTTTTTAATATCTGCACAAATCACAGGAGTGGATGTAAAGAGAGGGAGATTCCCAATTCCCAGACAACAGGTGTAAGAGTTTTGCTCTGTATTTGAATGGAGTAAATTTGACTGCAGGCTGCTTTGTACGTCGGGGGAATATCCTTGATGGTGAACTGGAGTTAGAGTGGCACTGTGTCATCTCTCCTGCCAAGTGCAGCCAGCTCTCCTTTTCCTGGCCATTTTCATGGCTGCTTAGCACCAGGTGGCATGGATGCATCATATACCTAGTGTTGTGCTTCTTCAAACTCCTGCTCCTTGCTAGGTGAAACTAGGGGCAACAACCTTTCCAGCCACCGGTAAAGCTGAGTAAGGTTTTCAAATACCCTCCCCTCTCCTAATGTCAACACTCCTGTATTTGAACCTTTTGCTCTGAATATTTAATGCATTTACTAATACATTTACGAGGAGTCATTCTGAGGTTTCCTGGTGGAGGGGCCCTGGTTCGTGGGGGTAGTAGCGATGCCTTTGGTTCAACGTTAGGCAAACACACTCAGTGTGGTTGCAGACTTCAGCCTTGGTAGAGGCTTTCAAAGGTTTGTAAATATTTACACACACTCCCGAATGAGGAGAAGAAGGGGGGAGCCTTTAAAAACTGAACCTGGAGAGGAATGTGAGTCAAAAATAACAAACAGGAGGCCTGCCTGAGTCAGAAATAAATAAGGGAAGAACAAGAACGAAATCTCAACACCTCATTAATCCCATAACTTCTCCTAAAGCATTACCTCATGAGGAATTCCTATAAATCTCATGGATTTGTTTCCATCTATTAATGGAGTGCTCAGCTCGATAGTCCAACTCATGCTCCTCTCCCCTTTTCCTACCCGAAGCCAGGCTTAAAATGGTTCTGTCCAAAATAATTAGGTGGAATAAGATTTAGGGGAGATGTCAGTAATTCCCCACGCACTCCAAACTGCCTTTCTTTTACTGTCCAGGGGCTCCATCCAGTTTGCAACCTCACTGTGCTGAGGGCGTAATGAGATCTTTTACCCTAAAGTGCTAATGTCCAGCCAAGCATCTGACTAGACATGAACATTTCCACCCTGGGCTACCTTTACAGCAGCTGGAGAGATGACATCTCTAGGACAAGAGTCATCTCATCCAAAAGTCAATGCCTGTTGCTCTTGGTCAACTGTGAAGGCAGCCCAGGCTGACTGGCGGTGGTGAGGGTTTCTGTAGCGTAGAGCAATGTAACGTACTCTAACATCTAAGGTCTGAGAAGATTAATCCCTCCTGGTGGGAGGGTAGAGGACAAGAAAGGAGGGCCATAAAAGGCAATATGTGCTTGAACACGGGATCGGTTTTACCTCTTTTCTGCTTTATCAGAGCAGTCTTTGATGCCAATGGGTTTTTCACGTGAATGTGTTCTTCCCGCTATCATTGCTGACTATATTTTCAGAAGCCATGTTTGATGAAGTATCTTAGGATACTTCCCACTTCGGATACTTTCAACTTGAAGTATCTTAGGAGAATGAGATAGCTGGTTTTTGAGAACGCTTGAGCATCCAGTTTTGCAAAGTCAGGTCCCTTCTCAAGGTTTCTGGCGATCAAAGGAGGAGATTCTCCAACTCATGAGTTAGTTACTTCTGAAAACTCAAGTCAGCTGCTGGAAAGCAGACAAGTGAGGGAACCCCACACAATGGCAGACTTATCCTGATGAGTCTGGATGTAATTAAAAGCAAAAGCAAAACAAGCAGTAAAAGTCCGTGTGATATTTGGCAACGTGTCATCCCACGCTGTATTCCTGCCATGCTGCCAGCTCCTGGGTCAAGACTTGAGGTGGTGTACAGCCAGCTCCCCTGCTGTTTGCATCGGGCTGGGAGATACTTGGAGGGGAAAGTGCAGAGTCCTGCCTTGCTTGTATCGGTAGTCATTTCCCTGATATGGTCAGGGCTGGATAATGGCTGTAAGAGTCTGCTCAGGAGCTTTCTCAGCCTGGGATCCTTGGCATGGAGTCTGTGCAAATAGTCTTAAGCGCAGGATTCCTCCTCCGTCCCTTTTCAGGTTAGGCAATGTTGGGCAAACACCAGTGTTTGTCCTTTAAGGGGATCATCTTCTCCCAGCTCCCTGCAAGCAGCTTTGGAGCCAGCCTGGGAATACGTAGCACTAGGGACCACGAGTTTTTGTTTCAGTGGAGGTACCACCATCGCTTCTCTCTCTTGCCCATAACGGAGCCAGGGCCTGGATAACAGGCAGCCTGAATGTCACTGAACCTGAACCGAGACTCATGATGGAAATTAAATGCTGTTTTGAGTGTCAGAGTAGGTGATGTGAATCCTGTCTGGGGTTTCAGAGCAGGTGATGTGAATACAGCCCCGGGGTCCTCCCTGTGTCCCTTGCAGTTGTAGAAAGCTGCCTGGCCAGGTGCCCACCTACCACTTGCTTGCTGCAGCTGAGGCTCGAACGTGCTGGCCTCACCCGGCGCCTTGCAGAGCCGTCAGGCCCCAATGCCGTTGCAGGCACTGACCCATCCTTGGCTTACAAAGCCCTGCGGGGATTTGCGCTTGCTCACCGCATTTCCTTTGTTCCAGGCAATGCAACAAGACCTCCAACGGGAGCGACAGCTGTGACTTGATGTGCTGCGGCAGAGGCTATAACCCCTACATGGACAAAGTGGTGGAGCGGTGCCACTGCAAATATCACTGGTGCTGCTACGTGACCTGTAAAAAGTGCGAGAGGACTGTCGAGAGATACGTGTGCAAATGAGACCCGCCTCGCTCCGACCAGGAGCTGAGACGCCAGCGGCACCCAAGCACTATTCACAGAAGACAAAACATTTCCCTGACTAGATGTCGTTTATCTTGTAAAGATACAGACTTGAAGAGAGATGGTAGGAGGAGAAAGCAATTATACAAGCAAAAATAGGACCCTTAAAAAAAAAATGTAAAGAGTGGGAGGTTTTCCCACCAATAAAATGATCTCTGAGAAGACAAAACTCATTTGGGATGGTATCTTCTTCCAAAATATTTCCTATGGTTGCCAATGACGTCCAGCCATCAAGTGCCTAAATATTTTGAGAAACAAAAGTAGAAATTTTCCCAAGGGGAAGAAAAACAACTCTTATTTGAAAATAACTAAGGCCCACACCTGCTTATGCCTTCTAGTGCAGGTATTGGGTCTGCATTAGGACCATCCCAGAAGGGAAAACACTACAACGTTTCAGCAACAACCGTATTTGTTGCCAAAGACTTAATTTTTAGCATGGAAGCATCCACTCAGGATGACAAAGGTGGAAAGATTTTCAGGTTACTCCCCTGAAACGAACCAATCATTTTAACCTTTCTTTTATGCAGGTCTGTGACTTCAAAGCTACTGCTGCAGGAGAAGCTTCCCCCCGTTTTATTAGAGCTGATTTCGAACTCAGCTATTGACAAAAACCCATCAGATACCAAAAGCAGTGAGGGTAGGATACCCTGAGGAGGGCTTTGGGGGCACGAGGTCCACAGGATCGTAGTGGAGCTGGCAGGATGCAGCAACAAAGTCAAAGAGAAAATAAAAAACAATTCCCGCTCGCTTTCTCTGTTGCCCTTTGGATGTTACGCCCTTAATTACTGTCGCTCCACTGTGTTGGGCCACCACGTCCTTAGGAAATCTGCCGCTGCCTCTTTTCCCCCAGCAAAGCTGTTGACTGAGCACTGAGAAACTCCAGGGTCCTTAGCACTGCCCAGCCCCGGCTCTCAAAAGTGCAGGCATGAAGGTTAACAGCTAATTCTCAGCAGACCAAAGTGGGAACATGTGAATCTTTCACGTGGCCCTGCCCTGACACAGCAAAGAACCACTATCTGTGGCTGTACATATTTTCTTTTGTACGCGAACATACAGAAATATTTATAAGATATATCTCGCGCTTTCCTCTATCTTACTTTATACATAAGTATATCTATATATTATAAACAAGGCTTAACAATAGTATGAAATAAATGCTGAAGTTACTGGTGCAACAGCAAAATCCTAGAATTCTTATGTTTCGTTCAAGGACATTGTTTCTTACTTGGAAAGCTGCTCTAATTTCCCTCCCAAAGAAGGGAAAAGAGGCATTTGCTGGCGTGGGATAGAGACGTTCCACTATTCCCTATCTCCCCAGCCTGTTCATTTTCAACAGAATTAGCCAAGATACAGCTGAGGCAATGAAATGGAGCATTTGGAGAAAGAAAGTCACCGTTCTCATGCTGTTCTTTATACCAGCGATCATTCTCGTCACTAAAATTTCGTGGTGCCCTCAAGCAACGTATTAACCTATGTGACTCATAGCTGTCATGAGTGGTTTGTTCCTCGCTCACACATGAGGAGAAGAGTTGCTGTGCAGTGGAGTTTTTACCTCTGATTAGGTTCCCTTTGTCTCTCTTTTTGCCATGGACATCCAGTTCTGCGTCTCTGTTGTGAAAGAAAGCACTGGAGAAGGGTGTCTGCTCCAGGAGCGGGGTCTGTGAAGGCCTTCAGGACTTTTGGGGGGACCATTGTTACCTAGGCAGAGAGCTGTAAGCAGCCAGCAAATCTCCTCTCTGTGGACGAAACGTCTTGTTGACCTCAGCGTTCGCTCAAAAGCGTCCAGTGTTCCCGTAGATCCCTGGATCCACGTCTCTGGCATCTAGAAGATAACCAAAATGCTGCCTCAAAGCCACTGCACTGAGAGAAGAAAAGTGTGACACACTTGTGGACCATCATCTTTTTGAAGAAAAGACGCGGCCGTACTCAGGGGCGGGAGGAATTTCTTCCTGGCCAAGTGTATATACAATAAAGAAATGACATGCACAGGCCGGTCTGTGGATCTCTATGAGGAATGCTCTGGAGCCCACCACAAATTCAGTTTCTGACCTCCCTCCACCCCTCCAAAGCCCTGGCACCCCAGCTCAGTGCCTCACTGAGTGAGCCTCAGGAGGCTCACTGCCTCCTGGGTGCAGTCAGCCGACCTCTCCATCCTCTAAAGTGTGCGGGGGACAGCAGGCACTTTCTTAGAGGGAAATATGGCCGTAGCACTACTGTCCTCCTCTGAACCCTTCATTCCCACCCAGCCAGTCTCTAGGAGGCAAGTGCCTCTGACATGTCACTGCACAGCCCCCAGAAATTGGGAGAAAACTGCCCAGCATTGCAGGTTATAGAGTAAAACTGGAGATATTTTATTCTCCTCGGCTACTCTTAGCATTACTGTAACAGGTCTGATCTCCTCGCCTCCCTCCCTCCGCTAGTATGTGCTGCCAAGAGCAGGCGAAAAGGGGCCTTTGGTAGTTTGTCAGTGGTTTGTGTTATTGTCACCCCATAAAAGCTGGTGGACTCCAATGTCTCCACAGTGTGGTGTGATGAGTAGAGGGTGTCTTTAGGCTGATACAAAGACAGGTTGGTGGCAGGAATCCCACTGCTCTCTGAAGCCAGAATTTGGCTTTGTTCGATATGCAAAGACATGGTCAACTTTCATTCTCTTAACGAGTTTTATTTTTAATTCCAGTTTCTGATGAAGCCAAAGAGTCAGGGATGTACTGACTGAGGGAAAACTTAAGCATTTCAATTCTGTTCTGTAAGGACTCTTTTTCTTGCTCCCTTGCTGATGTCTTGAGTCTTTCAGCTTGGCGAAAAAACAGTGAGGTGGAAGAAATGCTCTGTATGCACATATGCACATTGTTTTCAGCTGCACTTCACTCCTCTGGTGTCAAACTGTTGTTCCTCATGTGCGTTTCCCGTGTCAGAAGAATCAATATCATTGCAAAGCGTGAAAAGATGTGGGTAAGCCTACCATTCATGTGTGGTTCCTCAGACCATTGAGGGAAGATGACCCATAAGAAAGCATTAGCCAGGAGGTACATTACTCTTCGTAACTGCCCAGATAGCAGCATATTACTGAAGATGGGGATTGAAATGGCTGCAGCGCTTGGAGGCTTGCAGTTTGGGGGATCTCGGCTCAAAATCTCTACTTGCTTCTCCAACAAGCCATCACTGACTTCATCTCAATTTTGCCAACCTAGAGTCAGCATGGCCCCAGCTCATGTCCTCAGCTGTTGGTGCATGAATCGACACTTACAGCACTTTTGCTGTAACTCCCAAATGTCAGCCTCTGGAGTGGCAGCCCCCAGACCGGGTCATTGGCAATAGGTCCAGGGTACATGACCAAGATGAGAATCATATACAGGTCCAATAAATTACAGCCTCCCTGGTTACACAGTCCTACTTCTTCCAGCAGACTAGGGTCATCCTCCTTCTGATGGTCTGGCATTTTCTAACTTTTCAGAAATGTCATTCCATGAGGGGAAAGCAGTAGTTTCTCTCTCTCTCTCTCTCTCTCTCTCTCTCTCTCTCTCCTTTTTCTCCCTTTCAATATAAACTAAAAGACAGGAAGTCTATGACATGGGACTGTGTTTCTGCAATGGCTCAGAGTGCATCGTGCTCCTTGCAACCTGATTCTGATGCTTTCTTTCTGGCATCGGTAGCAAAGCACAGAGAGGCCAGAAGAGAGAAGTGTCCTTGTTCCTAATTGTAATGTTTGGGGCAACAGTGGTCCGCGCTAGTTCCCCGAAATTTAGCTGCCAAATGATTTTCTGTGCATGTGTGGCCTGAAGGATACTTGGGAGAAGTTTTATCACAAACCAGTTTTGCAGGATTTTGCAAGGAAAACGTATCCTGAATAGCAGGACGAGCCCTTAACGTGCCTATCTCTTTCCCTCCCCCAGCCCCTCAGTAACCAGCTTTCAAGGCTTTGCATTGAAACACAGAGGTCTTTCAGCTTCTGAATGAAACGGCTTTAATAATTGTGAATGTCTCTGTTGGGTGGTGCTACAGTTCCCTCTCTCATAACATACCCTGCCAGATCCTAACAGCTGGTACAATTTGGCCCAGCTCCATGTACTACTACACAGCTCTGTTGAGTTACACCAACTGCGAAAATACAGCTGATATATTCCCATAAATATTATTATTTAAAAATATTACAGCATTATCCCCAACGGGAAAAAAAAAACCAAGCTATCTTGAAAAGTATTATGTCGGTGGCTTTGTAACATTTATTCAATCGAAAAAATATTCATGGTTTAATAAAATAATTTGTACTTAATACTATTTCCAAATCTGAGGATTTAGATCTCATGTGCATCCAGCTGGCTTTATATATTTTGATGAATTCTCCCCATCCTCACCGGGTTCCAGTTTTATATCATTTAGGTTGCTTCCCAAGGTAGACGGATGACATTCATTACAGAAAACTCCCATCAGATTGTTTATTTTACTCTGCAAAATGGAAAGTATCTTAATCACGCTAAAGCAGGCAGCCCATGAGTGCTTCAGGCACAGCTACACAGAGCCTTGCTGAGGGGAAGGGGGGAAAAAAGAGACAAAAATCTGAATACAATTAACAGTGCCTTTGTCAGGAAAGTGATAAAAGAGTCCCTGAGGGAACATCCCGGTTTTCTGTTAGAAAACAGATCCCTATAGACAACCATTAACATCCTCCAAGTTCACTGCTCTTGCGCTGCCCACCTCCGGGCTACCTGCTCCGGGAAGACATGGGATGGAGGCTCTGGAAGTACATGACGACGAGGAAAGGGGGGAAGATTCAGCCCCTGATTTTCCTTTGCCTGCTGCAGAAATACATCCAGCTCCTCCTCCATCGGACCCCTCGGCCGTGCTCTCTGGGGCCAATGGCAGACATGTTTCTGACGGGATCACTCACGGCATCAGACAAGTCCCAAACAAGATCCAAAACGGTGCTTAGTGCAGTGAAACCATCCTGCACCGTCTGGGGTCATTTTTCCCCGCAAAGTGGTCTCATCCAGCCCTTCTCATTATCATGCACTCTGCAACAGTCCCACATAGCTGGTCCTCAGCACCCCACCAGGAAGGATTTGCATTTCCTGGGTTGGGAAGAGGTTCGTGAAACACCGTCGTCTCATCTCCAGGAGAAGGGCTTTCATTAGAGCCAGCATGGGTATGACTTTGTCTTCTGCATGTGGGTCACGGAGCAGAAAATGAGATTTGGGAGAGGGGGGAAAGAGCAGGAAACTTAAAATCCACCTGAGATTAATGACTTTAACATGTACAACATGTTTTGTTTTGCTTTGTTTTCCCCTCAGGACCAGTTTCGTCAGTCAGACAGAATTTGATTAAATATCTCAGCAGAGCCATGGTTTATTCATCTAGAGTGAAAGTTATTCCCTGTTCAGGGAAGCAGCATTAACTTTATTCTCTATCCTACCAGTTAATTATAATAATAATAAAAATAATAACAATGGCATGCTTTGTGGGTTCATCTTATTTGCTTTGTTAAAAGTAAGCGGATAGTATTTGGTCTATATTGCAGTGATCAAATGAGCTATCTTAAAGATCTTTTTTGACCTTAAAGATTCTATCTGGCTGTGTGGAGCTTTTTTGGAGTGCAATTTTCCAAATTTTTCACCAAAATCACAGGGGCTAAGCATTGCTTAAAAAAAAAAAAAAAAGGAAAGACGGAAGAGGGTCTCACATTCTCACATAATAGCAAGACTCCAGGAGCTGGGACATGAAGGGAAATGCTGCAAACGTTGCATGGCTTATGGGAAAACCATGAGATTTGTAATGCTGTGCTGAGGAGCTCGTGCTGCCATCTGCACAGGACTGAATCTCACACTTAGAAATTGTCATGGATTGAGTTACTTTGAGAGTCTGCCTGTTCGTATAGTACGGCATCAACTTAAATGGGGACTGCTCATATGCTTAAAACTAAACATGTGTATAAGTGTTTTTCTGGATCAGGGCCAAAGCACTGAAAACCTTAGAGAATTGAATCCAATAAAGGCCACTTATCGATATCTCAGATCTCTCTAAGTGGTAACTGCTGACAAACATGGGCTTTTTTAAATGGAGACTCACAATTCGTGTAGATTTCCTATGACTAACCCTGGGCCCCAAATTCACTCAGTCCGGGATCAGATCTGCTAGGTGGTGACAAGCGATGAATCTGGGCTGGAGCTAAGGTGGGACTTTATAGTAACAGTAGGTGATGTCCAGCAGGGGGTCCAGGTTTACTTGGTAGGTGTGATTTAAGGAGAAGGAAGAGAAGGTATGAAAAATTGGAAGGCAGAGAAACAAATGAGCCTTTTAAATATCCTTTATTGATGTGGCAACAGTGATGGGGACACCAGTGAGGGCTGGCAAGAGAGCCGCATCTCTCCCCATCAGGCTGCTCATCAGTGCTCACCGCACCACATTTATCTTAACCAGGATGCTTTAAGGGTATGACATCTCACCTCCAATCTCTTCATACATCAACTACGTTTTCAAAATTCATATTACATTTCAGAGGAAACGGAGGTTTAAAATTGACCACTCTAGGGCCTTTCCTTCTTCCCCAGCTTTCTTCACCCCATCATTGTTTCTTATCCTAAACTGCAAGTTCTTTAGGATAAGTTGTTATAAGCTGGGTCATTGTAAAAATCATTAATAACAGCAATTGCAACAGCAAAGAAAACCAACTGGTGGACACATCCTGAGGCAAGTGCCCCTCAAGTCCAGGAGGCTGATCACGCAAAGGCGGATCCAACACTGAAAACATGCACTATCTGTGGCTACTTTCCAATCAGCTACCCATTCAACACGCAAGTAATTTTACAAAGGGCTGTCCCTCTGTCCCTTCTTAGAGATGGTGTCAACCAGGGCGAGGCTCAGTCAGGAAAAGGGTGTTCCTTTGTGAACTCCAGATAAGCCGAATGCTCTGTGCAGAGCTGCTCTCCTCATCTAGCTTGGGAAGATTAAAATATCACCTCCTTGCTCACCTCTGCAGGTGTTTCCTTTCTTGCTGCAGGCAGCTTGCAAGCCGCCAGGGGTGTGAGGCTGGGAGTATCTTTGTATTTGAGGAGAGTGGGAAGTGATCACTAGAAACTCTCTGTGTTTTCACCCGTGAGGAGCAACCTTCAGTATGGCATAAAGGTGTCAACCCCATGAAGGTCCATCATGGGCCAACAAACTGGGTAACACTCAAAAATGAGCTCTGCAAAGCCATCTGGGATCCAGACACATCTCAGCATCAGAAAGGTCCTATCTCATGGCTGCTACTTATTCAGGCCAGGTCAGGTGCCTCAGGTCCAATCCTCAGAGCCTCAACTCACCCAAACGGATTTCTGAGCTAATTAGGACCTTATGAAAAAGTCCCAAGTTCTTGAATGAATTCCCCCAGGAGGCATTCACCCCCTACAAGCTGTTCTGAGCTCCCTGCCCTGTCAATAAAAAGCTATTTCCAGAGCGCTAGACATCTGGCACGCCTCCAAAGAAGGGATCAGGATTTGATGAATCGTGTCCATTGGGAGTTAGTGTGACCCTTTTCATATAGGCATCCTTATAGCAGATGTTGAAAGTCAGGTGAGGTTTATCCATATCCCAGTGCCTAGCATATACACCCTTCTGTTGTGATGGTAGGTCTTGTTATATGCAAAGTTAATTAGTTGTTAAGCCAAGTTGGACTATTAGAACCAGAGCACGACTTCATATAACTCCCATGTCCAGGATGATGACAGCGAACATCTACTGGTTTATATGAATTGCTTAAATAAACTTCCAAATAAAACAACAAAACTCAGTGGATCAATTAAATATTATAAACATCTCAATGCAGCTGATGAGATCTATATTTTCCTTTTCTCTCCATTAGCGGGAGCATTTTCATCCTGGGACTTGCACATAACTCTGAGGAAACTAGGGAGGTACTTCTCCTGGAGCTTGGAAAAACCATCCAAGCTCACCATCCGCTTCACTGTCACAACAAAATCTTGAACTCAAGACCCTGGAGCTTGATCCATCAGTTGCTATGATACAAAATAATATTTTTTTCCAGATGATAAAAAAGTAGACAAAGAAACTTCAAAGCACAAATGAATGCTATACAGTAACTGTGTTCAGGATGAAAACTGAATTGCTAGTAGAGGATTTCTCCTTGCAAAATATTTTCCATTGCTTTACATAATCTGGATGTTAATATCACAAGTGCCCTGGCTTACCTTCAGGAGACTTTGATAAGCTGAGAGATCTTCCAGCAGAGAAATACACTGACCCACTTAATTTCATTTTTTTTCTCCTCAACATGTTCTTGGCCACTACAAAGAAATTAGTTTTCTTTCTTGTTGCTTATATCCTTCTAAAACTTTTGGACACTTCTTTCAGTGGTGTGTGTACTGGATGAAATAGATGAGAAGAAAGGAATCCCAGAGAATGAGCTGAAATACTCCAAAGCAAAAAACTCAGCACTAGGAGGAAGGCACTCCACAATGCCAAAGAGTTTTAGGCACCTAAACCTAATAGTCAAGGAAACTTGAGTGCCATAGTGGCTAACATGTCTCTGTATATTTTATTCTTGGTAGTCCAGAGCACTTGTTCTTTCCTGGCATTAAATCTCACATCTGAATATAGACTTAGACTATTATAAAAGAATGGGTCCAGGAATTCACTGAGATTTTTATTGAATAAGAGTTCCACACACTTCTAGCACAACCAAACAGGATTTGATAGAGCTTCATTCCCAACCAAGTTTTTCATGTTTACCAAAACCCACGGTGCTTGGGTTAGTTTTATGCAGACAGGCATCTGGGGTGAGAATCATCTCATTCAGCTTTAGGTGACTGGAGCGGAGATGTCTGCATCTGAGCTAAGCCAATGTCACCTTTCTGATGGAAATTCAATTTTCTGTCAGAGCTAGATGAATTCGTGGGATTGTTCAGCTCAGCCACTCCTAGAACATGCAAGGAAAGGATGAATTGACTGCATCCAGCCTCTTATTCTGCCTGTTACTCTGGTCTGGGATAGTAACATGTGAATTGTATTTTATCTGGTTTGCTTCTGAGGTCTAGCCAACCTCACCTAATTCTGGATTATAATCACATCCAGAATTGGTTCTTCTGGGTTGCATGCTAAGGAATTTTTCAGGGCTCTATCTGAGCCCTGGGGCTGGAAAACAGAGCTCTGATACCTTAGAAATCTGATGGAGATGATTTTATATTTATCATCACCCTGTAACTAGGACTGACACAAAAAAAGATGAAAGTAATAAAATCCAAAATAGAACATCTTCTTCCAGGGTTTCTTTAAAGGGCCAAAGTTTTCAACTAGGATTTGCCATGACAGGATAAAGTATATTTTCAGACTCAGCTTCTTAATGGGCTACATCTGCTTAATGTAATTTTGCATTTGAGCTGTGTGTCTTGTCAGATGCAGGCACAGTCTGAGCTGTGTTCAGCAATACTCACTTTCCCTGGAATCAGATAAACTCAGCCCAATAAATTAGTTTTACTGCTCTCAGTATCACCCTGTTATCATAGTGAGTGATTTAGTCTGGGCTTCCCAAACCGAAATGAAAAAAAAAACAACTTGCAAATTCAAAAAATCTCTCTCTCTCTCTCTCCTTCTCCCTCCCTCCCTTCCTTTCTTTTTATTTCTCTTTCTCTTTCTTCTTTCCTTCCTTCCTTTCTTTCCCTTTCTCTCCCTCTTCCTCTCTCTTGTTTTCTTTCTTTCTCTCCCTCTTTCTCTTCTCTTCTTCTCTTCTCTTCTTTCTTTCTTTCTTTCTTTCAATGATGGGTTATATAAAGTAATTCACAGTTATATTTTTAAAAACTTTTGCTCAAAAAGAAGCTATTTAATTAGGCAATTGTGACCTGGTTCTCAGCTGGTGTAAATCAGCAGCAGTGATTTATACCAGCTGAACCTATGAATTCTGGTGTTTTGTAGCAGGTTTTAGAGGGCTTGCCTTGTAAAGTGCATTGAACTGTGCATTATACTAGCTACAAGGACATTTTGTCAAAACATAGTTGTATTTTATGCCATATTTTTTTCATATCCTTTATATCCCCAAATTGTTTGCATGGTTAAACAACACAAGAGGAAAGATGGCCTTGTGGTTGCAGAACAGATGAGGAATTGGGTGATAATGGTTTAAGCGCCCTCTTAGATCATGGACAAGTCACTTGAAGTTGAGGTGCTGAATATCCCATATGAGGTACTGACAGCTCGTAAGCCCCGCTGGAGCCCACAGTGCTTTACAAGGATCTCAGGGCCTCCAGAGGCACCTGGAGCTGTGAAGGATGCAGCCCACACGTTGGCTGTTCAAGAGGGAAGGAGGTGGGAATAGGTCTCTACCCACCCCAGCAACGCTGTGCAGGAAGGACAGTGCAGTAGGAGGGGAGAATAGCAAGAGGCTTTGTGCTTCTTTGGAAATGTGCTTCCTTTCGTCAAGACGGCTGGCAGAGCTCTTCCTGTGGCAGGGTCATGCCCTGGGGCAAATGGATTCATGAGTGGCAATTGATATGCGGGCACCTAAACGATTAGGGGCATGCTGGATGCTGGTGAAAGTCCTGTTCTGCTCATACCACGGCAAGTTACACCTGGTGGAGGGTTAGGAGAGGAACGAATGCTTGGGAGTGGCAATGTCTTAAATCACATAGCAAACTGTACCAGAGTTTGTCTGTCAGAGCTGAGCACTATAGCAGAGGTGGCAAGTTCTGGTAGGCTGGAAGGACTGCAGTTTAGGACTTGATTTCCTTAGAATATCCCCTTTGGGGATATCCCTTTGGGGATCACATTCTTTTTTTTTTTTTTTTTTTTTTTTTCCCATGAATCTCTATATGCCCATTCTCTGTACTTTCAGATACCTTCTGAACTCAGAGGCTGATTTCAGCAAGCTTCAGCATTGGATTCCAGTCTCAAAAGTGTTGAGGATGGGAGATAGTTCATCTGCTTAGACATGCCAACCCTGTTGCTGTCTCCACCTCAGCTAGTTCAGCCTGGACTCCCTCCATAATCCGTGACTTGGAATTGGCACTCGGGGAGCTGTTTCCCCTCATCCTTGTGTAAAATAGTCCAGAAACTTTCTCTGATTAAGATAACTTGTACTACCAGGGTAGTTCAGCATTACTCTCCTAAATTATCAATAATACTTGATGTACTTGGAGGAAAAACAAAGTAACTGTTCTTCTTATAGAGCCAGGTAAATTCATTTAGTGATAACAATCCCAAATTCTTGGAGCTGAGTTCCTGTCTCTATTCTGGCCAATTTGTCCTTGAAACAGGATAATGAGTCAAAGAAAAGCACTTCTCTATGAAACACCTATTCATATTCCTGTTCTCCTTTGTGCTCAGTTATAGTTGGGATTTCATAGGAGTGCGCTTGAGAGCAGTAAACTGTATTATCCTTTAAATATGGGGTCCCAGCTATAGCTGAACTTTATGTTTGGACTTTGACCAAGCTGCTGGGCTTGCATCCCAGCTCTGGAGCTACCAGATGGACCACATTATTCTCACTTGCAGAAACCCTATCAGACAGGCGAGCTGTTTCAACCAGAACAGGTCTGCTATTTGTGGAAGGCGCGAGGTAGCTATGAGATGTTGTGTTCCTGCTGTGGGTGCCATGGTTCTTCTGGTACCCATCCCAGCTTGCATCATACCTTCTCTGCATTGCCTGGGTCAGAGGAACGGGTAGTGGTCCAATGGGGTGCAGCCCTGCTATCGAATGGGGTAAGGCCAGACAGGTTTGTCTAAATACGGATCACTGGCATCTCAGAACGGGGCTCACAACAGCCTGAAGTGCTTCATGGGGGAATGTTTGAGCCTAGCCAACAGGCACTGCCAAAGAGAGACGTGTCGAAAATCACACTTCTTTCTTGGACTCAAGCACCTATGCGCAGCTCCGAGATACCTGCATCTTTGGCTACACTGTACTAGTAAATAAAACAAGCTGGAGTCTGTTCGCTGGTCCCCATGGCAAGTGGCATAGCAGAACTTGAAAACAGATGTCTCTTATCCCGCAACGGATGACTTCACCCATACTGAGTTTTGTGAATGACCTTGTCCTTTGTTAGGATGACCATGCCTGGATGTTGTCTGGACTCACTAGCTGTCATGGGACTCCAACGCAACAGAGACTAAGTTAACATTTAAGCAGTCTGGAAAACCAGGGGAGCCCTTACTCTGGCTCTAGTTGGTTCATTAATGCAGGCATAGCCTTGGAGACTGAAATTTGGCTTTATGAATTTTGTAACCCTTCGGTTTCCCTTTCCCGAAATGGTACATGCTCCCCTTGAAGTCATGTCACCTTTCCATATCCACAGTATCCATTTGCAGGGAGTCTTGCAGCTCACCTCTGTTGGATGAAGAGCTAACTAACTCCTTTGTTGTGAACCTGGCTCCTAACAGCTTCATTTGGTATCCTCTAGTCCTCCTTCTGCAAGAGAAGGGTCTATAGTGAAAGGGAGCCCCTTTCAGACTCTCCATGCCACTCTCATTTTTGTCTAGCTGTAGCTCTCCTCGTGCTCCTCATGGAGCTACAGTACAAACAGAGGGATTTCCTGATACAGCATAACCCGTAGTCAAATGATACCTGGGTTATAGACCTCAGCTGATGAGGTTCAACCCCACAGATCCTATTTGCCAAAACCCTCACCCATGGCAGGCTGGATGGGACCACTGTTGTCCTTCAAGGCTGGATGCAGTAATGGTGGTAATGAGGAACGTCCTAGGTTTGGGTCTGAGCTCCCAGTGCTGCCTGTTATATCTTATCCACTGTATCTTTAATTCAAAATGCATAAGAACTCCCTGCTTTCAACATCAGCACCCCAAAGTTTCCTATTAGGAAGACATGTGGGGCAGCATCCTAATGATCCATGCATGCATCCTATTACCTGAATGAAACAGGCTTGAACCCTCCCATTTTTGTCCCCCCTCAGAGATGAGCCCTTGGTGCATGCAGTTTTTGACTGTGAGGAGCTGGAGTCGCAATAATGTCATTCCAGGCCACCACCACTGGGGATACCAAGGCACATCTGGGGAAGTGGGGAAGTGCTCTTTCATAGCAGCTCTCATTTGCTTATTTTTCTCAGCCTGGTGCCTCCCAGGAGATTTTGTACCTGAAGCAGAGAGCTCAGACAGTGCTCCTGGGCCACAACACACAGGGAAGGGCTTGTAGAGAGAAAAATGAACTTTGTTAGGTTAAAAAAAAAGAATAAAATAAAACAAAACAAAACAAAACAAAATAAAATAAAATAAAATAAAATAAAATAAAATAAAATAAAATAAAAAGGCCTCACAGAAACACCGAGCTTTTGAACACACTCAGAGAGAGGAGCGCACAGCAGGGATCAGAGACTGATCCCAAAATGTCTCAGGCAACTGGCACCTTCCCTCTCTCCCTAATTCACCTAGCTTTGGGCTTTGAGTGTTCAAGAACAAACTCCCAAGTGTCCTCATTGCTTGAGACTCACCTGGGTCACAGAGGGCTTCATTTCAGCTGGAGGCCTTAGCCCAGGTTGTGTCAGCATGTTTCACTGTGTCTGAGCCTATGGAAACATGCTCAGGTGTTGCAAAGTGAGGTCTGCAGGGGAAGCAGAGGTCTCTCCATCTTGAGTCACTGGGCTGCAAGCCAGGCAACTGAGTCATAAGGAGGTTCATGGCACCACTGGTGTCCAGCATCCTCCATTCCTGATGCATGGATAGGAGGGTGAGGAGCTGAGCTGCACAACCTTGTGGGGAAGCTAAGCACCAGCTGGCTTTTCTGGCTTCAAATCAAGACAGAAAGAGATCAATTCCTTGCTCTGTGGCTTCCCTCCTCCCTGGGGAGCAGATGTGGCACCTTGTCTTCAGCAGGATGGGAGGAAGGTGTCCTCTTCTCCAAGAGCTGGCCAAGCTCCCTGCTGAGAGCAGAGAGAGTAAGAGATATCAACCACCTCTTCTTGGCCTAGCTCAGACCCTGGAGCCTGAAAGGTCTGCAAAGTGCGTATAAAAGAGCATGTATGGTGGCATTCACACCCACTTTATCATTGTTTTGCAACGCTGGGAAAATATCTGCAAAGAGAATCAGGAGTGCTGGTTTACTCAAGGCAGAGTTTGTTGCATAGTCTGTGTAGGGTTTTTAAACATATGCAGTCAATTGTGACCTGGTTCTAGAAATGAGTGGGAAGTCAGGGGTCTTATATTGACTGGATTGCTTTGTGTGTGTGAAAAGGCAGGTAGCTGGTTTAAGAGTGGGCTGGAGTGCAGAAGGTTGGGAACCAAGGAGAAAAGAAAGTGCAACAATCAAGGAAAAGAGGGAATGAAGTCACTGATTGCTTCTCAAGACTGTATTTTAAAATGTCACCTGATTGGTTTTCAAGCCAGAAGGGTTTCAGGCCCAGTGGATTTCCAGTAATGATGGTAAAATAAGGAGGAATATTGAAAGGAATTTGTAAACTTTGTATTTCTTTCCCAGTTTTTTAAACTTTCATGAAAAGGACTTTTGTCCTTCCTGGCTTGAAATCAAACTTGGGAGGAAAACCTGTCTATGTTCACTAAGAGAAAAAGATTTTTTCTCAGAAAGATTTCCAATACTTGGATTTGTGACATTGGAGTCTTTTTGGGGGAGAGAAATTTTTCTGTGTCTACACTATGCGAAATTTCCTATTGTGTACCTTTACCTCTATAGCAATTGCCTCTCTGTGGGCTCAGTCCCCAAAGCAGCAGGTCTGCAAATGGCAGAACGGCCCCAGGAGGGGACGAAACACTCAAAGAAAATGTGATCACCTCCATTATTTGAAGATAGCACTGAAGTGCACAGCCATCTTCTAGCTGATCAGTTCTCCATCACCTTGATCAGCAATCACAGGCCAAGGGCTCTCTTGGGTCTGCTCTGCACTACCCACAGCAAGTGTCAGAGCCACCCATAGGATGTGCAGTTGTGAGTTTAGGGATCCCCCATTAACCGTATGATTCTATCCTAACCCAGACCATGGACCACTCACTGCAGCCTTTCTGCCGCACCACAGAGCGGAGACAGCTAGGAACAAGATAATGAGTTAGGAGGCATCTCAGCTCATATATATGTAGGAAGCATCCAGTCTGTTCTAACAGCGCAGCAAATACTGGTACTGTCCCCTGTCCGAAGCACTTGTTAAAGAAGTTGTAGCCAAGCCTGCGGTTTCTCCAAAGGTTTGTCAAGAGAAGGAGATCTGGCTGCAGCGGCTAGCAAGTCTCAGAGGAGGAATCACGCACCAGTGTCCCAGAGGCATGCAGGAACCCTAAAGTGGAGAGCAAAAGTCAAGGACAGGATCGCTGGAATAGGGAAAGGTGCATAGCTCTAGCCTAACTGAATGCCTGCAAGCAACCAAGCTGAGCTTGTGTAGCTGTTGCACGGTCCCCAAAACAGAGGGAGTCAACACTTTTGTGCTTATGTGGAAAGGATTGCAAGGGATTTGGTGAATCCAGATTAATTTCCATGCCTCTTCTGATGAAATCTGCATTGCAGTCATTATGATAGTGTTGGCTTTTCCAGATGTGACAGTAAATGTCTGCAGGCGCACTTTTTAACAGTTTGCAGGGTTAGGAAGACATTTTATGATCTAGATGGACAAGGCTGTTTAATGTCTGAGCTAAAAAAAATAAATGGCAAAGAGCTGCCTAACAAGTCTTTGTTTGAGCGATTGCTAGCCAGCCTAATGTGTATTTGTTCGTAAACCAGCTGGAACATTTGGGCTGTATTAGACAACTTTTGCATAACGTATGCAGGAAGATCCTGAAAAGATATAGCTGATGCGTTATTATTGTACAAAACTATAGAGTTACACAGTACAAAATTCTTTAACAAGGGGATCCAGTTGTCACTGCTGTGGACACGGTTCATATGAAATTCATAGATTTCTGATGTGATATTTGCTGAGGACATTTCATCCGTCTTTACCTTTCTTCCTTATCTGCACAGTGAGGCCACTACTTCCCTGTCAACCTGAGCACCTTTCAGATATGACAGTAATGAGAGGCAGACCCTTGCCTCCAAGAGGCAGGGCCCACTTCATTTTTAGTGGCATGAAACAAGTGATGGATGTATCGTCATCTTGGAGGTGCTGAGTCTATCACTCCCAACCAGAATGACACTTTTTAATAATAACCTCATTTGTAATGCTGTTGCCTTTGTGAACGGCCTATGAAAAGGGACGACAAAAGATATGGTGGGCTTCTCTTTCAGACTGTCTTTGTACTTGGATGTGGACGATGTTGCTGCTGTTGCATTTGATGAAGGAGCGCTGGAAAGTCATGTTATTTTAAACCCTCTTATAAACCTGCAGCAGTCCCCATAAGAAGGACCCTATTGCTTCTAACACATACAGAAGAGCTGGTCTAAAGATCCCTGAAATTATTCCCAGAATTGCAGGGAATATCCTCACTGCTAAATAAGAGAGGTCCAGGGAACAAGCTCAGGTCTTAGAGCACTGGTTGTCTACACTGCTTCATTGTCAGCTCACTCACAAACCTGCTCTCGTGGAGAGGAGAGCTGAGGTGTTTGGACAGAAGCCACGCTGTGACACTTGGCCTTGGGGCCAGAGAACGGCCCCGGCCGGCTCTATTTAGTAGAGTAGGTGTTGCTGATGTGGCTGCACCAGTTTTGGCTCCCTCTGCCCTGCGCCGTCCTTCAACACTATCCCGGCAGGCTTTGCACCTTCAAACTCCCCCGCAAGTCTTTATGCCACATCTCAGAGCTCGTAACACCTACCCACAGTTTCAAATTATAAAAACATTGCTCTGGCAGGCTGCAGCACAGCCCATATAATATTCCATACCCTTTGAACTGAACCCCCTCTTCCCCCTAAATAATTATTATGAACTACGGCCATGGAGCACCACAAAAGGCCCAGAGGAGACTCAAGGCCAAATGCCATGTAGTGTGGACCAGCCAGTCTGCTGCCAGCCCTGAGCTGTGTGCGGGGATACGAACCAGGTGGTGCGACCGGACTTCAAGGCCAGGTCGGAGCACAGCCCTTCGTGGTTTAACATTACAGATGACTCTACTGAGAACTAAGGCAAACAGATTTTTGCCAGTGCAGTCACTGGAAAGAGCTTGTGAGATATATATTCATCTGACTGGCTTCTCAGATCACCTTCATATGATGAAACTCATGGCTCAGAAAAATCTTCCTTTGGTAGGACAAGTGGCAATAGTGGAGACAGCATAGTCAGGTAGCCATAAATACTCCAGGTTACATCCTCAGTACAGCAGAGTTAAAGAAGTTATGGCAGTTTAATAGGGTTATCAAACACAAGGTAAGCCATGGCAGCCAAATGTCAGGTAATTCACATTAAATCACCTTACCGTGCAAAAGTGTTCAGCTTCTGCTTGCCTTACACTAAGAATGTGCACTAGGACAGTTACTACAGCTCAGCCAACATGTGGCAATGTATTCAACCACCATAACTTGGTTATGTGTTTGAGCCCCAGCATACAGCTGCTCACAGACAATGGGTCGTATCACTGCAAGGAAGGGACAGCAGATGTTGACTGCTCTTTAAGGAAGAAAACTCAGATTGCCTTTAATCCAGCATGCACGGGTTTGACATTCCAGGAATATCTTGATTTTGCTACAAATATTAGAGTAAGC
Organism: Struthio camelus; assembly: GCF_040807025.1. Classification (NCBI taxonomy): domain Eukaryota; kingdom Metazoa; phylum Chordata; class Aves; order Struthioniformes; family Struthionidae; genus Struthio; species Struthio camelus. The sequence continues at coordinate 221,599,725 of NC_090942.1, forward strand.
CTCTAGGTCCCCACACACCATGAACAGGGATATGTCGTTTTACATGCAAAAAAATCCTGTGCCAAAATGCTTGTGGTCTAAATCTGTTTGATAGTCTGGATGTGGTCTGTGGGAATATGAATGACTCGACTGCATAGGAAGTGGTAGGTAGGTGCCTCAGACAACAATTACTCATAAAATCATGGACACGCATTGGTCTGTTTTTGCTCAAAGAACGAGTGACTGAAGGGTCACCACTGAAAAAGCTATCCTGGCTTTGACTTTAGGAATTTGCATCTCTTTACACAATGTACTGCCTGTTGATATGGAAGTGCTGTTCTCCAGCGGCGTGAAGGCCAGCAGGTCATCTCCCAGGCGGTCAGCATTGTGAGCCTTCACCTCCATCCCTGTGGGGAAAGAGGTTTACTGTCTCATTTCTGGACGTGTTAGGAAGAAGTGCCTCAAACCTTGTGTCTGGCCCACTGCAAAGGACATAGCTATCCCTGTTTTTTATCTTCACTCATCATTCTGTGAAGTAGGTTGCAGGTCACAGGTCAGGTAGGCCAAACAAGTTTGGCCTTCCCATGCTGGCCTTAGCTGTGAGATACTGGCTTATCTGCAAGGGTAGAAGTGTTGTGCCTTGGTCAAACAATGCAAGAGGCTTGATAGGTCTTCAGAGATAAAGTCAAAGTGAGCCTGAAGTAGTTCCTTCACCACCTGCCTAGCTGCTAACAAGGAGATCACAGGTGGCAACTGTGGCGTTTATAAGGAGGACAGATGTCTGTTTATTGACTCCAAGCAGTGAGGAAACTGGAGGTTTTCACTGCTATCGAACCAGGCTGGACTTGAAACAGTAGTCAAAATGTTTCACAGTAGGTTTACAAGCCCCCAAATGTCTCCCTTTGCACAGCACTCAGCTCTTAGAGGCCACGGGTGTTCTTGCTATAATAAACAGTGGTGCTAGCTCTGTATCTGCTGGGTGTATTTTATAGTAGGAATGCGACATATATTCCCAATCTTTAGGAACTTCTCCAAATCTTACCCATTTGCAACAGATCCCACTGTTGCTTCCTTTGCAAAAATCCAGCCGCATCTTCTGTTGACCCTTTATAGTGATAATCTGAATATTCGCCTTCGGTTTAGTACAGCTGCAGTTTATATAATCTTGACCTTTGAAGCACAAAGAGAAAGAAGAAAATAACAGGGCACAACATCTCCTTTAGCTATTATTCCACCAGGGCCGGCCAAGCTACTGAACGGGAAATCCCTGCATAAATTAAGGAAATTCAGATATTTCTTTCATTCTAAGAGGCATTCCCGATAGAGCCAGGGCTTGCATCCAAAGACAGGGCTGCATTCCAGCATCAAGAAAACTTTATTATGCAAATATTGACCAGTGTTGAAGGAAACAGCAACAAAAAAAGCTGTCAAAGGTAACAAAAGTTACTGAGCTTGGGTTGTAACATATGAAGCCAAATTTTGAGGGCATTGTTTCACTGGTGAAATGGCTTTTGCAAGTAGAGGGTGGCAGTGGATGGTTTGTAGCTTTTTTATTTACTCATTTTATTTTGTTTTAATTGAGGAAATTTCAGTCCTGGAAATAATTTCAGAAACACAAGTGAACGCACAGAATCCTGTTATTGTCCAGAACTTAATCATGCAACGGTCCAAACAATGATCCAACACGTAGACCAAAACTAATAAAGATCTACCTGGCAGGGATATAAGAGGAACATTATACGTTATGGACCAGCCCCAGGAATGAGAGCTCTGGGTGGAAGAATATTGGAAAAAGATGGGAACTCCACCTCCAGTGAAGCTGATGGAAAAGTCAAAAGGGGGCCCAGGAACAGTGGGGCAGGGACTCGGTAAAGATATACAAGTCTCAAGGTGTGAGGCAAAAGTCAGGGGTTACACACACACGAGGGTTTAAGTTTCGCTTTGGCAAGGGAGAGCCAAGAAGCCTAAATATTTGCAGCTTATGTGCAGAGGGGCTGGAGAAGATGTAAGAACACACAGCACAACCCCACAGACTGTGTACGTGTGAGTCAGGGCAACATCTTACCGTTAAAGCGACTTCATCTGCCTCCACAGCAGAACGAAATTAAGTCCCCACAAGCAGGGGAGAGACGCTCAAAAAAAGTGATATCTGTGCAGAACCTGTTTCTTGCCCTTACAAACATACCAATATAAGAAGAACTACATTAGGCCAGGTCACAGACAGTGTCCTGTGCCCAGAAGCAGTGAGCCACAAATGTTTGAAAAAGAATTTAAAAAGACAGTTGGTGAATCCTCTTTCTTTTGTCATCCCCTCCCAGCTTCTGACACTGGTGAGTCCATTACTTTACTGTATTCAAGTACAAATATACTAGATCCTGGGGAATTTCTGCTGAAGCTGAAGGAGAATTTGGCCCTGAAGTGAGGGTCACTTTAACTGATACCCTCTGTTCTGCTACAGCTCTTTCTCTGTTACACACATCAGCTCTGTGTTCATGTTAGCAGTATATAGGTGCTTCCCAACGGCTCTCTAGAATGTCCTTATTTATTAAAAAATAACCTCTCCCTTTTCCCTTCATGCTCCCCTCAATAAAGGGGAGCTGTAACAGTCCATGTCACATGGACATAAGGGAAAAGAGAGGTTGTATCCCATCTCTGAGTTGACATATGAGCCTGATGCCAAGGACAGGCATTACTCCTAATTGACGGAATCTAGACCAAAATAGCTGTCTATATTCCCTCAGTATCTCATCTTTGATATCTGACCCTGGTGGATAAATCCCCCTCTTGAGGTACCCATCACTTTCCATTGACTACAGAGACAGCGTAGATGGTGCCACGCCAAATGCTGACTAATTTGTCACAACAATTAGCAAATCAGGCCAAACATTCCTAGAGGTCATGACCTTTCCATGACCTCCCTACTCCCTGCATGTACATGGGATCTCATGGCTGATCAGCCACATGATGCTACCTTGATGTGCATACAATACTGCTTTTTGAGTCTGACATCCAGAAGTGGTTTCACTGGAAAAATAAATAATTGGGACCTTTGAGAACATCGCAGCTCCTTCAAAAGCAGCCTGGTATTCTTGAGGTCCAGCCAAGACTCACAAAACCTGGCGCTATATTTACTGTCCCTGCCCAAAAGCCCTGTTAGGGTGTGAACCAGGAGTTGGCCCCTGGTGACTCCTGATTGAGGCTGTGATGCTGCTTTGTGCTGGCAGTTTGCTCCCTAAAGACACTGCTGCTCTCTGAGCCAGTGCTGGTCACTGTGTCTCTACACACAGGTGAGACCCCTTGCTTGCAGTGCTGGTCACCTCCTTGTTCAGGAAAACGGGGTGAAAAGGTCTAACATGGAGTCTTGGTAAGCGCAGTGAAGGAAAATAGATGCTGGTGCCGCTTTTCCAGTTTTCCTTGTTTCTCAGAGACGCATGGGGCTGCACCTTCAGAGCCAGTGAGGAGAGCACTAGCCTGCCGTGGTCTCAGGCAGACAGGGACCAGCAAGATATTTCACGCTATGTTTGAAGATAGTCAGGCGGTGAGTGAAACCCACCAGCCAACACATTCTCCAAGCAGTCTGAAATGAGGGGGCTCACATTTTGCAAGCGTACTCCCAGGAAGGCAAGACTTAGGGGGAGAAGAGTAGAGGTATGCGGACTGCCTTTTCCTGTGTACCAGGCACAAAGTAGTACAGAGAGCTTTAAGTATAAGAGCAACGCTAAAAAATAAGAGATGCAGAGGAATCTAGACTAGTTAAAGCCTTTTCCTTGCTGGCCCTGTCTGCCAGATCCTGAGTTTTAAAATACCACTGCCTTTTTCTTGTCACTCTTAGCTTTAATTTATTATTTTTTTAAATCAATAAATATCCTTCCACTCCTCCATCTGGAGGATTCCTCCTTCATCCCACCACTGCCAAGCTGATCAGAGCCACCTATGCAATGCCATTTGATCCAGAACATATTTCAATCTTGGCCTGTTCTCAGCCTCATAAATTCCTGACATGATTCGGGAGGCGTTTCTGTTGGAAATAGCTCTCAGCTCCACTGTCGTATTTATAGAGATTGCTGCTGCCTCTGATCTGAGGCCAAGCATTAGGAATAATTGCACCAGGAAGCAGGACAGAGCTCGACATATTGTTTGTCTGGATTGTTTTAATTTCAAGATCATGGAAGTACCCTCATTTACTGATGTTGGGAGCAAAAAAAAAAAAAAAAAAAAGCATTGTTCAGGAATTTTCTATTTTAATTTTTCTTTTTATTACTTTTGTTAGAGGTAAAGAGGGAATTGCTACACTTGCTGTTCAGGACAGGGAGGTGAATTAGATGTTGGTGACTTATTAATTCAGGAATCCTGTCCCTGCGGATTAGAGCAGAGGTTCCCACTTTTTTAGTTTCTGCTGGTTGAAACAAAGCCAGGAAATGCACATGGCTCTGCATACGCATATGCATGAGTACGTGTGCGTGACAGGAGGGGGGGATGGTGCAGAGTTGTAGGTGGGCCCCCAGGAACGTCAACCGCACAGCCGCGCCACTCAGTGCTGAAATTACACATGGACAAGGTGTTAACGCGGGGGCGGGAAGGCGCTGGCAATTTGGATCTAGCCACACATCCAGCCAGGCAATGGCCTGCACTCAAGGCGTGAAGTCCTTGGACATGTGGCTCAGAGCTGAATAGAAAAGCTGCAGGCAGCGCATGCCAGGAGCCTTCAGACACACCGCGTCTGAACCAGGCTAGCAGCGCTTGGAAGTAAGACACGCACACGCTGGGAGCCTGATCTGAAGCCTGTTGAAGTCAATGGAAAAATATTCCTCGCTCCACGAGGCTTTGGATGAGGCTCGAGGTGCAGCTAAGACGGAGGCTGGGAAAAAGGACACAGCTGCAACACTCCGGGTTGGACTGAGCCCTCCAATGTCTCCCCGTTACGGAGAGCCCAAAGAGTGTACAAGGCTGAGCTACGGGACTCGGAAACCACACACTACACGGCAGATGACTGAACGAAAAATACATCCATCAGCTGCCCGACTGCCAGTCACTGCCAAACCATCTGGGAAGTCATGAAAGTGCAGAGCGAGCTGATAAAGTGGGACCTCACTGCGTCCTGCTAGAGTTGTCTTCTCCTCCCACTGCAGAGCTTTCTGAGTAGCCTTACTCTGACACAACAGGGTTTTAGCCTTGCCCCAACATTTCACTGCTTTCGATAGAGAACATTTAAAAATTGTCTAAGAACTCCCGTTACAGTAAAGCAGGTAGAAGCTGAAATATCTAAGAATCCTGAATCGAAGCCATTGCCCCTAGAGAGAGAAGCCTGACTGCAATTTCATTTCTGGGTAACAGTTTTGGGAGAAGAAGAAGATTTCTTCTGCAAAATCCTTGATTGTCTTGGTTCATGCCTACCCCTCTTGCTGGTTAATTGAGGGGGTCTCTTATGTGAGCACAGGTATGGTGAAAGAGCTGCCCTGAGTTCAGGGGAAGGAACCAGTCCATGCTTCCAGCAAGAGCTGCGATCGTATTAGCTTGACACAAGGGAGTAATAAAGGGATCTACTCACAGAAAAAATAGCAAGAGCCAACAGCTGGGAGCTGAAGCCAGAAAAGTGCTGGTTATGACCAAGTGAGCCTTGTAAATTGAAGGGGGAGTTTGACAGCCTGGGGCAATCCGCCAAGGAATGGTTAAAGGGTTGGCCAGTCTTTAGGGTGCCTTCAGAAAGAGATGCTTTAAACTAACCCATGTCACCAGGCTCAGTCCAGTTACTAGGTGACATTATCTGGTTTGTGCTATGGAGAAAATCAAATCAGGGTTTTGAATGGTTTCCCCCGTCCTTAAAAATCTCTGAAGAGAAAGATGCTAGGAAGCACTTGTGCAGCTCTTAAACTGATAAAAAAACAGACATGAAGTAGTCTCAAATTGTTGTTTAGGACCCTCAGTGATATTCTGCAGCTGCAATTCACCCTGAGGAACCTGAAAAATGATTCAGACACAGTCCTGATCAATATAGCGCAAGTGGAGCACCCAGTGCTGTGTGCCCAGCTTAACAGGGACAGAAAGCACCTCCCTTGCCCGCTCCTGGTATGAAGGCACCTCTGGTATCCTCAGTTACACTTTGAACGGGCAGACGGCAACACCCAGCACTGCCGTTGCCTCAGATGTTGAGTCTACAGTCTCAATAAAAAATGCCAGGAACTGAAGGAAGATGGAAAATAAATGTCTTTTAAGGTCCTGGAACAGGATGAGGGCATAGCTGAAATTTGTCTTGCCATAGTCACACTTTTTCTCTCATTCTTTCCTGAGCTCCTGCATCGTCTCAGAGGTAGGACAGGGAGGCAACGGGATCTCTGGTGCAACCCAGTATAGACTTTCCTACGTTGTCATACAGGGGAGCACTCCCACACATGCAGTAAGAAGAGCAGAGGAAAGAGGGGCAAAGAGGGTGGATTCATTTTGCTCTGCATCTGGGCAGCTGAGACACAGGGGAATTACACAGCTCGCTGCTATATAGCAAGGCTGTAGCCAGGTGGGCAATTAAGTAATTACGTTAAGTCTAACCACATCTCTTTCATTCCAACAGCACCTTTCCATGGAGCTGACCTCCTGTACCCACAACCGTGGCTGGCAGGTATGTTACCCTGGAGTCTTTGCAGCGGTTAAATCACAATAACCTCTCTCCAGGAGAACAAGTAACCCTGAAAAAAATTAACAAGCTCAGCCTGCCTTGAAACTTTTAAGCAACCCCTGATGTGCTTCGGTCGCTCTCAAAACCTGATGCTAGTCAAAAATGTTCATTTTATTTAAAAAATAATAATAGAAAAAGGGAGAACATAAAATATATGGAGAGGAAGACTGGGACAGATGCCAGAAGACCTGATGCTAATCAATTCCAAATAATGTCTAAGTTCAATATTCCCTTCCCGGGGGACTGTACCTAAGACACAGTGCCAGAAGGATGTCAGTGCTAGAGATTCCTGAGTTTGACTCTACCACCAGGGAAAGAGAATCTGCAAATATTTAGTCTGTCAGAAAGACTATTCCAATTAGCGAATGTTAGATCAAGGCCTGAATGATTCTGAAACATGTAAAGGTTTGGACAGAGCTTACCCAGTCACATAAGGGTCATCATTTACTTAAAACTATTAGTGTCTGACAAGCACGTGCATCTCGGGGCACTTAAACCAGAAACTGCTTAATTTACACTAACAGTTGTGGGATGGATCTCATTTAGCCTGGATTCCTGTGTCCCCCAAAAGTGGACTGAGCTTGGGCTGTTTCATTGCTTCTCATCTCCTAGAAAATTGCTTATTCATAAATAAAAAAAATACCATCATTATCTGAAATAAGGGAAGGAGCCTTTGTCACAGAAGGCAGAGTGTCATTGAGCAGCTGTGTTATTGCTAGCTTCAGCCTGACTGTTGGTCCTAATACGGCTGTGGCTAATGCTTATACAAACAGTCAAGGGTAAGTAATGTCTTCTCTGGAAATAAAGGGAGAGGCGCAGCAGAAACTCATGTGAACATTCAAGTGAACCCCTTGGGGAGTCATTTCAGCAGAGGGAGCAACACTGGCACCGCTCCGGTTGCTGGAAGGGTACTCTCTCACCTGCTGTCATTTTTCCACGCCGGAGCTATTTTTTTTTTCTTTAAATAAGAGCAGGAAAAACTAGCAGGTCAGGGCAAGGAACAGAGAAGAATCCAAGAACAATTGAAAGGGTGGAACTTATAGTTTAGCATTAGGTGAAGACGCTGATTTAATCACTGCCCCAGCTCTGAAAAGAGTCAGGACATCCTTAGTGACCGTTTGAACAAAATTATGATGGCTGGCCTACATAGCAAGTCTGGGTTTCTCTGTGGAAAAACCCAGGCTGCTTTTCTCATCAGGTAGCAATTGAGAGCACAGAAGGTGCATTTTCAGGTCCACCTGAGCCTTGGTGTGCACTTGAGTTGGCCTCTACGGTCCCCATCCACCTCTCAGGTGGCTAAGTTTAGATGACACGAATCCCTGCCCCACTTTAGCTGATGCCTTTGCTCCTTTGTCTGGAGGGATAAGCAGAGATGAGGGAAAGCAACTCTGCCCATCCTCACAGAGGTGCAAAGACTATGCTGCAAAAAGGGCTCTGGCTGGGACTGAAGCCATATTCTCAAGTACTTGCACGATCCTATCTCTGAAGATACTGAACACTTCATGTCATCAGCCCTTGCTTTTACTCTTATTGTTCCAGTGGGGAAACTGCAATAAAAAGATTTGGCCAAGGGCGGGAGGCTGAGGCTGGGTCTCCAAAATAGCAGGTTGTCCCTCACACCACCCTAGATGCAAAATGAGAGCACAGTGACAACGGAAGTGACTTTTTTTCTTTTAGTGAGGGTCTATCCAGACTGCAGACAAGCACAGTGAAGTACAGTGTCCGCTGAGCTTGCTTTCACAGAATCACAGAACGACCAAGGTTGGAAGGGACCTCTGGAGATCATCTAGTCCAACCCCCCTGCTCAAGCAGGGTCATCTAGAGCACATTGCACAGGATCACGTCCAGGCAGGTTTTGAATATCTCTGGAGAAGGAGACTCCGGAGAAGGAGGCCCTTTCCAGGGACTGCTTTTCAGGCAGCTCCTTGCTACTGTTTTTAAGAAGAAAAGATGTAAAGAGGCTTATTCCTGCTATGAAATAGGCTTTTTATAGGTGGAACTGGAATAAAATCCTTCAAAGATGACAGAAAAAAGTGTTCAAACAAGACTAGACCCGGCAGTACATATCTCCAGGGTGTAGTTCCGTAGGTGGCAATGAAACTATTCTGCTTTATGTCAGCAGGGACTCTGGCCCAACTGCAGACATCTTCAGGTGGCCACATCCATCTTCTCCAAGATTAAAGCTCCCTCAGGGTACTGTCTCAAACATCAACAGTGGCAGGAACGGACCACAAAGGAGAAACTTAATTTCTCCCTTTAATTGTGCAGCAGGTAAGAGGAAGTTGGGCATGTGTGCATTTCTCACAGACTCATGGCTCTTCTAGCATGATCGTCTGGCTTTGGAAAGCAGAAAATCTGTGTGCTGGAACCCTCCAGCTTTGTAAAAACTGGGTTCCATGGACCCTTTGTGCCCAATGATGTTTCAAAACATTGGGGTCAATTCATCTGCACAGCATAGGTGTTGAAACGTTACACCTGGTTGTTCTTTGAGATGATCTGGGAAATTTTAGACAGTCATACAGGCTAGCAAGGATGTTCTCTTCCACCTGGCAACCAAGGGGAAGGCACAAAGGTGCTGCAGGAAACCTATGTTTAAGCAATGGAAAAAGTCCTTAAAAAGGGACCCTCTTCTATAGAGTCTAACCAGACAAGGCAAACAAGGGAAGAAGGATGACCAAAGCACTCTGGTTTGTGCAAAGTCAACAGCTGATCAGCAAGTAGAAATCTTAGGCTGAATCCTTGCTCCACTGAGCTCAAAGCAGATTTTGCAGCTATCTGCTGTAGGACCAAGGCTTCATCACTGTCTGCTGCCCTAGGGCATATTTTGCTTATGAAATTTCGTGAAGCATGAAGGTCATTTTCAGAAGATAAATTTTAGGTGCAATGTTGTTTGATTAGTTAAATAAGCTAGATAGGGCAAAAATGATGGAAAAAAAAAAAGAGGTAATGATGTAGGGTGCTTCAGGTTTCAGAGGTCCAAATGTTCACTTTGCACCTTGTGAAAATCAAGATACCTCAAATGAGAGTTCAAAACCAGAACTCGCAGTTTTGAAGCCTTTGGCCTCTTTTCTTTGCTAGCAAAGCATGCACAGTCTTACAGAGAAGGACCTTCTGAGCGCAATGTTTATTAATTAAGCTGATTCCAGCTGTGTAATCCTCATGCCGAGTAATAGGGGGAATTTCTTCAAGTCTCATCACCATGCAGGGTTTTGGTGTTTGCAAAAGTGAGACATTTCAAAGGGAAACGTTTATCTGAATTTCTCAACAGGTGAGCCCCAAATGTGTTTTATGTTCCATTGCTATTAAACACATAGCCAGGCCTGATTGATGGGTATCCTTCCCGGTCCAAGAATCTGCCGGACTAGCAGGGAGAGGAAAGGGATTTTTCAATGCCATGTGAGCTTTCAGTGACTTGCAGATGATCACTTTCCCAGTGTGCCTCATCCTCTGAGTGAATAAGGGAATAATGTTTAGATATAAAGACGATGCGTGACAGTCAGACAGACAGATGTATTTTCTGGTGAGAGAAGTCGGTTGGATAGTTGGGCCTTTTTCCCACATTAACCTGCAAAAACCTTGACTTGGTATAAGGAAACAGGGAAGGAATCTGTCCCATCTCCCTAAACTTTAAACACTACCTAGAAATTACTCCCAGACCATACATTTTTCCTCTGCTTTTGTGCCACAGCCCTCTTAATTTACCCTCCAGCAAATCTGCAGTACCAGATGCCAGAGTTCAAGCGTAAACAGAGAGGTTCAATACTCAGAGCTGATCCCTTCCTTCCCCACTGCAGTCATCCTCTGTTAAGCATTTCTCACAATTAGGGCTCCCTCTGTCCCTAAAACTGCTTTAAGCATAAGCATGCTATCGTGTTACTCTCCCCTGTGGGGATGCTACCTTCAATAAGGTCCCCTTTGCCATGCATTTTCCTGAAGCAAGAAAATTTAAAACATAAATATGTAATAATAATAAACCTCTTTCCATATTTAACATTCCAGCACGCTCCCTTTAATATTTGTGTTTATGCGATGCATAATTTGCCATAGTTTAACAGTAACACCTTTTGGAGGAAGAGTGACCAAATATTTATTTGTTTCGAAGAATAAGGGGATTAAGTGTCGAGTTCATAGAGGTTTCTCCTTCTTATCTTCGTCTAGAACATACCTACTGAATGTGTACGCAATGCAAGGCCCGCGGCTGATCTACAGAGTGTGAAAAGATAGAGATGCGGTCTAGCAGTTGCCTACGCTAGACCTCACCCCTTGCCTCAAAGGCCTTGACTACTGTCAAACTCTCATGTATCTCTTGCAGTGAGCTGGGGCTGACCTTTGTTTTTAGAATAGGAAATGATCCAGAATGTGCTTCTTCTGGGGGTACGTGATATTTTGCATATATTCCAGTATCTATTGCTAGCTCATGGCCTGTGTTCTTTTGGTGTCCCGCTGGTCAAGTCTTAGTGGAACTATAATCTCTTACGTCTGTATCTGTAGCTCATATCTGTAGTGGGCAAACATATTTGTGGTTGCAAAGAAATGCACTCTCTTAGGTGCCTTTTACTTCTCAGTAAGTGGAGCTCTATTCCAAGTTCACATTTTGTTCTAGGGAAATGATCTAGTCCTGAAAAAGACCCCCAAAAGGTGTTCAAGAAGGTCTTCAGCTTATGAGCAAGTTAAGTTCGGTCTTTGGCTGTCTTCCTTCTCATCTCCTATTTTTCCCGTTCCTTTTGCTTCCGTCATGCTGGGTAAGCATTTGGACATTGATGCCTGAATCAGAGCATTATGCTGGTTTTCAGTAAGACTGTTTCTCCCCTCGAGAATGGCTTGCCAGGCATTGTTTTCGCTTCCTTCAGTAAACTCTTAGCAAATAAAACTGCTGGTTCAGCTTTGCTGTTTGGTCACGGTCAGAGGGCGACATGCTGTGACGGGATTTCTTTTCCTAGGTAAATCATGCAAAGTTACTGCAAGTCAAACAAGGTGCTTGCTGAAATGCTTCTTTGCTTTATTACATTTCATCTGACAGTTCATCTACTTTGCTTAAGTCTGGACACTTGTCTCCAGTGATGAGGTAGTTTGTGTGGTTTGCGATGAAAAGGTCCTTTCCTAGTTTGTTCCAAAGTCTACTGGGGATGCTGTATATTTTCACTATCCCTGTTTGTTGCTTGGCCAGTATTTCCTTGTTTGTATAACATCTGCTCACCAGACCTCAGATGTCTTCGATCACATTCGGCCAGGGTGAAGCACCTCCAGCTTTCTGATTTTTGAGAGTGCATCTGCTCCCAAAAGTCTGGGTGTTATAACCCATCTGCATTTCTGTCCGATTCTATCCCGTGCAACTAGCTCATCTCTGTGTTTCCAGCTGGTAGAGTTTCTCTCTCTGTATGCTTTTCCATGGCTTTTTGTGCTGATATCCGGTGAACCTTCTGTCTATCTGCATTTTCTCCCACATAGCTTCTCCCATGCTCGCAGCTCCAGGTAGAGTTCTTGTGGGAGCACGAAGGTTGACAATTTACAGCTTTAGACAAGTGGGGATGGCTGTAAAGAATTACTCTTGTCTTTATCCACAAATAATTCACTAGAGGAACTTGGCTTTCTCCTTCCTTCCCTTCCCAACCCTCTTTTCTTTGTGCCTTTAACCTCTTCTACCCTGTCTTCCAGTTATGACATCCTCTCCCTTCACCCACCCAGTGCTCTTCCTCCACATCTCCTCCAGACTCTTAACATGCAGAGTTTTAGACTTGGATTCATTTTTACTTAACCTCAGATAGCTAGCTGAGGTATTGAGGTCAGGACCACCCTCGACTCACCATAACCAGTGGACACAACTTCAGAGGGTATCTCAGGCCACTTCTGGAAATACCTCTTTCTTTCCACTGACCATAAAGGGGAGCCTCCAGACAATGCACTCCTATGTGCTTTGATTCAGTGCATAGCATTGCTCAGGATAAATCCAGTCCTTATGCTGCACTGCCTGTCAGATAGCCTGGCCCTGGATGCGGTGCTCAGGGTAACTTGTTCCTACGTCTGTGCGGCGGTGGCCTCAGCTTCTTCACCTGTTATTTGTATTTTGGAAACACGTTTCTGTCCAAATTCTACATGCTGCGGAGCAATAATAAAACTGCACAGGCCAGAGAAAACACTGACAGTTGGTAACTCAAGTGAGCATTTTCATTCAGACTCCCACGTCTTTCATTCCTATTACAAATTTTGTGTAATTTGGCAGTGGTCTGATCTATTGTTTCTCCAGATTCTTGACCTCTGCCATGAATCTTTCATACATGACATTTTCTGTGGGCTGACAGTGATTTTGGAACACAATTAATGTTTTATTTGGGTCCTCTGGTGAGTTGTGGATGTATCCAGACGAGGAGTGAGTATGTGACAGCCACTGCCTACTACAGCTAGTAAAGAAGCAGCTTGTATTTGCTTTTATTTTTTAACCGTTGCAAGGCCAGGGCTCATGAGTGAAAAAACATCAAGCTGCCCAGGAGGGTTTGGTGGGGTTTGCTGTTCAATCAGCAGGATTGAATTCTGGATACAGTGATACTATTCCTCTCTGACTTTTGTTTCATATTGCAGTAGTCTCCACTTTGCATTTCCCAGGTTTACTCCTAGGACCATGGTCATTATCTAAGTAGAAAAACAGTGACCCCAAACACTGATCCAGTCTTATTTTATTCTTTATGCTTCAAACACAGACTCATCTCATGAAACGCTTCCTCCCAGCAGAGCTACCTACAGACCCAGATGTTGTCTGAGCGTCAGTGCACTGCAGGGGCCCCATGGGGAAAAACACATGCCATAATCCTCCAGAAGTGAATTTTCCTTGCCTGGCCTTCCTACATCCTGACATCACTTCTCCCCTACTCACAGCAGGGTTGCAGTGGCTCCCGAGTGTTGGGGGTATGTTGGAGCGGTCGGAAACAGACCCGGGTTCTGGATGGAAAGCCAATCTGTAGAATATTTTGTAGCTGTTTGGAGGTGATGAGGGAGCGGAATTGCACCCCTTCGTCCAGCCCTTTAATAAAGTGGAGAGGCAGCACGATTGAGTAGGTCACACAGCAGGACTCGGGAGATCTCAGCTTATTGCTTGGTCTGAAGCAGAGACAAAAGATGAAAGCAAGCAAACCTCTTCCTCCCTTTTTTGTCCCCACCATAAGCATGGCTTTTCTATTTAGGGAACATCTCTCATTGTCCGTACAGTGCGCTGGGGGCCCTTGCTCTCCACTTCTGATCAGCGCTGTAAAATAAAGGAAATAAGAGGAACCATTACCCGAGGCACAGGGCTGTGTTTGTATTCCACCTCACTTTCAAAGATCGGATCTACAGCTTGCATTTGGGGCTGAGTATGTCTCTCTTTCTCGGCAATACTTTTCTTTACGGGATCATACTTTATTGCTTTCTTTCCAAGTGTTTCATTACAAACTCTATTAATGAACCACTAGGGGTAGCCAAATGTGTTTGGTTGCACGCTGAACCTTGAGAGAGGATTATGGAGCAAATGCACTGCAAACAGCTCAGCTTGCTTGCAAGCAAGGCAAGCCGACTAATCCTCCTTCCTGCCCCAACAGATGGGCTCTCAAGACAGAGACCCACCCCCTCCGAACTCAAGACCTTGGGGAGACCTGGAAGGACATCAAAAGTTCCAGAGCCGAGATCTCTGTGCAATTACCTGACCCCCATCCAGACTCGACACACATCCAGCAAGATGCACAAATGATGTTTGCCACATGGCTGTCACACATCTCAGCACAACAGCCACCAGTCTCCCATCAGGGCTATAAAACACACACTGGAGAATACTGGGAACAAGAAACCTCTCCCTGCGTTGTGAGTGAAAATGCTGGGTTGAGCTGGGAGAATGAACCGCAGAAACTACTGATGGTGGCCATCTCTCATGACGACTTCCCTTCTTGTGAGATTGTGATTTAGCTCTTTTTCTTCCCTCTTCACCCTGTTTCAGGACCTCCTCACTGTCCTATTTATGTACAGTCGTCAGCTCCTGTAACAACAGCGTGCAGTAAGGAGACAGCACTGCCATAATATTGATGGGAAAACAGTACAAATTTAATGATTTCCCAAGGTCACACAGGGAGTCTGTAATTAAAGGCAAAAGGCATACCAAAGTTCTCCTGCATCCCGCGTCAGTGCCTTAGGTGGGCTTTTTCTTCCCCTTTTTTACTGCAGGGATAAAAATAGACACGTTGAAATGAAAATGTGTCAGAAGCAAGCACACCCCTGTTCTGCTGGAAAACCAGACCCAAGGCAGACGACTGCGATGCCGTGGATCTCCGTGGACTTGCATTTGCTTGCTAATAGGCTGGAGTCAGCCTGCAAGATATCTTCACCAGGCCTCACCTGGGGTTTTAGGTTTTGCGCAAATCATGTGCTGAGCTACTTCAGCATGAATTTGACTAATGTAGTTCAGAATCGGAAGCTTTCCTGTCATGACATGGGTAAAATGCAGTCTCCCCAAACCTCTTAGAAACCAAGAGATAATCAATTTCCATATATGCTTTTGTCACTTCCTTCCTGTTTTATTTAGGCCTACGGGAACCCACACCACAGACTGGCAGGATGAGAAGTGAATCCACTCGTTTTCTTGGGATCTGGAAAGTTATGAGGGAACAAGCCTAGAACCAGACAATATTCATCCAAAGTTTTTGAAGCAAGTAGCTACCAAAACTATGCAGTTCCCCATAAGAACGAGTCCCCAGACCAGTAGAGTAATGGGTAGTAAATACTGTGTCTGTCTACTTAAGATATTTTCCAAATACAATCAGTCTTTGAGAAGAAATATCTGATATAGGTAGTATAAGATCCAGAGGAGCACAGCAGCATTACTTCTCTTCAGAAGCCGTTTAGAGCCCAGGTCTGGTAGAGTTCTTTGAGCACGTCATCAAAAAAGGGGAGGGTGCTAATTGATAATGACATAATATAATTTAATTAAACTTTGATGAAGTTCCACATTAGGAACGGTGATGGAAACTGTATGGTTTTGATAGGAGAGAATAAGCTCTGTTAAGGAACAGGCCTGCAAAAGAGGCAAAAAATTAGAAGTAGGGAGGGACGAAAAAATTTCAACCTGTCAGCAAGGTTGCTTAGGACAGGCATTGAGTGATATATGATCTGGAAAAGAATGAAGTGACAAACTATGAACGGTAGATGATTAGCAAATACTTACGGGAGTCATCTAAAGGAGAATGCAAAGGCCTCTACAAGAAGTTGCCAGAGGTCTTTCTATGGCCACAGTGGGCATACTACCCGGATATACCCTGAAACTGTTAAAGAAATTTGCTTTCTTTAAATGCACATTTTCCAGATTCTACAGGAACTCTCTGTCCTAACTGCTCAAAAAGCATGACTTGGAATGCAGATCAGGAGGTTCTGCAACATAAAACTTTCTATATAGCCTCCGCTTTTTCAGCCTTTGTGGTTGGTATTCTGAAGCTTTTCTTAGCATCCACAAGGACAATTAGCTTTGGAATAATATGACTTGACCTTTTGTCAGAATTACATGTCTCTGAGAGACAGGCAACTTAATTACTCTAGGATTCGTTATTAAATATGACAATAGTTGTGTCCCTGGGTTGTTTCAGAGGCATAACACACCGCACATTCCAACACTCAATGCAAGACCACTCACTGAATGCACATTTTAGGTTTGGACATATGTGTTTCTTAAAGAAACACGTGCTGCTGATCAACTCAAAGAGGGAACAACACCCCCTTGATTTAGCTGACCCATGGTAACAAGAGCAGTACAAATTGCATTGCTGCATACTCCTCACTACCTCTTGACATGATGCCTTTCTCTATTTTCAGCCTCTGAATATATGAGACATAGCTTGGATTCAAGTCTAAATCCAAACCCGTTCAAGGTGTGTGAGAGTTCAGATTTCAGCCTGCGCCTATCTTGAACGCGAACCCTTTTTAATAAAACAGGAATCTCCAGATGCACCTAAACAGCTGAAAACCATCAGTAAGGATAGTGCCATTTCAGCTCTGTTGGAGGAACGTCTACAGTCTCCTTTCCAATTATTTTATCCCATATTACTAGATCACTTCTTTGTAGCTCGCTCATGCCCTTCACTTGATGTAGTCCATTCCCTCTCTCCAATAAAGGTAGAAACATAGAGGATGTCCTGTGTGAACTAATCCTACTTCTAATCCATCCCTTGCTGGGGGCCCCATGCAACCCACACGATCAATCTGGCAGTCTCTGATGATGGAGCCCACATGGGAACCTTAGATAATGGATTACAGTGGGGGACATGTATTTTTAAATGTGTTTAAGATGTCTGGCAGGTTTTTAAGAAGGGAAAGGAAAAAAAAAAAGCAATTTAAGGGGAGAAAAACAGACCTCAAAACAGTGAGTGCCTCTTGGAAAGGGAGGAGGAAAGTCCTTGGTCATGCTGTACCGCTTCACCCATCCCAGGACAGGAGGCATATGGGAAAAGTATCCTTAAAGCAGAATTCCCAGAGCTGAGGGCAAAAAAGCAAACAGGTAATATGGTAAACACTGCACATGGTTTAAATTATCATTGGTAATAAAACCATTCATCATCAGCCTCTATGCTGAAGATTGAGATAGCTATTGCTCCTGAGGATTGAGTGACTGAAAGAATGAATCATTTGCTTCTTTCTTGCTCTCTTATTTTCTGTGACCTCCATGGCCCTGGCTCAAGGTCTTGCTGTTGAACGACAGGTCAGCTGCTCTGAGCTCAGTATCCAAAAATTATAGCCTAGGATTCAAAGATAATCGTCATCACTGGTGTGTCCACGCTCACCGAGAAAGGGCCTCCTCTGGCATGAGGACTGAATTATCTCTCTGCCTCAAAGAATTTAATCACTCAGCCTCAGAGCTGAGAGAGAAATGGAAATGCTCCATGCGTGACCCCTCAGGGCTGTGGTGATGGGAAGTCCCAGCCAGACTCCAGAAGATTGGTTCATTATTGGTTTTTTTTTTTTTTTCTTGAGCCCATTGATGTTCTGCCTTTTAAGGTGTCCCCACCTCTCTTGTGTTGGGTGCCGCATGAGGCTACCACAAGATCAGAGGTTCTGGAGCTTCCAAGAAGTCTTACGAGTTTCCCTCTTGCCTCCCTCAGGAAATGGATATAGTAGTTTTCTGCACATCCCTGCATTGTTTCCCAGAAGCTCAAAAGACAGGGCAGAGTCTGTGATGTCCTCTGCTTAAGTCCTCATTAAACAGCCAGCAATTTAAAACAGCACCCTCAGAAGTGGATGGGCACACTATTCCTTATTGTCCCCCCTTCCCCAAACCAACTGATTTTGGCTCAGCTAAAGGGTACCTTTCCCTACCAAAATCAGCAAGGCTGATTTCTCATTCGCAGGGGACAGGCAAATGATTCTGGGCAACGTCGTCAAGAATTGAAATACATTCCTCTAGATTAACATCGAGAATAGAAGCCAGCCCATTTCTGGTAAACCAGTCGTTCTTCCTACAGGCATGGGATGGTGAGCCAGGATCACAGCTTGCTCTGACAGAGCCAAAACACAGCTATCTTCTGGGTCTGTGACCCAACTGCCCTTCCTGGAAACAAAGCTGAGCTGTCCCTCCCAGCCTGGTGCCCAGCTCCTCACCTCTCCGACATTCCTTCCATCGCTTCTTTTCCAAGCAAAATCTTCCCCATGAAAAAATCTGTGAATTCACTTCTCATTCCCAGCTCGGTGAACCTGTGTTTCTTGCCATACAGGCCTGTCTGAAGCGAAATCCCTCTGATGCAATATAGACAGCGTACGAGCGGCTCTCCTCAGTCGTCAACCCAGAGGCAGGCCGGGATTGTTGCTGTAAATCCAGCGCATACGCTCCACCAAGGCTGAAGAGGCAATAGGATAGTTCCCCCGGTATTTGGCCTGGCTGGTTGTGAAAACCGTTATAGGTCCTCACTTCATGCCTTGCTTTCTTTTGGTGTTATCGAGTTGTGTGGATAACAATAATAATAACAGGTTGCTCTCCCAGACGCATTCTTTCTGTGGCTAGCAATGCTCTTTGGGGTCCACTTACCTCCTTGTCCATAAAAGAAGGACACATCCTGAGCCATGCCACAGAAAGGAAGGTGAAAAAATGTGGTATTTTATTGCATAGCATGACATTTTTTTGTGTAGCATAGAGGTGATATTGGTTAGAACTGGCTAGAAATGGGTGAAGCTCTGTAGGTTTCAGTGACTTTGAACCATTTTTATGCAAACTGAAGTTTTATACTGCCAGATACTTCGTTGCAGATGAGGACATTATATAGCAGAACTGCTGCTCTTTATACAGCTCTTTTCAGATACCTTCATTTTATTCTTATTTGCGTCAGTTTTATACCACCACATCTTTTCCAGACCCGACTATGATTTAGGTCAGGAATAATCACAGTCAGCTAATATGAGAGTCACCGCCCTTCCAAGGTCAATGATGTGCCAATTTCCCTCAGCTGAGCAATTGGCCTAAGGCCATTTCAGAGGTATAACTCTGGGATTAGTGAGGATGGAAAAAGGCTGATTATCTTTCACGGGGATACTTGGATATATAACTTGGGCAGAGTGGCAAAGGAATCAGACCTAGGGCAGCACATGAATTTCTGCAGGATTGTTGCTGTCACGTTCGGTCTGGGTGAGCTTGTGCTGGCCTGGAAGGGGGTGCACATAGACAGCAAACACTAGTAGCATCCGTTTGTCAATAAAAGGACCAAAGCTCTGCCTTGCAACACCGTATTAGTAGAGCCAGGCTCTGGCTTCAAGTGGACATGCGAGCACAAAGCCTATATCACGTTGCTGGAGAAAGAAAGGGATGGAGGAGAGCAAAGAGTCCACAGTGGTCGCCTGCATCAGCACCAAACTGCTACATCCATATCAGTTTGGAGATCCGTTCTGCGCTTATGGCTTCAGCGCTGGAGCAGAGAGGGAAACTGAAAATAAGACGACTGCCATAAAGACACCCAGAGGTACAACGTGGTGGCTGGTCTCTGCCCAGCTCATTAGCTCCGTCATAAAACCCCTCACTGCTCTGCTGGCGTCAGCGAGGCCCAGATCTACAGATGTCAATGTACAGCTCCTGTTTCAGTGCTTAATTTACTATTGAAATGAGTGAGAAATCAGGTATCTATACAACAGTTAGACACAGAAATACCTCTGTGGATTTGGCCATGTAAGTCTGGCCAATAAATATCTGAAACGTCCCATCTCCTGTTGAGAGTCTGCTCACATTTAGGCTCTCTAAGCTCTCAGTAACACTGCCGTCTGCAACAGCAGGGCCTGGGTATCAGGGCAAGGAGCACGCTCCATAAATCAGCCGCTTAACTAGATACAGAGAGATTATCTGGCCCTTCTTCATGATTTGTGGATTTGTTATTATTTAACATGCATTTTTAATCCCGTCACAAAGTCTACATGCCACAGCAAGGTTTGCAGTAAATTTTATCTAGCAAGTAAAAAATAAGCAGAGATACAGCTCATTTTCCTTCTGTAGCTGTGATTTTTTGCTGCTTCACTTTTTGCTCGTTCTATCTGCTCTGAGGACAGGAGTGTGGACTAAGTTGTCTGGACATCAAGAAGGCTGAACAGGGTTTCAGTAAGGAGCATTTTTTCCCTCGAATAATTATGAGTGAAGCGATGGCCTCAGCTCCCAGTAAGGACTGCTATGGCACTAGAAATTTTATCGTTTGAAGCCTCTACAAAGCCAACGTCCTGTACTTTGAGGTTATTACAGAATCTGTGCTCACTTTTCTTTGCTGACTTTCAGTGCCCTGAATATCTTGGCAAAACTCCAGCTCTGACAGATGCAGGGGATGAGAATAGATATTCTGACATAGCTGCACCAGGTTAAGATGTTCCCACCTCTCAGCTTTCCTTTCCCCTTTTCCTCCTCACTGTGTATGCTCCTAATGCATCTCAGTGCAAAGCCAAACCTCTCCTGTCTCGCCCTAAGCATGTAGGACCCATTTGTTATTTTTCCTATGGGACCCTTGTAGTTGTAGGTTTGCAGCAGTTTCAATCTGAAATTGCTCCACTAGCTATAGTGGGTTAACTTTGGATTTATAACAGTGCCCTCGCTGAGGCTACTCCTAAGCCGGAGAACCCAGAGATTCATTTCAGAGAGTCAGAGATTGGAGATGTGCTCAAGACGTAGTCTGTGGATATGTCGAAGTGAGACCCCCTGTAAATCCTCTTCTCTCTCTCCAGTTCTCATCCCCATGGGAAGGGGTGCACAGACCAAGCAGGAGCCCAGGTAACCTGTTGCCCTACCTGGACGAGTCAGGCACCAAGAGCCCAGCACGCCCTGCAGTCTCCATGTCTTGGCCTGTTCAGTGAGATCCCAGGAAACGTATTACTTTCCCTCTTGTTACCCAGCTCACCAACACCTTCAAAACACGAGTCTTGAAAAACCAAGGTTTCAAGTTTAAATTTTCCTTAAGCCGCTTGGGGTCCCTCATCGTCCTTCAGCTGAATTCCTGAGTTTTAATTATTCTCCTGTTTCCCTCCCTTTGTATCGTGTGTGTTTTGCCAGAGGGTAAGGCACCAGTAGATTATCACCAGATGATATTACCTTTCAACTTTTTCTGCTCAGGCCTTAGGAAAAGAACTCCCCTCCCATGGCCAGCCATGACCTTTTTCAACCCAAATGGGATATTGCTGCCAATCCACCACGAGGACACAAACATGCCAGATGTTGTTGTGATCGAGAGACATTCTGTCCCAAAGCCCCTTTTTATTGCTATTATGACTATATTTGAAACTACTGAAATTTACGGGTTGGAATCTGACAGGTCAGCCATTTCCCAACTTTAACCTTTTCTCCCCTGATGCCGGCTTTCTTTCTTTGTTAAAAAATCAGGGCCACATTTGCAGGAGGAGGAGAAAATGAATGAACTAATGAGCAAACCATTCACCACCTTGTAAGATGGTAAGTCTGAAAGTTTTCTGCTTGGAGTCAACGGCAAAAGTCCCATTGCCTATTACCTTCTTGCTGCTCCAATGATTGCAGAAGGCTGTTTCTGGGAAAAGGCAGATTTCTGCTAAAAAACCTGGAACTCGTATTATCTTTAGTCTCCTGAACTTCTGTGCCATCCTTTTAAGTCTATCCCAGCTCAGTGCTTTGCAGGGACGCTCACTCCTGTTCTAGCTTCATTTCTGATGCACTGAATAATCCACTTGCCAGGCCTGGAGGTGGGTTTCTTCACTCTCTAACTGCCACCACTTGGTCTTCTTTCCCTCATCTCCTCAGTGCACCTTCATTATGCCATGGGCCTCTTAGGAAGGAGTTCTTATCAGTGGATGAGAAGGTAAAGTTTCCATCAGTGTGGCAGTATTGCTGTTCATTGAGTAAGGAGTCAGAGTTTCAACAGTGGCAAGTGTGGCCTTCACTGTACCTTGAACCAGTATTCTGCAGGGGTAAATACCTACTACATGAGGTAAGGAGATTTTCTCTTTCCACCCATACGAGAGAGAAGGTCTTTACTGCACTGATCAGCCGCCCATCAGGAGACTCATAGACCCAGGGAACAAGCGAATGAAGGGCAGAATAATAGATCTTTGGGGACTGCCCAGATTTGGCCTAGACCTTTGGCTCACTTAGTGGAAAATCATGGAGGACACTTTCCCACCAATTTCTTGGCCTCTCCCTCAAGTTCTACCATCCAGCCCAATCTTAGGCCTGAGGATTTCCAAGATGCTCTACATACTGCTCTTGTGTTGCTCTGTTAGGAAGAGCTGTTGGCATTTCACAGAAAAGGAAACCAAAGCTCCGTGGAGTTCAGAGTGGTTTGGAAAGTCACTTTAAGTAATATCAGAGACAGGGGCAGAACTTGGGAACTCCAAAAGCCCTCTATCTCTCTGAGAAAAATACTCGTAAAGAGACATTGTGAAACTGGGTTTGCATTTCCATTGCAGACGAGTCTAAGCCGACCGACCCTCAAATCCAAGCTCCCACAGGTTCTCCGGTTCCAACGGTAATAACAAAACTGGGAGCACAATGGCCACATATCTTTTGTTCACCAACAGCATCACATCGTGATGCAACTGTAGGCCCAGGAGTGCCAAGTGGGCTGTCGGCCCCATTTTCACGAGCTGGTATGTCTAAAATCCCGTGATATCACATCTGCCAAACCAGCAGACATGCATGTCGCTGTCTTTCCACCCTCTTTCCCCAGCCCTTCCAGTCTACAGTTGCTCTCTAGATACAAAAGCTATTCCTCCTTTGCGGGGATTGTCTTATTTTTCTTTTATAAACCCAGTGACAAAGTGTCTTCCTCCCCACAACTTTAACTTCCATAACCTGCTCTTTCTCGCAGTCTTTTAGCCCAGTCAGGTATTCCGGCAAAAACTGCTCATCAGAAAAGCAACTTAAAGTGGAAGTGACCCCTGACATTAGCTTAAAATTAGACTCGATGAGCCTACAACCAGGAAACTGTTCCCCCAGCCCCCTTTAAAACGTAACAAATGAAAAACATTTGGTTGCTATTACCGGTGATTATGATAAGCTATGTTAAAATATGAAGTGGAGGAATTTATCTTTATTTCCTGGGATAGCATTGATGAAAAATATGCTGCTCCATCTTGATTTTCAATCACTCGAATGAACTCTGTCATGCATTTATCTTTATTTGGCTTGATGTGTGTAACTGATCTACGGAGGGAGAGAGGGCAGGGAGAGGGACGGCAGAACTGGCAATTTAATCTGATGCGGATAAGTTTATTAGCTGCCCTTAGATCTGTTCCTGATTGAACACAGTGAACAAGGCTGCATGTCAGCTATCTCATCATCCTCCTTTGGGGAGAAGGCACAGCCTCCGTTGTGGTGTAACCTTCAGCAAATGGTTTACGTCAGTTTTCATTACGCTTACGGCCTCTCTCTAATCGTCCTCTGCCAGAGCCTGGGGGTTGGGTGGGTCCTTCTGCAGAGCAGGACTTTTCCTCCGCGGGATGAAAGCTAGGACTTGGAAAAGAAATGGGGTCCAAGCTAGCATCTTCCCCTGCCTCTCCTTTCTTGCAGGTGGGATTACAATAGTATCTGTTCACTTTCTTGCACCGAAGGCAGGGTTAGAAGACTAGATTTTGGCAAGATGAGATGGGAAGGCTTTTTTTTTTCTGTAGCGTAAAGTTTTTACAGAGTTTCCCGTAGCACAAGTGGGTTGCTGAATTTCATTGTCATTGCCTGATGTTGCACCAGACACCCAAGGGAAACCTGATAGAGGCTCACCTACGGGAAATATGAAACAGCTTTCTGGGAATACCACTAAAGCAGAGGTAGCAAGCTCACACTGCCAGACTGCCATTCGGATCAGTAGGAGATTTCCTTTCCATTTCCAAGGGAACGGACTGCAAAGAGTTTATATATATATGTGCATGTCTATATATATTTCTGATTCAAAATTGCTCTTTCTAAGCTTTCAGGGGTGAGTGTTTTTCAGCTGGTGCAAACTGTGCAAAGCTGCAATGTGGTCCTTAGGGCTATATTGAGTTGCACCAATTGAGAATCTGACCAAGAGCTTTGGGGACTTTGTGGCTGAAGAACCCAGAACCATCAGAAGACTGTTATGTCTCTAAGCAATTAGCACTCATTGAGCTGTCCGGAAAATCAGTTCTTTGTAATAACTCCCGACGTTTGTGTTGTGGAGAGCTGAGCTGAGCTAAAGACATTTCTCCCGAAGCAAAGCACAACCCTCTCAAAGATCAGATCAGTTCATTTTTTTTCTTTTTTTTTTTTCCTTCTGTTTCAGACAATTAACTGAAATAGGTCACAAATTGTAAATCACCCAGACAGTTCCCTACCTTCACCTGAATATATCCTGCTGGCCACACTCTACAAGAAATCCACTCAATTTCTTTTATGTTTTTTTCCTTTAAAGAAAAAAAAAAAACAAAAAGCAACCCTCACACAGTACAGCGCAATTTAACAGATGTTTGCTCATTTACGACAAAGTCCTGGTTACAAGATGGGGCGACTCGTCTGGTTCTTGAACAAAAGCAACTATATTACCTAGCTGCAAACCCCTGCGCAGACTTGGGAAGAGGAAACATTAGAAATAACAACAGGTGAGACCTGACAGAAAAGACGTAATGGCTCATTTTGTGGAATGTGTCAGAAACCGTTTACTGCCCGTTTCGGAGGAAACTTCTCCAAAGCGGGAACGATTTCTCTCACTCCCTCTCTTGTTTCTTATTTTTATAGGAGGCTTTTGTATTTCCACCGTTGGATGTTTGCCTCAGTTGTGTCAGCGCTGCACACAGGAACTTTTCTTCTCTGGGGTCCACTGCGTGCTGTTCTGTGCCGATTTCTGCTCCCACGTGAAGAGGAAGGAACAGCAGAGCATCCCGCGCAACGCTTTACACGGACAGGCTGCAAAGCACCCCGGGAAGGGAGTTGTCTCCGTTCACATCCTCGCACGGGGTTGGGGCGTACAACAGCAAACACCCTTCCTCCCGAAGCAGTACCACCCTGGTAGGAACTCATTTAGCAAAACGCGACCTCAGTTGCCTTCCCTGAGATTGCGCCTGCGGACCTGAGCGATGCGCTCGGCCCCCACGGGGCCGGTGGAGGAGGTGAGGTGGTAATGAAGGTTCCCGCGGTGAGGACCAAGGCGTCCAGCGCCGACGAGGGGTGAGAGGTCGGGAAAGCAGCATCAAGAGAGCTGCTCTGGTTACTGTTAAATGTCCAGGGCAAAGCCACCTCTGGAGGAAAAGCCTCTGAAACCAGGGAAGGATTTATCCCATGGTTTGCAGGCACAACCTTCCAGAGCCTGAGCCCCAGGGAGCAGCAGCAGAGGCTAAAGGAGATAAAAGGGAGCATTAGTGCACAGCAGCGCTCTTTTTGCAGCCTCTCCACTGAAGTTATTATCATCTTTTGTGGTGATAAAACCACAGCAGATGAATAAACCTGCTACGTGCATCCCTTTGCTATTGTTTAGCTTTAACTTTTCTCACTACCTGCACTTAGAGATACGTATGTGCACATTTGCGCAAGTCCTCTAATAATAACTTAAAAAAAAAAAACCCAATGCAGCACGTGAAAGGAGGTTTTTCCCATTTCTCTTTAAGTTGCTGGTAGATTCTTTGCCTTCGCTGCGGCTTCCTAAGTATTCAAGCCTTGCAGCCTGCTCTCTCAGCCCATCTCTCCCTGTAATTTCATGACAATAACGTTTAAGTTGTAGTGGTTTTTTTTCCTATTAATCAGAGTGTTTTTAAAAGGGTACCTGTGTACCAGGTGCTTATTAGCAAAAAATAACCGCTGGGACACCCAACCATGTGGATGTGATCCGTGCAGAGAGGGTGAGGTTCAGATCAGGATGTCACACACTCTGAAACTGTCACATCCAGGACACTGCCAGAGAAGCCCTTTTGGCACCTGCTTTGCAGCCTTGCAATGTCAAAACCCATGCAGTTTTATCCACGCAGGACAACGGCATGACATCTCCCCTCTCTGTGCCCCATCACCCCGATCCGGAGGGCTTGGAAGGTCCCTTTCCGGGCCCATCAGCTGTGCTTGGGACTTTGCTTCAGGGTGGGCAGCATTTTGCTACCCTATGTTGCAGGGCGTGGGAGACAGCGGGGAGGAAATCTCCCAGTGTCTCTCCTTGACAAGACCCATCCACCACAGTGCTGCCATGTGCGTTGGAGAAGAAACAACTTGAGAGATCTGGCTGGGCACCAACCAGCCTGCTGGATTTCAGGAGATAGAGCCCATAGTGATGTAAATCATTGCAACCTCTACGAAACAACAGCACTGGAGGGATCGTGCCCAGCAGAGGCGCCGGGCTGCTTACTTATAATAAAAGGATTGGTGCTTTAGCATCTCCCATTGCAGGTCTGCACCTTACTCTGACAGCAGCTCTCCTTCTTATCCTCCTAGAGATAAACCATTTCTAAAAGGGTCCCTCACCCGGTCTGGTCCAGCTGAGGCACTTCACAGCTCCCTCGTTCAGCAATAGAGGGGTTGCACGTTTTGGATCCAATTCTCATTTCCACTCAAATATCTCAAAGGCATGATAAGGTTTCAGTGTAAATAAGAAACCAGAATCCCTTATTCCTCTGCACACTTTTTCTAGATGAAAGGGAATGACTAGAGCCAGCGAGCAGCACTTTTATGTCCTCCGTAGCTTTCAGTGGAGGTTGCACAGCCATCAGAAGTGTCACCAGATGCAACAACTGGAAGCAGAGACCAGATAAATTCAGAAGGGAGATAAGGCACGTTTCTTTTTTCATGGCAAGCATAAAGAACCATTCCAGTTGCTTATCTAAAGACGTGATGAGTCCTTCGTCATGTGAAGTCTCTGAATCAAGATTGAATGCCTTTCTAAAAATAGATCCTAGCTAGCGAACAAGTTATAGACTTGGTGAAGTAATTACTGGTTAAAGCACTTTGGCCTGCACTAATAGAATAGCAGATTGGGTGACTATAACAATCCCTTGCAAGCATCTGATCTTTGAATATGCAAAAGAAAGGGGAAAAGAACAGGCCAATATGCAAATATGAGTTAGAAAAAAAAAAAATCCCTTTCTTGTGAAATCTATGATCGTGATCTTTTGGCAGAAATCACAAACCTTGAAACCTGATAGAGGAAATTTGAGGATGAGGAAGAAAATTAACTGCAATTTCAACACCTTCATTTTCCCCTTCATTTTTTGCCATTCTTAGAGCTCAGTGATCTCCAAAGAAAGCAAATTGGCTACCAATTCAGGGCAAACATGAAAGGCCATTATACTCCTGGTCTCTTTGAGGGAACAGGATGGACATAGGTATCTCTTCTGAGAGAAATTGGTCCACAGGAGCGATATACAGCCACAGACAAGTCTTTCTTCCCCGACCAGTGGTGAAGTGTCATCAAGGAGCTGGCTGCAGCGGTGGAACTGCTGCATGGAAAGGACATATGGGCCAGAGAAGACTTTGGTTTAGAAAACTATGGCTCTGAAATGACTGTGGTAGCCAGCATCTGCAGAAGACAGCTGAATGTACTTGCAATTCCTAGAGAAATGGCAATTGGCAGCTTTGAACACAGGGACAGCAGTAACCAGCAAACTTCAGGAACGAGATGACTAATGCCTTTCGTTGCTCATACACACACGCTGCTGAGCAGCATCACAGTACCGCTGCACGTGCTTTTGAGAGCAAACACTCAAAGGACAACAGACAGTGAGACAGGCAAACTCATCACGCACTGCAAAGATTACGGGTGCAGCAGCATAAATCAGTGTGATTTGTGACGCTCAGGCAACACAGGCATTCCTACTCCTCATCCTTCCTTCAATACTTATAAACAAGCCCATTTCTGGGCATTGAAGGAGTTACAGTCTCATCCTTTAGCAATTAGGTGTTCGATGGATCTGTTCAGTGTTTCGTATGGCAGAGGATGGAGCCTGCTTTTGAGAGCCCCATTTAAACAAAAATGTTTGAATAAGGGGCTTGAAAAGATGTTACCTAGAGACGAAGCTGGCATTAAAGATGTCAGAGGTAACTAAAGCAGGGCCCCTTCATTTGCCTAACCTTATATTGGATGCTTCGTGCAGCTAATTACTGCGGGGTAGTGGTCTCCATGGTCCTCTCCACTTATCTCCAAGGCCTGGAGGTGCTCACATTGGTTGTTCACCCCTTAAGAGACCCTGTCTGTGTGCAGCAGGCACAAACAGCACGTCTACAGCAGCATCCAGCAACCTCAGCATCCCTTGAAGGGCAGGAGAAAGCCAAAGAGAAAGATAAGGGAGTTTTCCATACCTTTGCAAGCTTTTGATAGTGGAGCACCCGTGAAGTAGTGCCATAAAGCAGCACGGTGACACTTGCCGGAGGTAGCACGGAAAACAGGACACGCTCTGGCTATGGAGCAGCCCTCTCTTTCTAAAAATGGCAAGCAGTAAAACCGATGCATGCCTCCCTCCGCCCAGATCCCAGAAAACCCTCAGAAATCTTGGCACGCCTTTTCAGGCAAGTCTGGTACTCGAGGCAGAGAGCCGATGCTTCAGCTGGCTTTTATCTTGGCAGCACCGCGCAGCAGGAGCAGGCGGCCACAATGCACGCTGTGTGGCTGCTGCCAGCAGCGGGGCCGAGCGCCCGAGAGCTCTCCAGGGTGACAGAGATGTGTTTATGAGATCTCTGATCCGGGGCAGCACTGGGCAGACTGGAGGCTGGTTCACTTCTCCTTGACTCATCACTCACGGGGATGAATAGAAAATATTGTTCGCCCTGCCGCTTCAGCGTTGCTCCTGAATATTGTTCAAGGAGGGGGAAAGCGGGAGAAGGGAGGGAGAGGCAGCGTACAGGCGGACGAGCCCAAGATTTCCAGCTCTGAGATCTCCACGCATTCGCCCTGTCGCCTTTTGTTGCTTCGGTGACCAGTGGATTTCTCTGAGAGGAATAAGGGGGCAAATACGTGGAACTGGGGAGTCCTATAAGCTTGTGCTTTCCTGATGCAGACTGGATGGGGAGAGGCTCCGTAATGCTCGATCCCTTCCAGTACAGTTCCTCCGTGTGCAGGACCCACGAGGATTAACCCCTGCACATGGTTTTCTGAAACCAACGCAACGCAAGAGGCTGCCCCGGGGTTCACATGAGCAGACAGAAGAGATGCAAAGGGATGAGATGAAACAGATGAGAAAGATGAATATGAGAGATGGAGGGTCGGAGAGGGACCTACATATGGCAAACCAGATTTGCTGTGTTTCCAGCCATATCCCAAACATGCAGCCAGCCTTTTTAGAGCACTTTGAGGACAATAATGAGCCATGTTCCCAACAGGAACGTGGCAGAGGGTGTTTCCTTCCAACATGTTGGAGGGTCATCTAATTATTCAAAACTATGGACAGTTTAGACTGAGGATGGAAGTGGGCATCACCTTACAGTGCCCCAAAATGCTCTCTATACTGCTTAATTTACTAGCAGAGATGAAGCTGCAGAGTCTGTGAGGTCCTTGGCCTCTCAGATCCTTGGCTGGTGAACACCTATGTCCACCCCTAAACCCCCTCAAACTGATCAGGAGCCCCAGTCCCTCCAAGAAGCTGGGCTTTTATACCTTGCCTTGGGTCCCAGATAAAGTTCATTAAGAATGAACCTGGGTCACAGCCACCGCCACCAGCCCATTTCCTTCAGCCACCCACTTTATATGAACCTTTAATGTATTGCTTCAGTGGGGACAGCAACAATAACTAGTTCTTGCACAGCATTTTTCACTGATGAGCCTTGTAGCACTTGTAAACGCTCGGTGCTGCATCCAAACTCTGCTTGGAAGAGAGGCTTCCCTCTCTCGTTTTCTTCAGGTTAGAGGGAAATGGGGATGGACCTGTTCTGCACGACCCACGTGAACCCTCTGAGGTGGTCTGCAGAGAGCCCAGCGTGATGGCAGGATCAGGCTGCTGATCCATCTGCCTGGAAAGGTCCTTGCAGGGCCTCTGCCACACTCGATGCCATTAAAGAAGCCACTTCAGGCAGCAGAAACATGATTTGTTTTCACGTTCACAGAACTATGATGCACGTTACAGTGATATAATAACTACTCAGAGAGGAGGGCTTAGCTGTACAACTACCCCATGTCGGTGATGATTAACACATTACAGCCCTGAACCCAAGACTGCCTTAGAAACTTACTGACTGCAGTTAATTCTTTACCAGGTCCAGTCATTAATGCCTTTATTTGTCTTTCTTGGAGTGTGTGAACTGAACTGACTGACCTTGCATGAGATACAGGGATTTTAATAGGAAAATCTGCTTAATATTAGCACATTTTTTAAGCCCTGCACAGACCTTGACAAGATTATTTTTAACAGATGACACACAGCTATCTGAAATGAAGATGAATATTTTTTAGACTGCACAAACCGAGGCAGAAAGATCTCATCCAGGGTGATAGGGAGAACAAAAGAAAAGGAAAAGGTACTCAGGAAAGGCAAACTCATAAGTTAATCAACATACTGACATCTGTACGCTTCTGTCATCCACATGTGCAATTCCTAGTCCTGGCATCAGGAGAGCCACGTGCAAGATAAAGTCTGGATTTGGCTAAGAGCTAGATCTTCCCTGGCAATGACTTGGGCAGAGTTTGCTGTCTTAGCTGGGGGGAGCATGGTACCCAGGCTGAGAAACTGGTTTTTGCTGCAGATGCTATACTTCAACTTCTGGGGAAAAAGCAAGAGGACACTTTAAACGAAAGCTGCACGTCAGAGGAGCAAAACTAAAGGAGCGCCCCTGGGAAAGTCGTTCAGATGAGACATCCCACTGCCTGTGAGATGTGCTGTGGAGCATCGTGCGGAAACATGCAAGTGTCAATGTCATCTTGGCACTATTTCTCTCAAACTCAGGTCAGAACAGAGCCCATGTATCACACAACGTGAGCTCTGGACCAGAGTTCTCTGCAACCACGGCCCAGGCAAGCCCTGACTCACAAAAGGAAAAAGCAGCCCATGCCTAAATGAGATTTAACAGTACCGTGGAAGCATAATGCTTTCTGCACAGTTTGCATTTTGCCTAGATAACAGCAGCAGCTGGCTAGATACCCAGCGGTTGTGAATTGCAGACACCAGCTGAGAAGCTGACCCTTCAAATTAAAAAAAAAAAAAAAAGAAAGAAAGAAAAAGACAGAAATGCTGGCAAAGCTATTTAATGTTCACAAGATGAGGGACAGGTTTTGTGAAAGTTTCACATCAAGAAATCAGCCTGAGGCATAGGAAATGTCAAGTTGAATTGCTAAAGTGTGGTAAAGTCACATGATACTTGAAAGCAGTTCATAATGGAAAGGCGGAACAAACTACATGCCGTGTTATGCCTCATGGCCAAGGAATAGTCTCAGAGACCTCAAAACTTGGGCTCAAGTGCTCCAGGGCTACAGGGAGCTGTAATGTGGAAAAAGGCAGCAGTTTGGTTCCTCATCTTGTAACATAGCATGAGTGATAAATGGGGCAGTGTTAAAAGGGAAAGGATGGTGGGCTTTTTCAGCCTACCCAGTAATTCCACTCTTGCACTTACCAGTGTCGGTTCAGACAAGTGCAAACTCCTCAAGGCCTCAAAGCCAAATCAGCACTCAAAGCTGGGGAAGATCTGATTTTATTATATTGCTCCTTTTTGAATATCTTGGCCCTTTCACGTTGGCTTCCTTGTAGGCTGGGTTTGAAACCAGACACACAAAACTCTGTGAAGCTACCAATGCAGTCAGGGACCTGGACCTCATGACCTGCAAGAAGATTTTGATGGAGCTGGGCTTGTTTAATGGGGGATCTAAAAGCAGCTTACAACTACTTAAGGAGTAACTGGGCAAAGATGGGCAAAGCCAAACCATTCTTAATAGTGGCAAACAATTCAACAGGCCGTAGATTAGATAGTCCTGCTCTGAGCAATTCTCTGGATGAGAGACCAGCAGAGGTCCCTTTCTACCAGCTTTTCTAGGACTCTGTGAATAATATTGATCTGATTTTGTTTTGTATTGAAGGTTAACTGAACTTTTATTGAATATGCCTGATCATTATCCAGTCAGACTGGGAGTGATTGCTCAACTGACCTTACTACCCTCTTGTTTTCCGTGCTATTTATTTCTTTGACCGATTTGATTTAAGTGCTTACAATGCTAATACCCATGCCAACATCTATTCTTGCAGGGGTAAAACACCACTGATTAAGTGGTATCCACCGATTAAGTGGATCACGCTGAGGTCAGTGTGATCACATGAGCATGCAACTAGGCCAAGAGAGATGGCAGGCACTGTTGTACCTGCAAGAACCAAAGGCAAGAGAATCAAGGCCTGGCATTGCATTTTCAGGTGGAGTTCCAGGACTAAAATGCTGGCCTATATGCACTCAAATTGCTGGAGGATCTGAGGGGTGAAAAGTCTTTCTAAGCCCAATGAAGAAGCTGTAGGCTAGATTTCTGGTGATAAAAGAGGAGGCGAGATGGTCTGAGAAGTCCCCTTCCAGGCCCTCATTGCCAATACACCAAGCAGAGGTCAGTATTTTGACTGTGTGACTTTCACTAGACAGGAATCACAAGGCAAGGATTAGCCAAAAATGCCAGAGATCCCTAATTAGGGATTAATGATCTGGGCCTAGCACAGCATGGTTAGTAGGACTTTACCACCAGGATCTGGTGAGGGGATGGACTGTGAAGCCCTGAGATCATCACATTAGGAAGCCGCAGAGGTACCACGTGCTGCTTCTCCACCTCTCATGCAGAACATCCCAGGTGAAGTTCTTGCCACAGCTTGAAAGCGGTGCATTGCAAATGTCTGGCATGGGACCTCGTGTGCAGCAGCAGCAGATAAAAAAGCTGAACTTCTTTTTGTTATTATCTCCACAAACTAACTACAATAAATTATCCCAGCAGAGCGGTTTGGTTTTCATGGAGCTTTCCCACAGCTGTTCAGCTTGGCTGATGGGCCCAGCCCCTCCTGTGATGTTTTGTCAGTTTTCCACCCAGACAGCAATCCTCTTCTCTCAAGAAACCTGTGCAAGCAAAAATGGAGTTGCCTTTTATTCTCCACATCTTTTGTGCTTCTTTTGTGCAAAAAGGCCATGCACGGATCAAAGACCTGCTGCAAACCACTGCTGGGCAGGAGGCATAAAAGCAGAAGAGAATTACAGGTTGAATAAAAAGAAAGTGGAACAATGTCTTGAATCCTGAACTTTCCTGAAAGTGTTGCCAAACTCTTTCCAAACCAAGCCTGGCATTTGTAACTTTGACATGCAAGTCACAGGCAAGGCATTTCTGAATGCTGCACTGAGATGCAGAATAATGACTGTAAACAATTGTCCAGCGTTCCCATCCCACCATGGAGAGTCAGGGCAAACATCTCACCTTTCTCTTCTTCCTCTCAGCTGCTTCTTATATTCCATTGCATGCCTGCCAGTCTTTCAGAAATGATGAATCATGAACCAGCAGGCTTATTCTGAGACTGGCTTAGAAATCATAAGAATTATTGCACTCTGGATTCTTTCTCATTGACTCCTTGGTTTTGGCACATTTAGGCACATTCAGGACATATATTCTGGCATTTTCAATATTCATGGTGGTTACAATAGCCTTTTTTTTTTTTTTTTTTAGAGAGAGAAACGAAAGCTCCTGGAATTAGGGCTTTAAGAGAAACAATAAATATAACCCGCACAAAAAAAATAATCAGAGTTGGCAGCTGGCTGGACTCTGTGTCTCAAAAGTCATTGTTCTGCTCTCATTAACTTATGCTATCTAGTGTGACATATGGTTTCGCTGGAAGGAAAAGAGTAGAATGGGAGTTAAATCTGAGGGTCTTTTTTCCCTCCAAAAGCACCATCTTTCCGAGTTCCCAGGCAGACTGCTTTGCTAGTTGCTCCTTCTTCCCCCTTTATTTGGGGTGTCTGAGGGCTCTGGGTCAGCGTCGTTTGGAAGACAGCAGGTCAGTCGTCTTAGCTCACGGCCCTACTCAAGCGTGGTGCATGGTACTGTATTGTAGTACCCAAGTTGCTCTTACTCCTCCAGGTCTCTTGATACTTTGCACCTTTTAGTGGCAGGATGTTGTCCTTGTTTTTGAAGAAGAATGGATAACGCTGGCCTCTTGACTGCATCATCTGGGTTAAATAAAACAATACTCCAAGAAAGAACAAGTAACATTCCCATGGTAGAGCAGAGTGAGTTTTACATGAGACGATGAGATGGCTCTGTAACGCTGACGGCCCAGAGCCACTCAGTATTAACGGGCCTTCACTTCCATGAGTGCATTTGACTTCAGTGCAAATCAAGAGCTGAAATACCTTACTGGATGTGGGCCAAAATGGCTCTTTTATCATTATCCCTTCCTGCCATTCCCTGTAGAACTATAGGATTGCTGGGGAGTGGAAGTGGGGGGGACAACACATTTGCTTGTCATTGATGAAAAAGGAAATTATTTTAACTGGACACTGAGGAGCAGAAAACTCTTTTCTCCCTGAGGTAACAATAAAAAATTCTTAGCCATTTTCTCCTTGATACTATAGCATCAAGCAAGCATCGGTGGGGCTCCGTGGATTCATAAATGGACAACATTTGGCGTCATGCAGGTTCCATGGATCTGTTCCAGGTTTTTGCTACCACAAAGAGACATATTTCGGACCCAGCTGCAAAGATGTTGATTAAAGAAACTATTTCCTAAAAGATACATGCATGTGTAAATGCATATATAAATATATGTATCTGTATATATTTAAAAAGAAAAAAACTTCCTTGTTATTACTTAGCAGATCAACTAATTCTCTCACCTAGTTCTTATGCATTGCTGATCATACGTGTCTTTTACCAGCTGGTACATAAGTAGCTGATCAATGTACATTCTCGTTACTTGAACTAATGTTTCTTTATGCAATGAGGGTCCCTAACATGTTGCATGTGGTTTCCATTTGGGGCTTTTTGGGATCTTTTCCAGGAAGTTTCAGGTCATTACCTCAAACCTTCCTCAGCTGAAAAAGGATTGAGGTAATAACCCACAATATCCTGGAGGAGGGAAAAAAAAAAAAAGAAAGAAAAAGAGGGAGAGAGAAAGAAAAATTTCTATAAAGCATTGAAGACAAGAGAATGAAAATTGCATTCAGGAAAGATAGAAGGAATGTGGCCTTTGGCCCTCCAGCAAAGGTGTCATAAAATGTGCCGTATTGAAGCAATATGTCAGAATGCAAGTACTAGGCAGGGAAAGCAAACTGCACAAAATCGAAACCACTGGGACCGCGGCGAAGCGGTGAGCCTGATCCCCAGCCTCTGATCAACTTTCACCTCGCGGAGCTGAGCGCTAATTAGTTAAGAGGTTTCATTAGAATAACGGCTGGCTTTTTTACATGGAGGAGAAACAGAAAGTGCCACGTGCTAAAAAAATACCTGAAAAACACTTTTGGCACAGTGCGGGTGGCTTACACTTATAATCATAAAGATTGTAAGGAATCGCTATAGAGCTCTTCACTCAGGAAGGTCAGTTTTAAGTTTAAGTGTAACTTATCCGACTTTATTCTCCATCTCAGCTGACACTATACCTCATTCTGTTATTCGCTCCTTTTTCCTCTCCCTGTCTGGAAACTTCCTTGGCTACAGAAGTCACCGTTTACATCCACTCTGTGTTTTCTGGTGGAGAGCCAGCTTTCTACCGACCAAGCTAACTGACCCCAGGCCTCAGCCAAAACTCTTCAGTGCTTAAAGCCCTTTTCAAAGAGGGGGAAGGACCGCCTTGCTGGGCCTCAGGAGAGCAGGGCTCTATTCTCAGGCCCAACACAAGCAAATAACTTTAAAGGTTGCCTTTTCCAAAGCGCTGAGCCCTCCCTGCCATCCCTCACCTTCCCTTGGGGTTGTTGGGTGCTCAGTGGTATGAGTGACCAATGGCACCTCTGATGCCCCAGGAACTGTGTGAAGCTTTAACTCAAAAACGTCTGTAAGTACATTGGGTCTCATCTGAAAGCCACTGGTGGTAAAGTGAAGCATCCCAGAATGGAAAATTCTTGGTGGTGTTCTGGACAGAAAAGGCCATTTCAGAGCATCTTTGGAAGCAGCTGAAACTACTGATTCTGCCAAACGATGGATGAAGTTACTCTTTTGGTGCTGCTTGATTTTCTTGTTGCTAGCCTGATGCAGTGAAAACAATTGCCTTTACTTTAGGAGATGGACCCCGCTGACTCAATTTTGAGAGACGTGACAGAACTTGCTAAGCCTTCCTCAGTCCAGCCGTAGGTTGCTGTGGTCCAAGGGTTCGATAACGCTTTGAAACAACATCACACCAATGGGCAGAAGTGGGGACAGAGCTTTACCTGACAAATCTCTCATTTTCAAAAACCCAAAATTCTGGGTGTCTACGCCAGGAGGTCTTCTGGGGACCTTATTTTCAGCTGCTGAATATCCCCCCTCCTACAAGCAGGTCCCTCAGTGTCCCCCTCTACCCCCACAACTAAAGCAGCCAAAAATCAGCCTGAAAGCCTCTCCCTTCTTCACTCGCAGTCTGGGCTCCATCTCCAGGGCTAATACATTTCCATAAATAACTAACATAGCTTTCCCACATGTCAAGAATCAGCATCTGAGAGCTTTCTAAGAGCTGAAACAAAAGGCAATGTTTTTTATCCAAGGACAGCACACATTTTCCTTTCACTTCTTATTCCTCCGGTATTTCAAGACACTGGTGTCATCACCTGCCAATACTACAGCCACCCAAAAAAACATGAGCCCACGCTCAGAAGTCATGAAATCAATATAAGATTCAGGAGGTGTTTCCGAACAAAACACAGCATCTTGCTTTTTCTTTTGCCTCTGTTTTCTACAGAGCATCAGCTGAATGCAGAGCATACCTTTGTAACTGCCATTTTGACCAATTTTTCAAATTTGAATGAATAATGAATGATTCTCACAACTAGCTGCAGTGATAGTACCTGCAGAAGTCAATTTTATTGACAGAATATCATTTAAATCTCTCCTCTCTCATTTTAAGGCTCCTCTTCCCAAAATTGAAGGTCCAAGTTCTCTTTAAGTGCAAGATGGAATTTCAAGAAATCTTTCCACTTGCTTATCTTGCGCTTCAAAGACA
Organism: Struthio camelus; assembly: GCF_040807025.1. Classification (NCBI taxonomy): domain Eukaryota; kingdom Metazoa; phylum Chordata; class Aves; order Struthioniformes; family Struthionidae; genus Struthio; species Struthio camelus. The sequence goes on from NC_090942.1 coordinate 221,636,848, forward strand.
CTACAGAAGAGCACCAAATTCACAGGCAAAAACAATGAGACCTGCTAAAGTCAGGTCCCAGATTAAATATTGTGCTTTGTACAGTTGAAAACAGAGTATTTTGAGGGTGCTGGATATTCCGCATTTTGGAGCAAAAAGAATATATACATTTTTTTCTTTTCTGTGCTGCACACTTGTTGAAAAAATAAAAAAAAAGAAGTCTCTATTCCTGGTTCTGAACCCTTCCAGTAATAGTAATCAAATCCACACGCTTTGGACTAATATCCCAAACCAGAAACTTGCCAAAAGCCCGCAGACAGATCAGTTTTAGATTAACAAACAGTTTTAGATCATAGTGTAACTCCGGGAGGGACTATTAGCTCATCCGACCTGTATATTGCAGGCTATTGAATGTTACCCAGTTATCTGTATATTGAGCCTAATAATTTGTGTTTTACTTCAGCTCATCCTGAATAAAGAAACTCATCTGTTTTCCAAGACACAAGAGAGATCCTGCACTTCCTTTGGTGTCCTGTCCTAGAGCTAAACACACTCACTTGAACACATCCTTGCTTTATTTGTAATTCAAATTTGTCAAGTCTCATCTGTGAGACATCTTGCTCTCATTAACTTTGCTCTTTCTCCATTGCATGAGAGCCCTCGGCAACTTATATTCTCCTCTAGAAGATACCCTACGTGGTAATCAAGTCACACTTCAATTTGCTTGTTGGTGTTTGTCTCTCACGGTAAGATATCTCCCCCTTCTCCTACCTTTTCAGCGTTGCAGGCTCAGCTTCTCTGCTAACTTCAACCATCGCTACAAGTCGGACACCTCATCCGCGTGAGCCATCCAGGTTCCTTTCGTGGACAAAGGGTTCATCTTCAAATGCGATGGTTCATCCGCTGTGGGTACCTATCTTTCCTTACGGAGGACAAAACATCTGCCTGCTACATGGCTAACGTTTGTGGGGATAAGCCCCCTGCTGAGACTGGAGAAAGGACTTACAGGGCTGAAAAAGGCAAGCAGCAAGGAAAATGCTTTGTAGTGAGAGATTTAATCAATCACTTTCCTCTAATGACCCTACCAATTTGCTGATCAAGAAAGAGGAAGCTGCAAACTTCAAATAAGTAAATCTTTTCGGGAAATAGTTTACTTGCCAGCACGCTTCCCTTTTTTCAGGTAGAAAGAAACAAAGCTCTGCTAGAGAGTCTCTTCTCTTCAGAGTAAAGCAGCACAAAAGTTACTTCAAAAGTGGGAATGTGAATAATGTCAAAAAAATGTGGAAATTATTTTTCCTCCTTTCTGGTCCTTCACCCCTCCTCTTTCTCCTCTGCACCATTTTCCAGTCTGTTCGACAGATGAGAAATCTGAAAGGAAGCACCACAAAGAGTCACACTACTTCCGTCCAAATCCCAGCAGATCCTCAGACAACCAAAACCAGACCTGAACGTGATCTAATTGGAATTGCAAACCCCTGCCACTGTGGCCTAGTAGACATCTCCTCAGCAACAAAGCAGCTTTAAGATGAGGTTGTGTTTGAGGACAACTGTAAGCATGAAGTGGTGACTTCTTGATCAGAAAGCTGTTTTTGAATAAAAGTGTTGGAAGTCCACAGCTTCCCAGTGATCTTCTTCAGACCTGAGAATCCCCAGACCTCCTTCCCCGAGGTCATCAGGGTGGATCAGCAGGAATTGCCTGCTGATATCTATTGGATAATATAAAAGCAAAGGGGAGACATGGGTCTTCCCATTCCCACGATCCTGGAAAACATGCCAGCTAGAGCATTATCGGTATTGACACGTGACTCTCAAGAACTATCATTCTTTGGATCTCTCCTTCCCAATCTCAGATCTTTGTGAGGATACACCTGCAGTGAGCTCAGGATCCCCCAATGTTGAGAGAACCTACCTGTCTGCCTTCATGCATCTTAAAATCTTCATAAAGAATGTGTTTCCCTCGGTGGTCTGTGTAGCACAGTATTATTTTCTTTTTCATGTGTTTCTATTCTTTCCCTAGTGTATCTCTATTTATTTATTGAGTTATCCTTTGAACTTGCTTCTACTTCTTTGTAGAAACCTCCAAATTATTCTTCCTATGCTAATCTTCATCTTCCTTTCAGGCCCCGTATTGGCCTGTGCTGCCCTTCAATCCTACTGAGGTTTAGTAATGACGAATTTAAATTGCAAACTCTTCCAACTATTTCTACTTTTCCGCAGTTAAACTCTCTGTGCCTTCTAAGATCACAATCAAGATTCGTCCAGGCGTGTTACATTCCTTCCGAGTCAGCTGAGCAGAGGTCAAGAACATTTAGCATTGCCTTTTCCAATATTTCATTCCTCCAGTGCCTGCAAATTCTGCTATGTTGTGATTCCTCTTGGTCCAAGATGCTCTCTGCCTTCAGATCTTTCCTTTTGCTCCTATCTGTGGCCTCAGACCTGACCTTGGCTGTTACGCATGGGGCACAAAGCACAAGTGCTCCCACTTCCCCACACCCTTGCTAGCAATCAGCACCCTCTCTTGGTCCCTCCTGGGTTTCAACTGATTTGCGTCATTCTGCCTTCAATATCCTCTTATACTTCCTGTCATCTGAGTGCCGTTTTCTTTTATGGCTGCAGTCTCAAAGGAGACCAAAAATAGGCCACAAACCATCGTTTTTTTGGCACTTTGGTAGTCCCTTCAAGCCAAGTACTTGGCCAACAATAATTTAAGCTTCAGCATGAATGTCCTGTCCACTTACATCAAGTAGAGTTTGCTGCGACGTGAGCTAACTTTCGACTGTGGAAACGTCAACCTTGTGTGCTATAATAGGGGCTGGTAGAAGTTCTCTTTATCATTTAATATTTTTACTGATTCATCACCCAAAAGCACCTATTGGGAGCCGTCCTTCAGGATGTTTTCAACCACGGGCTGAGCCGAGGCCCACTGAGCTCAGAGGGAGTTTTCCAGTCACATCCGATAGTGGTGCCACAAGCTCCACAAAGCACAACAACAGATCCAGAGTAGGATGCACTTACAGAGGTGCCTTTTCATTCACTGGTCCCTAACTGTCACTTACACAAAGGTAACAATATTTAGCAGGTAACAGGTCTTGCACAACATGGCATTTTGATCTCCAAGGTGGCCTGTTTTAACTACTTGATTCCTTGTGGCTGTGAACAGCATTACAGCATCACCTTAGCGCTGTAAATATGTACGTATGAATGTTAGGAGCTGTCAAATCTAGTAGCGTGGTACAGGTGAGGATGCTGCAGTAACTGGCCTTAGATACTCAGTCTGCCCAGTAGCTGCCGTGGGATCCCCTGGTCTCCCAGTTGCCTCATGCACAGACAACACAACAGGTCTCTCCACTAGCTGGTCCAGGCCTCACCAGCAGCCAGCCTCCAGGGTCTCATCTCTCAAGCATCTGACCCAGACTTACAGCTGCTCTGATACCTGGCTCCCTAGCCTTGTCTACTGGCGGGCTAGTCTGGCTTGAAGATTAATAGTGGTTACACACCACCCACACAATGTGCGTGCACTTGGTCTCTCCAGTTACCGGTATTCAGACCTGTGGACCCCTGTGGTCACTGGCACCTCCTTCAGTGACTGGCACTTAGACCTCCATACTTACACATGCACAAGTTAAAAAGTGTCCTCTCAGCCAGGAAAGTAGCTAGAAATGGAGTTTAACATGAAGACAGGGCAGACTTTGCTGATCAGGGGCATGACATGGTCAGACAAGCCTCCTGACACCTGTTCATATATAACTTTATCCCATTTCCTCTCGATTTTCACATGCTTGTTCCTCCCCAATATACCCTGATGCCTGCCTTTCTCCATCTTTGGTTCTTCCCCTAAGCGTTGCACAACTCTTGCACAATCCCACAATGCACTTCCCTGATATCCCATAATGAGTTACATATACCTGTAAGCAGCACCTTGCCCCGCGCTGTGATCCTGTATCGCCTCTGTCACGTGGATTTCATATCAGAACCATAGGTTTCACACCAGGACCGTGGGCTGATCATCCTCCTTTGATAGCCCCGGGAGCAGCGAAACAACTCAGGGTTGCTCTGACTAAGCTATGGGGTTCCTCCACCTGCCGTTATCTCCTTTGTGCTTATGGAGATGAAACTTTAATTGCACACCCTAACAGAGACTAATGTGTCAGGCTTGCTGATCACCAGTGGACGAGTGCAGAAGCTCATGGAGGTGATCAACTGGAGGGACAGCCTACATGAGAAAGCCACCTACCTGGGACATTTAACGGTGCTAGGAGTGTAAAATCGTCCTTGGAAGCCAAGCGCTGAGGACAATTTTCAGCCAACACTCTCCTCGCTCTGCTGTCAGGAGTGCCAACTTCCATTGCAAGTTTGGCAGTGGAATTTGTAGCAAATGAGACTTCTGCACATAAAATAAGAGTAAACTGAGCCAAAGATTCCCACTAGAGATGAAAAAAACAAACAAACAAAGCAATAAACAGGCAGAAAAATTGCCTGGAACATCTAAAACACAGGATCTTAATCTTGTCTGAAAACTAAAACTTCTAGCTTTGGAAAAATCCAACAGAAACAGAAGAGTTCCTCTAACCTTTGCAAAAATATGTTCCCTTCTGCCAGTAAAAGCCATGTCTTTGCAGCACCATTTGGATAATTTGCCTCTACATCTCGTTCATCTGTCACCTCATAGGCTTCAGATTTTTTTGTGTTTTCATCACTGGTCTGTGTATAAAAAAGGGGGGGAGGAGAAAAAGGAGGCACAGATTTTGGCAGGAATCCCTGCCTGGAATGAATATAAGACTTTGTTTTGTTTAAGTGATCTGGTTGTGTGTGTGCGTGTGTGTGCGTGTGTGTGTGCGTGTGTGTGTGTGTGTGTGTGTGCGCGTGTGTGTGTGTGTGTGTGTGTGTGAGAGAGAGAGAGAGGGAGAGGGAGAGAAGGGAAACAAATAAAGATAGTTAAAAAAAAAAAAAGTGAGTGTGAAAGAAATCCCCCAGAGAGGCAAATAAAGAACTTTTTCATTGCTAATAACGCATGTTCTGTCATGTGCTTTGCACGTTGTTCACCCACCTTGAAATCGATCAGTTTGGTTGTTGTTGGTTTGGGAGTTTTGGTTTTGTTTTGTTTTAATCTTTCTTTTTGAATTGTTGCAGTAAGGGGAAAGATCGTAAAAAAAATCAAACAAACAAACAAAAAAAAACTCATCTTCCTTCTTGCAGTTTACTTGGAAACCCTGAAGGATGAGGGGGTGATTTCATTTCTTCCCCTTGTTATATTACTAACTCTCCCCAACGGACCAGGGTGGCTTTACGCCGGCTGATGCATGTACATTTGGGCTAGACTAATAGGACGGATGGTTTCAGCAGCTGTCATCTCGGTGGTTGCTGTTCTTTTGACCTGGGTGGATCTGATCTCAAAGAGCAAAGCAGAATGGAATTTTATGAAAGCAGGGAATAAAACTGCAAAGGAAATAAAAGAGAAAGGTCAAATGTATTCTGGCATTAAGTATGTTCCCTACTCGTGTCTACCAACAGATAGCACATAAGGCGCCAGTTCAGGACAGGAACGTACATAAACCTACAACTTAGAGCGCACGCCTGACCAGAAGCACATGGCTAAAGGTTTCCCTCAATGCAATTTAAATATTTGCATCCTATTTTGAGGCAAATATTGTGGGATGACGTCACGTAGTCTATACTTGGATGTAGTCAGCTGAGGGCTCTCACGTGCAGTCCAAATGCAGCTCCTAAATTAAAAATAAAAATAAAAAATTAAAACTCCTCCTGCCTCCCCATGGTAGGATTTGCAGTGTTCAGGTTCCTGGAGAGTGGTTCTGCGTGCAGCCTGGAGTCTAAATGATAGAAAAATCTGTGGCGGGGGTGCCCCTAATGGTGTCCTTATATGGGCATCCCTATGTGGGTGCCCCTATAAGATTTCTGAGGTCTCAGAGTGGGACCTGATCATAGCCATCTTGGGAGCAGCCCCTACCCCCTTTTCTCCAGGACTGAACACATCAAGTGTCACACAACTGGGAAGAAAATTTCACCCTGAGAGATTTGATAACTTCAGTCCCATCCCATCCTCCCCAGAGCTACTTGGTGTGGGGGGAGAGCAGCATGTCAGGCTGGGGAAGAAATGTCCAGAGACCACATCAGCTGAACCCAGAGGAGACAAACTGAACTCAGTTGGAACAAACCAAGGACTGTTCTTATGGCCTTTGCTGATTCACCCAGATGCTTACCAAAAAGCCAGTCCTTGTGAGATCTGCAGTCTATGGACTCCAGGAATCTGACATTCATCACTCAGCGCAAGAAGGTTCAGATAAAAATGCACAAGTTTTCAGTGCTTTTCTGATCCGTACCATTTCCCCCAAAACCTTTTTGAGCCTTACCCCACACTCCTTCAAATCCTTCAGCCCCACTTATTCCAGCCCCACAGGGATTTCCCTGAGAGGAGCGGCCAAACCAGGATGGTGTCTCTGTGATGATGACAAACATCTGGGAGAGGACTAAGTAAAGAGGCTGCCAAACTCACTCTCTCATGATTTGAGTGAGACTTGGCCTTCTCTCCACCATAACCCAGAGGTTTCTCTGAGCGATGAAAGTAACAACAGGCATTCAGACAAGGGTGTATCCTCCCTCCCCACAAAGACACCCAAATATTCAACATCCTGCAGTCCGATCTAGGTTGAAATCACAGAAACACTGAGCCCAGAGGCATCCAGTTCTTGTATAGGCCACCACACACCTGAAATGTGTGAAGAACAGTGACGCTATGTTGTGCTGTGCTGCCTAAAGGGTTCCGGTTTACAGAAGTCTTATCCCCTGGTTGTGGTCGAGAAGTCCCTGTCCCACCATGTCTTCCAACCCATGACCTGAGAGACTGCTGTCTCACATGCTGGACATGGAGTTACCAATGAATTTTAGGGCATAGGTACACAAAGCAAAAGCAACCTTCCACCCAAGAGGAAACAGGAGAGGAAGATCCCTCAGCCTTTCACCTCCGCTCTTGAAGTCATACTGCTGAGGGGATACTCATACTGCTGACACCTGAGGGGATAGGGTATATCCTTTCACCTACTATACACAGTCAGGTTTTCTAGCATGGAAAGAGCACAAAGATGAGTGCAGCACTCCTTAGTGCCAAGAAGAAGTGATGAGGACTGATACATTGTTGAGACAGAGGGAACCAGCAGCAACTATTGTTTTCACTTTGATGGTCTTCGTTCCTGCATGGTTGCAAGATAGCTTTGTTTGGGGGATCTCTGTTAGATGAGGCTTCTGTTGCATCTACTGGTGGATGCATTTTTTGTGGTCATCAACTTTTACTCTCCCACCAACTACCATCTCATAAAGGTACCATGAGGTAGAAGTAGTTTTTCTGCCATGTTACCTAACCCACTACTAAATAGATAAGTTGGCAAATTGAGGAAGGGTCCTTGGTTAATTAGGTTGTTGTTAAGTCATTTATCTGCAAGGGAATTTCTCACTCAGCCTTAACCAGGTGGCTTATTCTGGGACCTGAGTGATTACTTGTGGCATTTTGCCCAATGAGCTTTTGCAAATGACATTCTGGAGAGGCAAAAGTAAGAGACAGAAACATTTTTCTCCATTGCTCTGAAAGAAGAAGCCAGACATCATCAATGGAGAAACCTCCACAGTGTTTTGTCAGGTTGGCTGGGACTCAGCGGCCCCAGTGGAAGTAGCGCAGCTACTGCCTTCGTATGCCTTCATTTTCTCCCTGCAATCAAAGGCAGACAAAACACAGGGCTTCTCAAGCTGACAGACAGCCAAAATGCTGCTTCTTCAGCTCTTGGAAATGTGTCTCCTTAAAACAAAAGTCATAGGTTAGCCTGAGAAACTGTGAGACAGTTCCAAAATCCCACTGCGTCCAGAGCCAAGGGTTTGGTGTGGCTCGTGAAGAGGTACGATCCAGTCATTTCATTTTTGTTCCAGCTGTAGATCTGAGCTGCCTCAAAACTTGGAATTTTTAAGATCTGGAGATCACTGTTTGCTGCCCATCCAAGATTTCGAGGGAGCATCTCCGCTTCGGTGGATCCCTCAGCATGAAGTTGGGCAAATCACTGAGGTAGTGCTCTGTGTCAGCTCCCGCTGGGAAATGGAGCCAGCGAGTCCTCTCCTTCCTTCCTTTTTCATGGATCAGCGTTTGGATAAAGGTGGGAAACGTCGTGTAAATGGCACACAGATCATATTATCAGGTGCCTAAGACATTGGTACATCTATGTCTCAGGATTAACTCCTCTGTACAGAACTATGCCCTTCTAAAATGCTTTGCAAAGACTCCTGCTTTAGGCGCACCATCCAAAGAAGACTGAGCTTACCACGGCATATCAAGTCACCTTTCAGCTTTAAGTGGCCATGCATGCTCGTCACCTGCCCCAGCTGTGAAATAAAATGCAGTAAGTTGCATGTTTTAAATCAAAAATGGGCATTACAGTAACGCAACTCCTCAATTGTCACCATGCCAAGCAAGACACCGGAAGGGAGTTCATTCTCACCATGGCTTGCACTGCTAAAGACAGGGGTTCTTCTCTTTGCAGTCCTGAGTTTTAGCTTATCATTGCCTGAACTATAAGCTTCCATTTTGGTCCAGAAATCTAAGCCAAAATGGTGACTTGTCCCTTTCATAAGCTCTCACATGCAGCTCCCCAGTGTGATCTCATGGGAGAGGCAAGCATAATCCTCTTTTACTGGAGAAGAAACTGAGGCAGAAAAGTAAAGAAAACTAACCAAATTTTTGGAAACGCTCTCAGGCACTTAGTTCCTACATTGTTTCATTACAGAGGTGCCAAAACAAATGAAACCTGCTGGTTACTCAGTTCCTTTGAAGTTCAAGCCATGTAATTGTGGGGCCTACGTTTTAAGCTGCCAGCTTTGAACGTTTTTACTTCATTGACACATCCACGGCTGAACAAGGAGTTGTTGTCAGAGCTAGCAGGAGTTCCTGACTCCTAGCACGCTGATGCATAGATCAGAGCATCCTGCATCTGTTCTCTGGCCAAAGCAGCATAGTCGCACCTCCCTCCCAGCTGGTCCGTCCTTTGCAAGGCAACAGGAATTGCTTGTAAATCTTGAGTCTCGTATCTGGCTTCACCCATCTGGCTAACACCCACTGGATTGGAGCACTGACTCCCACACACACTTATGACTCAAAAGCCAACTTTTCTAACCACCTCTCGTGAAGACACTAGTGAAAGCGAAACACAATACAAAGCAGATGCGGATCATAACCTAATTCTCCCAGAGGATATTATGTCAGTTCACAGCCAGTAGCTTTTATTTGTTGATGATGCTCCGGTGTTCTTTTCTTCCTTTTCCCTGTAGATCCGTTACCATGTCTTGTCCCTGTTTCCTCTTAGATCGAAGCCAGTTACCTGATTTCAAATGCCAAATTCATTTCCATCCTCACCTTTCCCCATTCCTGCGTCTTTTCTTGTCTGCAGTGATTTTCCTGTAGTTTGGTTACAGCATTTTCTTATCTCCTTGCACCATTGTGGTAGCAATGACACCACTACCATTAAAGCAGTCACCATGAAAAAAAAAAAAAAAAAAGGAAAATATTTGAAAGGCAGTGCTGCAAAACTCTAGAAACTCCTGTAGCAGATATAGGGGGAATATGGGGTGATATTTCAGTGACTTAATTTCTTTTAGGTGAACTTGGCAAGTTTTTAAGGGGTACTTACCTGTGTATTTGAACTTTGGTTTCTTCCTCTCCTCATGTCTCCCAGGTATAGATATCACCTCGTAAATATCTCACAGTGCTGCAAGTTTTGCTTTGATATAGCAAGACCCCTAGAGCACACATGTGACCTCACACCTCAATTTCAGCAGAGATATTCACACAATCAAGTTTCCATGCGCACCAAAGTGGGCATCAGGATAGCACTTAATTAACCACAGCAGATGCATCGTCTCAAAGGTAACACGCTTGATCATCTTCTTACCTTGTTCAACTGAGTTCTTGGGTTGTGGTCCCTGAGCAATAGCTGCCGAGTTATTAGGAGACTAAATTTGTGGCAGAAGTTTGACAGCTGACAACCCACCCACTGGGCCCAGCTCTGTAGACAGCAGGAGGCTTTTCTGTGGCAGACAACGGTGCAGGAATTAAATGGGGTTTGTGGGCAGAGACAACAGCACAGGGAATAACTGTGGGATGGATGTGACAAGACATCATGGCATGGTAGCCAGGTGGCACTTCTCCCAAGGGCTGGTGTTGGGCAGGACTGAGAGTGCTCCTGGCCTGTTGGATTTGACTAATTGTTGTCAGTCAATAGAAAGCTGGAAGGAATGGTTACTGAAAGGAGGAGTTTTCAGCTAGAGATTCGTACAGGGAAACTGAGGCCCAGGACACCCCTGTAGGGGGAGGAGTGTATATTACATTCTCTCAACATTAACATCTGGTTAATTTATTAAATGCTGTTGATATCCCACTTGACTTGGGACTTTCTCTTTTCTTATTTGCAAATTCAATGTCTGTCAAAGGAACAGTTTTGCTTTGCAGAGTTGATTCAATGACGTCCCATCTTACAGAGGATGGATAGAGGAGGCTGTTGAAGAGGGAGACCTAAAGGTTGGTCCCCAGAGGTTACCTGCTGCTGGCACTACCCAGGAGAGGCTTGTGCTCAAAACTTCGTCCTGAGCTACCAGACCTCTGCACTTTCCAAAATTACTGATGACTTGCTATTTTTGCCATTGATTTGCTGATGATTTTCTCTCCCCAGCCCTTCCTAAACAATATGGACAAATCATAGGAGGAACCAAGTTCATCCTGGAAATCTATGGCCCTGGCCAGGATTTAAAATGTGCAAGGGAGGCCAGCTGGTGAAAATGGAAATGCTCCCTGGAGAACTGCTGCTGCTCTCCATGCTTCCTGTCTGTCTAAGTTCCTCTTCTGCCTTCTTTCTGTTGTTAAAGGTGCAGTCTCACCACGCACTTAGTCCCTCATAGCTGGTCCTTTTCTCTAGAGCCACATTAAGCTGCTCTAAGAGAATCCATCCCATCATTTTTTTATGTCCTTCCTTTCTAGGGCTGTAATGCAGGAGAGGTGTGTGAAGGGGGAAGGTTTCCCATCAAAATATCCTCTGTCACATGCATTTCACATATAACTTTCTTGACACAGATCAGAACTGGAGGCATGCCATTGAAGTCAATCCTTTTGTTTGGAAGGGGAAATCCGATAAATTCTCCAGCAGCTGGGCTTGTTCTTCAAGGGTGATTTTTTTTTTTTCTATCTTTGTTTGAAATATCACCCACTCTTTCAGGCTCATAAGAATCCAATAGCAATTTCTTCCTTTCGCACCTTCTTCTGTTCCTTTCATGTTTTCCAGTGGAGGAAAACACTAGGAAACAAACAAACCAAAGTCTCCCAAGATGCAGAGGCCACTCAATGCAGCTGTCCTACTCGCTGGCCTTTGGAGTGTAACTGAGGGACCCAAATTATTTAATTTCGTCCGGAAGCCCACTGAGGGAAAAAAAAATTAAAAGAATAATAATTAAATCACTGTTGACCCTTATAAATAGCTTAGTTGGAACTGACTCTCCACAAGGGCACGGCAAGGCTGGCAGAGACTCCTTGATATTTAGCCGCCGCCGACCTTGTGCCATTCGTCTTTTAAAGAGCACGTGAACAGACCACACAAGCACCAGGAGGGCCAAAGGATGGCAGTGAATTAACTACAAGCAACGAGCAAGGCCCACTGATTTACGCTCAGCGGCCTTAGCTGTGTCCTGCAAGTCAGAAACATGAAACATGTGAGAACCAGCCAGGACAACACTCACAAGCTATTAGAAGGAACGAAACCAAGCCCCTCTACGCAGAACGTCTCGTTCTTTAATTGAAACATAACAACAAAAGTAACATAAGCTTATTATTTGATTTTAAGACCCTATTCCCATCTATACCAGCTGCGTTTGTTCTGAGACATTTGGATGTCTGCTTCTGCAAGCAATTTTGCCAGCTCCTCCTTACACCTGGAATGCTTTTTAATTAGTAGAGTTCTGAGACTTTTCAAAGGAGCAATCTCATGACAGAAGTGCTTTTTTTAAAGAGACACCTCTTACGGTATTAACTACAGCATAGAAAAACTAGCAAAATAAATGTTTAAAGTGGAATATTCTCTGTGCCTCTTTGTTTGTTTTGCATATTTCAGCTCACAACAGGAACGTAAGCCTGATCAACACCAGTTTTATGCTGGCCAGATTCCAGTTGCCTTCACTTCCATTTATATTCAGTTCCCAGGTTGTTTTCTACAGCTTCTCGTAGGCTGGCTCACTGAAGCTGCAAACGTAAGTTCTGAAATTGCAAACAGTAAAGAAAGAACTATCCATTCAAAAATACCAATAATGGAGATATTACATATGGCTGGTCTTCCTAGGGCTATAGTGACTTTAGATAGCACAGGAAGACCTCAGCTGTTCAGCGAACACGTCACACCAGCACCGCCCTGGAAAGAAGCAGTCCTGCACTTTGGCTGCCCTGAATGGTTTTCCCCATCCCTTCCCCGCCGTTTCCCAGGGATCAGCACAGTTGTTTGTGTATTCATGGAGAATGATATTCCTGTAAATTAACCCAGGAAAAGAAATTTTCCTTTTAATTCAGCTTGGTTCTCTGATCTGGTGCAACCCCAGAAATGCTTGCTCAGGGACAGCAGAGAAGAGACAGTGACAACTCATGCTGGCTCTTCATGATCATTGAAATGTGGTCTTAAAACCCTCTGCGGTATGAAGGACTTTGTCCTCCTTGTTCTGCAGAACAGCACAGAGACACGGACAGCTGAAGGGTCAGATGATGGTTATTCTACGTAGACCTTCAAATCCAAGTTCACCGGGCAGCTCCCAAAGTGAGACACCTTTCAGAGGAAGCAAAGCTTGTGGGATGGGTTTCATCCTGCTTTACTGAGCTGCTTGAGCAGACACGAGCTTGCTCAAGGTTTCTTCTGGGCTTACGAGGAAGAGAGACCGTTCCAGAAGGACATTCGGGCCTTAGCCCAGATGAATCATCACAGGATGCCCGTCTCTCTGCAATGACTCCAGAGGAAGCCAGGAGCTTGCAAACTCCCTGCACAGGTGAAATGAATCTGACTTACTCCCAGATACACTGGGATTATCCAAGAAGGGGTTTCACCTGCCCTCGTTCTGGGAAGGACTTTGTCCCCACAACCCAGCTCTGCCTGTGTGTTTGCTACCCGCAGGAAAAAGTATATGGATGGCAGAAAGATGACATAAAAGTGTAAATACATGTGTAAGTACATATAGATGAATCACATCAACAAGAAAAACCTTATCAAGGCTCTGTAGCCAGTAAGGTTAAAATGACCTTGTGATGATTCATAGCCATCACTTCCCTTCCTTGCCCCACTGCCCCCAAAATTTACTAAAGCCCCAGTGGTCATTATTCACTGCAAACTACACAGCTGGATAAACTCAGTGATCAGACAGGTCTTTCCTATTTCTAATGGGAGTCCTGCCTGAACTCTGGCCTGCCTGGGTAGCCCTGGGAGAAATTAGCTGATTAAAAATGTCCAGAGTGAGCTGCAAATGGGAAGAGTTTTATACTTCTAAAATGCAATTGGCAATACACCGTGTTAATGAGTTAGCACAAGATGTCGCAATGCCCAGTATATTTCCTTAAGGCCTCTCCTTCCTCCCATTCATTACCTGTCCTGGATTTTATATACCACAAATTGCAGGGACTGGTGATCCTTCAGCCAGTGTCCCAGGGAAGGTCAGCCTAGATTAACACCATGTACTTTCTGGCTTTCAACTGCAGGACAATATTTGCCTTCCTTTTGCCTCTAGCATATTCTGAGTGCGGCCAAATTCATTTTTGTGTGCTGCCTCCTCTCTACTCAGTCTTTTTTTTTTTCCTCCCCTTTTAGTGCAAAGAATGCTCTTAACTCCTAAAATATTAAAATGAAGATCTGGCATGTTTCGTCGACAAGCGCATTCACTGTCACTCTGAGGGAATTCATCACGGTGAAATCCATCTTACTTTGCTTTCCAGCCCCACGTCTACAGACATCTCCATCCAAGCTGCATACTCTATGCTCCCCAGACATTAGAGGCAAGAGACGAAAACAGACACTTCTGAGGTGCAATTCATCTCAGCCTAATGTAGACATTTCTATTAGGTCAGAATCATGCTCTGTTTCTCTTCACTGACTATAAAGAGAGCCTGGGGTGACTAGCTCAGATGGCGGTCTCTATCCTGTAGATGCTTATGTTAGGGTGAGATTAATTTTGTCCTTTATATCAGTTTGTGTGGAAGTTGGATACCCAGCTTTACATCAGAGTTTTGATCTTGGAGCAAGCATTGCCTGCAATTTTTTTTAATTTGGTTTCTGTCCCTCTCTCACAATGGGTATGGGAAGGTGCTGATAGAGGTTAATCAAGCCACTGTAGTTTTGATAAACCTTGACAGCGTTTGACTCTCTTAGCATCTGCTTTGCTAACTGGTGGCAAGTGTGGGAGCTCTGGTGGGATCAGGGACAAGCCATGTTGCAGATGGCTCCTGCAGGAACCTACAGCATCGCTCAAGTAAGTGAGGCCACGCACAGGCAATGGGCAGACCCTGCTTCGCTTGCAGGCATGCTGGGGATTGGGTGTCCTTGCCTAGCATTGTCGATCACCAGCTCGGTAGTGACAACATGCAAATATTGCAAGTCCAGACCGTGAAGCTCTGACTCTTTTAACCTGTCTGCAGTGGCCTGCAAAAACCAAATGGCAGGAAAGAATGATGAGAAGATACAGGCAGTGTGAAATCCAGAGACACACAGCGCCAAACGAAAACACCACCACGCTACTAGCACAGATGTCAAAACAAAGTATGAGCTCTGGGATTCATCTTTTGCCAGTTCAGTGCAAACAGTTTGGCTCACGGAAATTAACTGAGGAAGTCTAGCTTCAAACATGGCCAGAGAATGAGTGGGAATGTGGACGACATCCAGCTCTTTTGAACTTGGCTGATATTCAGAAAACTAGGGACTGATAGTCATTGGTTATCCATGGGAGACAGTGGTACATCTTTCGCAGTTCTGCTTGTCCAGTGGGTCTGACTGGTGGGTCTCATCTTCTCTCCGTGGTTAAGCAGCAAACAGGCAAATGTTGATGAAAGGGTCATTGGTGTATGTATACAATGTCCTGGCGTAGTTCCCTGATACGTGCACTCCTTCACGAACCATGGTGCAGGTCACGCACCGCTGGTGGGACGCACCAGCACCTCTGCTCAGGAGCCCTTAGCTTACGCGGTCTCATGCAAGCAGACAGGGTTAAATCCAGCTGATGCTTCTAGCTGCCTAGAGGCCACACGGTTTCAGGAACACATAGCCAAATCCCAGCCGACACATCCAGGGGGACTTATTAGCTTAAGTTTAACCATCCACTAATTGGACCAAGTAGTTTCTGGTTCACAGTTGACTTAATATCCATCCAGCCCAGACACTGGGCAAAGCTAGTTTGCACCTGCATGCCAAATACCATGTACTAGCTGGTGCATTTGTGTTTCCTCTGGCCTGGATACTTGTCCATTAGATGCCCAACCACAAGCTGAAGTGAACAGGAACATTTACGCTGACTCCTGAGGTTTCTAGGTTCAGGCCTGATGACAGACATCAAGGAAGCCCACTCATTCCCACAGACCACCAGACAGCCTGCCAAAAGTGAGCATGTTTAGCTTTGTGCACTGTAGAGACAGGGGAAGGTGCTCAGGGTGATATTTTACCAACTGGAGAGCGTGCAAGAGTTTAGTACACTCAACACACCTGGCCCAAGAAGCCGAGATGACCTCCACCCAAACAAACCATGTGGTGCTCCACACTGTCACTGTCACTGCCCAGGGACAAAACAGGATGCTTCAGGATTCACCTCTCACCTGTTAAGTGCAAACAGTTTTGCTCATCCAAGGTTAAACATGGAATATTTCCTGCAGTGATGCTGAGTCTCTTGTGCAGACAATAGTCTGAAGGGCTGTGACAGAGGACATCAGCTAAAGCTCTCTCCCATAACCAGCCTGCATTCAGATAATCCTGCCAGAATTGCTCCATGGCAGCCCAGAGAGCAGATGAGCTCCCTGTGCTTTAGCAGGTCTCCCTTGCTCCCAGTGAAACTGTGAGACAGACCTTTGCTCAGCTCAGATCCACTGGGTGCAGTTCACTGAATCTGCTCATCGCTAAGCCAGGACTTTAGGGGAAAAAAAAAAAGACTAAAAAAATTCTGAACAGGGAAGGTTTGTTAGCCAATACCTCCCTCTCACCATTAGTTTTCACTTTCAAACTTACTGCCCTTGCTTTCTTCATGTCATCCTCCTGGACATTCCATGTTGCCAGAGATCATGAGTGTCCCCTCAGTTCTATCCTTGCAACTTCAGTATGGGAAAAGCTTCTGCTTTGGAAAGAGAGATGACGTTAGGAGGAAGGCCCCCGACAAATACTGAGCGTAGATAGGCAACTGCATTCCCGTACCACCCTGACCGCTTTCAGAGGGATTCACTGAGGCTGATCTGTGCAGGGGAAGAACTTAGTTAGGAGACCAGCATGACTGGGAGATGTGGCAGCAGCCTGCTGGCACGCTAGGGACGCCCTGACATATAGTCAGGAAAACTGTGCTGCAGACTGACAGAGCAGCTCATTTCGTCTCTCTTCTCTGGCCCCTTTCTGCCTGCTGATCACAGAATACAAGCCCTGCTCTAGCTGCACAGGAACATATACAGTCGAGTTCATCCCATCTGACTTCAGCTGCTTACTGTGGGAATGGTCACCCTGGGATGTTGCTAGAGACAATGGAGAGGAAAGGAGACGTTTTGGGTTAGTTATTGGATCAGTTCTTAGTGCCTACCCTGGGATGAGCTGGTCTCCCTGTGCTATCAACAGCAGTCACCACTTTTAGCCCATGAATTGTCGGGCCTATTTTAGACTTCTGCTTCAGGAGAAGATGAATTTAGTCAAAGAATTGCTTGTTTGTCTCCACTGTCTATAAAGGAACCAGTTCCAAAGTAGAAACCTGCATTTAGTCATGTTAATTAGCCCTGTCTTAAGCACAGAGATCCAGGAGCATGCAGCTTTGCCCATAAGGAAATTGCTGGACAACTTAGGACTCCTTCCACATGCAAACTGTTTTTGTCAAGGAATGGAAGATAAACCTGGGGGGAATCTAGTCAGAGGGAACTGCCCAGGAGATCTCTTTGTATCTTTCTTTTTAGGAGTAATTTTTCAATCTTTTTTCCAGAAGTCTGGGGATCTTTGTCGCTGCTGCTGGTAGTAGATATAGCTCCAGAGAGGTTAGAAGAATTTCAGTCCATTGGTTAGTCAACGATTGGGGTTCAACTCTAGAGTGACCACGTTGGCTCTTCTACCCTGGACCTCAGCAGCCTTGTCAGTAAAATGGTCAGTGAGCCCTGACCTCACATCCTAATGCTTCTAAATAACAGTGACATGGAAGAATCAAGAACTTACTTAGATATCTAAGTAGCACATCAGTTGAGAAACACCTCAGTCTGAACTCATGGGAACAAAGTCTTGCTTCAGCTGTTAAAAAAACAATTGTGCAATTGTGCATTTCTATCAGACCTCAGTGCAAGACACAGGCAAAGCAGAAGAAGAGAAAAACTGTGAAAATACTCTTTACTGTTTGTTTTTCAGATATCTTTGGTCCTTCACCATTTGCTCATAATCTGTTAAAACATGTAGCAAAAGCAGCTGGTACCTTGGACTTAGTTTTCTTTTCTCTAGGTTTTCAGATGCTGCCGTTGTAATTGTAAGGTGGGTTAGAAATACTGACAATAGCATGCTTCCCTTGGCACTGCAGCATTTTCATTTTGCACTGGATGTAAAGGCATCAAGCTGAATTCAAGTCCATGACCAACAGCTGAACACTCATTGGCACTACAGAATTAACCAATATTGCAACAGGGAGCTGGCTTTGCTGGTGCTGAAAGCACACAGACTTCACTGGAGCAACAACCATCAGAGAATTTGGCTCAAGAGAAGCAGTTGCACATGTAGATTTAGGGCCAGATCTACACATACGAAGCAATCTTTTTTCATTGCACAACGACAGATTCTGCACCAACACAGCACCTAGTCCACAACCTTACAATCAAAGGAAAAATAAGGAGCTGAGGACAGAGACTTCATCTGCTCATTTGCTTACCCCAGCCTCATCTCCATGCCTTTTATTCTGTCAGACATTTTTCTAAGTTGGTATTAAAAGTCTTGACACAGAGTTTACATCCTTTCCAGGCGAGCTAGTTATTACCCTCACAGCAGCCGGTGCCTGGATTGACTCTAGTGAATTCCTGGGTGTCTGCAAATTAAATCCTCAAGATGGGCAATCAAAGACACTGCGACCAATGTGAGGTCTCCAAGGCATGCTCACTACAGGGTCACGACAGGCACATTTGGACAATCTGCTGCTGCATAGCGTGATGACTATCTGGCAGCTGCGGAGGAAACAAGAAGTCTCACTGTGACAAGATAGCTCTCATCAGATAGATGAGTCCTTCATCTCTATTCACCTATCTTCTACCTTTCCTCCCTTCCGTAAACCACATTGTAATCTTTCTGAGAAGAGGATTGCCATTTGCAGAAGTCTGTACAAGGCTCAATCAATTTATAGCCGTATCTCTGCTCAGGACTGTTTAGTGCTGCTGTGGCATAAATAATACACTTTATTAATAAGCAGATAAGAAGTTCCCCAGTTCTTTCATTTAGACTATATTCCAGGCCAGGAATTATCTCACAGGTGAGCTACCCTTCCAATCACATATAGTCCCATCGGCTACTCCCACAGTCACTTACACATGAAAATAATATTAAGAAAACATTTACTGTAAGCTTTAGTTTAATTTAGTAGAATTTAGCCAAT
Organism: Struthio camelus; assembly: GCF_040807025.1. Lineage (NCBI taxonomy): Eukaryota > Metazoa > Chordata > Aves > Struthioniformes > Struthionidae > Struthio > Struthio camelus. The sequence continues at coordinate 221,655,682 of NC_090942.1, forward strand.
GGAAATAACGAGGAGGAGCCAGTACCTTGCAAAGAGCCAGCACTCCGTAGACCACCAGCAAGTGCTCCACAGACCTCAGTTTGGAAAGTGATGAGACAGATGGAAGTCATTATTTTGTTTTGAACAAAATACCATCTGGGGCCAACATTTGCTGTCTGTTACTTCTGAGTAAATCCAGAGAAACTCCATCGTGTTCCTTAATAATCAGTCCTGGGACCAATCTTATTAAATATTTTCCTTAATGAACTTGGCAGAAAAAAGTAGGCGCCTGGTCATAATATCTGCTGATGACACAAACTTGAGAGACTGCACTACTATTGCAGAATAGATCAGAATATCAGAATATGATATGCTAAGAGCTGGATGGCCTTAAAGGAAAACTGAGTGAGAGAAATGGGTGAGTTTTAACAGCACAGAGTAAGAGACTGTACTTAGAGACTAGTATAGAAGCTCATCGATTCTATACTGGAGGTGACAGTAGAGGAAAAAGATGAATTAATCTATCTATCTGAGACACTAACACAACGTGGCTTTAAAAAAACAGCTGCAATCCTAATGTACCTCAGGTAAGATGTTTCCAGTAGAGACAGGAGCATGTTAATATCATGCACAGAGGGCAACCGAGACATCATCTAACCCGCTACGAAATTCTGGTCACACAAATCCAAGTAACGTGAGTTGAAGCTTGGAGAGGTTCAAAGGGATCAGAAAGTCCATCTTACGTAATGCGACTAAAGAGCTTGGCTTGTTCAAGTGAGGAAACTGCCTACTGGGCAGTTCACGATCCATGCTGACTCCAGGAACATCCTGAGCATTGCTTGACGCCGTCCTACTTGGCACAGGCTGAAACTGTGCCATTGACATTCCAGCACCTGCAGAGTCTGGACAGCTGAGTGACCTTGGCAATGCTTACTACAGGAGAGAGATACCAGAAAAGGAGGAAAAAAACATTAAAGCTGAAGGAATTGTTGGCCCCAAAAGAAACAGCTATAACCTAGCCCTGAGCAGCCTTGAGATAGAAATCAAAGGTGGGTTTTTGTTCTCCTACTTATAGATATGTATTTCTGCACAGCACTGGAAAAAAGTAGGCCTGCCCAGATGGTGTCTAAGTTACACCATCAAGACAGTTACCTTCTGGAAATGCCTACTTCTGTACTTTGGTACCAGAGGGAGCTCAGGGTGCTAGTGAGGCTTACACATCTATATTATAGACATCTGTGCTAGCAAAAATTAGTTTCACCTTAGATATTCTCCAAGCATCAAGGAAGCAGGATTCTGGAGCAGATTGTGAAGGGACCCAGGGAGCACCTGCAGTCAGCTACCAGCATTTGCATCCTTGAAGAAAGCTATGCATCAACATGTAATTAGCACAGACAGTCAGGCAATCTGGGTTGGTTGTGAGCTCAAGCCCTAAACAAATGTGATAACATAGTTATAAGTCAAGAAAAATCCCTCCCAGGCCTGGGCTTTTGGGGGCTTTGACTTCGACATGACAATAATATCCCAAGACTCCAGCATTATGCATGGTGTTGTGCCCACATAGTTGCAGAGGACCACGGTCTCAAAGAATTTATCTGGGTTTGTGCAAAGCTCCAAATTAGTTTCTGAAAATTGGCTCTTTAGCTAATACGTGTGATACCAATTTTCATCTGAAGGCTTTGACCCAAGCTTTTTAATCACGTGTTACAAGAACAAATAACTAACTTTCCACGGCGGGGCAAACATGGTAGCTTTACACTGGTCAGAAGAGATACTTTGGTTTCACAGTAGCTGCAAACTCAGTATGGACAAAGAAGAGCAACCATTAGAATTAGACAAGCAAAATACGTAAATCAATCAAGCCAGTGTCTCTGGGTGTCTCAACTTGCGCTTGCACAGCGAACACAGCTTACAGGATGCTATCTCAGAGTGCAGGAGAGATCCCCAGCTAGTGGAAATTGATGTAATCTTTGGATCTACACTGATTTGTAACAGCAATAATCTAGTTCATCATCTTTATTTCTGTGAGCATGAACAATGGAACAGCTTCTTTCAAAATACATTGTCTTGTACCTAAGTGTATGACTTTCTCCGCTTACACCGGGGCAACTCCATTGATTTTAGTGAAACTGCTCTTCATTTACACTTACGTAGAGAAAGAATCAAAAAATAGAAAAATAATAAATTCCAAAACAAATTATTCTGATTAAAAACTCCTTGTTCAGTTAATGCAATGAAAAAAGGGAGAACTGCCTCAAGTCTGTGAATGTCATTTGAGGTTTATAATGTTGACAGTTTTTAAATCTTGCTTACTTGCACAGCCCAGATGATGTGTCCCTCTGAAACACAGAGGGACACACCATTGCTGCTACTGTTGCTGCTACTACAGCTGGCCATGAGATTGAGCAGGCAGCCAGCTGAATGTAGAGTAGAGTAGAGATGCCAACCAGTGGATCCACGAGCCACTTAACCACCTTCAAGTACGGCCAGAAGACTCTGCTGTCTTCCCCCCACAGGATAAACCTGTGGGTGTTTTGTTTGATTTGTTTGTTTGTTTGTTTTTCAGGTAGTTTCTGGCATGGATCAAAGAGCTGCTGGAATTTGCAAGCTATTGCATGAACTTCTTTGTTGGTACATGGTGAGCCACTAAGTAACTGAGTGTCCTCTTTCTACTGCAGGCAGTGTAGAGTACAGGGGTTAGATCACAGCATATAGAGAAAAGAGACTAAGACCAAGCTTTCCATGAGAGATGGTCTCCTAAATCATGACTAATTGCATTGCAGCAGTGGCTAAAGGCACCAGGAAGAACTGGAGATCCACTGAAGTAAGTATTATATAGAATCGCAAACAACTTCACTCCCACCCCAGCACATATATTTGCATATGATTGCTTGGCTAACAGACATAGCACACATACACACAGATGTATGTGTGCCCTTTGATCATCCTGGTTGCTTTTCTCTGAGCTACTCAGCCTCAGCTGCGCTCAGTTTAAAGGCAGTCGAGATCTGATGACATACACATTAAATGCTCTCCTTACAAGACCAGAAGAAGAAAAAACATTAATGAATATGCTGATTTCCAAGCTATAGAGCATAATGGTGCTTCTTACTTTTGTGTGCCCATTTCAACCTGGCAACACTCTTGCCTTTCAGATCCACCTGTTAGCATGATTCAGTGGATTGATTTTTTTTAAAAAGTGTTCCCTTTTTATTATGGCAAGGGGGTAGAAGAGAGCGAAAAGAGATGGTGATGGTAATGATTAACAGATGCACCATGTGCCCCAGAGCAGAAACCAGCTGTGCTGTGAAGAGGGATAGTGTGTTTAGTGGTGCAACTTCTCGTGGAACATGTGCTTCATCTGTCTCTTCCTGCTCTACAGTACAGTTTCTTTCTTCTACCCACTCCTTGCTGTTTCAGTGATTTTTTTTCTTGTTTTCCTGCCAACAGTTACTTGAGAGATAGGGTTTCCAGCTCTATTGCTCCTGGGCAGTCCTATCACATGAACCGCTCGATGTCATCAGTGTCTGGGTTATGAAGGCATTTGGCTTTGAGGTAATACAGCCATATGGGCTGCCTGAAGACAAACAGCTTCAAGATTTCCAGCCCCAGAGCAGATCCACAGCATGACTTCTGTGGGGCCAAAGACATCAGGGTTAGAGTTAACTTCTTGCTGTCCCACTTGTCAAGGCTTCTAGTTCCCCCAGGAATCAGGTAAACTGGACTCTGGAAATTCTGATGGTGTGAACACCGAGGAAAGATGGGAAGAGTCTTAAGTCTTCAAGTGCATGCAGGAGAAGTTGAAAATCTCATGACAGGAGCCTGGAGTTCCCAAGACCTGTCTTGGGCTGGTGCTCCTGGACTCTTGGATTTCCTACAATGAAACCAAAGGCTTGGCAGGTTCTGGATTCAGGGTATCTATACCAACTAGTGCCAGGAGACTTCCTGAGCTGCTTTCCCCATGCCTTGAACTTTGGGAAGCCAACAGGTCCAAAGCTGTGAAAGCAATGGTGTCTGGCTATGGGGCAATTTGCGTGTTTGGGGTGCTCCAGACCTCTGCATTATAAAAGCAGAGAGAGTCTCTGAGAGCTGAGAGTCTTTCCAAAACTCCTGTGGACAGGGCTGACACAGTGATGTTTGGGTATTTGATTAAGGGTCTTCAAGGCTGCTTTGCATGACAAGGAGAAGGCTCAGCGCACACAGACTACCCACTAAGAGATAAGATTTCTCATGGCATGCCAACACAACCTATCTGGGAATAAGCTTTGTGTCTCAGGTGACTTGGTCTTCATCCTTTTATCTCATATTTACCATGTGGAAACCAAAGTCAGAGTTGGTGATTATCATTTAGTGCAGTTTGGACAACAGGGAATGACTTGCTGCTTTCATTCCACCTTGAGAACACTGCCTTCATATTTAGCTATCCCAGCTGTGGAACAAAAAGATCAATGCCAAGTGAATACGTAATTCCCACAATATATTGCTGTTGAAAAGCCCACAAGGCTGAGATGAAGAGTTCAAAGTACTAGACTTGGACTGAGATGCTACACTGAGGTTGTACAACGCTGGATGGATGGCGGAGGATGCAGTAACTGCATCTACTGCATCTACTGGGGATCACGACATGAGGCGTCATCCAGTGCTCCCCAAGCAATCATTGAGAGATAGGTTTACCTCCTCCATCCCTAGGAGCTTTATTTCTGCACCTTTCTTCAGATGGTAACTCCCTATTTCAGGAGTCTCTTAGAAGTAGGTGAGCTGTTCCACATTCCCACAGCCCCACAGAGGCTAGACTAACCTGGGACAAGACTGAGTCATCTGGATAGTGTGCAGAAAGTTTGCTTTAGATCTACCTTGCACTTTACCTCTTTGTGGCTCTGCACTTGCCAATTCCCAATGCTTAAAAGAAAACTTTTAAAAACAAACAAACAAAACACAAAACAATACCCCTGTATTGTTAGACTCCAGCTAAAACATCGGCAATGTCAACAGCAGCATCTCAGCACCTGGCTGGAAAGGCTTTTCTTCTTCTTTGGAATTCACAGCTCTGCTGTACGCTACCCAACACATAGTCCAGCAATTTTTCAGAAGCAAGTTTAGACCTTCTGGTGCGAAAGCCCCAATCCAACGCAAGTATACTCAGTGCAAGATGCAAGCAGAGAGGGCTATGATCTCCCCTCATATTCGCTTGGGCAGTTCAGACACATTAGCAAAAACTAGTCTCTAAGGACATTCCTCTCTCTGCAGATAATATGCTTGTTAAGCCAAGGAGAGACAAAATCATCATCTCAGAAAGGAAACAGGTTGTTTTTCAGCGCAGAGAGGGAGGGACTTAGGCCACTAACACAGCCCTCAATCCAGGTTCTGTCTTTTACTCATTAGACTTCTCTGAAGACCAAGGCTCAGATTCTGATCTCCTCTGAGCTGGGGCATGCTCACTTAGGAGTGAGTGTGGGCACAACCACCTTGGCATCCTCCTGCTCAGGATCACTTCAGCAACCAACCCCTGGCCCAAAAAAAAAAAAAAATCCTCAATCAGATTTGGGATTGTTCTGCCACAATGCAGCTGTGCATGTCCCTGTAGCATAGTGCTGGCCTTCAGCATAATGAGTCCAAGCAACTGCTTGGATGTCCATGTCTTTAAGGCCTTTGGGAAATGAAATGCTACCCTTCTACTCATCAAATTACTATACATCACAGATTCATAGAATGGTTTAGGTTGGAATGGACCTCTGGAGATCATCTCGTCCAACCCCCCTGCTCAAGCAGGGTCCTCTAGAGCACATGGCCCAGGATCACATCCGGACGGGTTTTGAGTATCTCCAGGGAAGGAGGCTCCACTACCTCTCTGGGCAACCTGTTCCAATGCTCAGTCACCCTCACAGTGAAGAAGTTTTTCCTCAGGTTCAGATGGAACTTCCTGTGGTTCAGTTTCTGCCAATTGCCTCTTGTCCTGTCACTTGGCACCACGGAGAAGAGAGTGGCCTCATCCTCTTGACACCCTCCCTTCAGATACTTGTGGACATTGATGAGCTCACCTGTTCCGTATCAGCTGTTCTGTAGTAGCTATTCCAAGGATTCCCATGAACTTTGACGTAAGAGGATGCACAAAAGCCACGCTGGAGCCACTGGCATGTGCTAGCATGTGAGGTGGTCATCTGTAGCTCCTAGGTACTCAGGAGAGCACACTGCTCTGCCTGCAATGGTGCTGGAGCATATACTTCCAGATCAGAAGAGGGAGGGAGGTTTGGAAGAAAGGACATAGGGCTTTGGGAGGCTGGTGGAGTGCACCAGGAAGTGAAAGAAGATGGGAAGCATGAAATCTATGCCCTGAGTTTGGGAGACAGGTGTAGGGATGAGGAGGGGACAAAATAGCTTTGGAGATAGGGGATAAGACAGGTCACTGGAAAGAGCTTTCAGCAGAGGGAAGTAGGTAAGTAAGTTTGCACTTAAAAATATTAGGGAACCTGCTTCTAAATGTTGTCTGAGGACTGTCTCACCTCAACTCAAAGGACTGGCTGTGGAATAAAGGCATCCTAGCAGTATCCTATCTCCACAGCCCACATACTGCAGGATTTATAGGTCCACACTGAACGGTGCAATAGCTACAGCTGTTTGGCTCCATAAAATAATCTAGGGAGAACTTTCCAGCCGTGAGCATGACTGCACAACGTGCTGTGCCCATACAGCTGAACTCTGCTACCTTCTATCTGAGGGTGCCCCCAAACTGCCTCCTGGGAACAATCCTAGACCAATGCTGCCCCTGAATGGTGCACAGGAATTGTGTGGGAGAGTGAAGTTTGAAAGAGGCCAAAACTGTGCCAGGGAAGGTCTAGTAGGAATGATCACGTGCCAGTTTTGGGGCCCACATCCCAGTTCTTTTTTGCTAACTAGTATAGACATAGTTGATAGGTAGAGGTGAAGTTATAAGACCCGTTCCAATGACTGATGTTTGTATCACCTCCTCCATCCTTTTCATTTCATTAAGGGCACTTTCCCCGCAACAAATAAAGCAATGCTCTCCTGGCTTTCTGAGTGGACAAGGCTTATCCCCTCTAATGAACGGTTCATGATGAACATGCCAAAAAGAAGGGAAACTGCCAAGTGCTTTCACTGACAATCAAAGATGAACAACTAGAGAGCCAAAGGAGATGCCATTACCATGGCTTGCACTTTTCAGTATCTTCAGTCTAAACAGGACACCTAAGACAAACTCTCCTGCCAGCTCTATGGTTGGACTTTTTGAACTCTTATGCTTGGCTGGACCTTCTGAGCTGTGTTATCAAGGGAGCCTTTTTGCATGGACTTGGGCCAACCTCTTACAGGGGGTGTTCTCAGAGGCACCAGGTGGGTTGAGCCACCCTCTAACCTCTGCATCCAACTGCTCTGCTGGGTTGCAACTTGCTGGCCCAGTCTCTTGAGTCTGAAACTTCTTACTGGCTTGAAGGTAACGGTCCGGCTCTCTTGAATCTCTTTGCAAATGCATTAATTAATTAGACTGCCTTAAACCTGACGCTCCTTCCTCCCACATGGACGTAGCTGTTCTGGACTGCAACTGACCCCTCCAGGGGTACATGATAGACGCTGCATGTAAGCTAACTGCCATGATAGCTTTTGCAAAGGGTCTCTGAAAACACCGTTACTCTGATTGCCTCCTGGTTGACCTGTAACACTTCACTCACTACCACAGGACAAACAGACAGCTCCTGTAAGCCAGGAAGACAGAGTAACTCACCAGCCTTTACACTGAGCATTGAACATCTGGTTGTGGATGGGGGAATGAATAAGCTAGAGGGCTGATGTGAACCAGATTGTTTGCACTCGGTCCAAAAATTCCTCTGCAAGCTTCGAGTGTCGACTTTTGGCTTATCTTTCACATATAGGCTCTCTGGGCACTTTCTGGGAAATCAGTAAAAATACGAGTTCACACCAGTTGAGAAGCAGGCCAGGTCTAAGGATTTGTCTTGCTCACCCTCGTTGCACTATGCTTTCCTTCTGATCAGTTTTGGGCTTCATTAAGGACACCCTGCTCCATGCAATCGGAACAAGGCTACACGCTCTCCCAAGCTCCTAAACAAGTGGAACAAGAAGGGACACAAAGAAAGAAGGGAATGTGAAAAGGACCCTGCTTCCTACAGGGGACTGGGATGAAGTCTGGAGAGGGAGGAGAGAGAAGGAGCCAGAGGCTAGCTCAGGAGCTAAGCCCCAGCACAATCCTGCTGCGGTGCACTGGTCACTGTAATCAAGGGCCAGGAATCAGCATTCACATCTGCGCTGCCTACAGTTTTGCCAGACCCTGGGGATTACTGCAGAGCAGAGTCTGACAGGTAGATAGTTACCGAATCCTGAGCCCTCTGTGAAGCTGAGGCAGGTTTTTCAAAGCCCTCTTCCCCCAAAACAGGTAAACAAAATAGTCTTGGCCTAGCAGAAAAGAATCCCAGTTCTGCTGTCTTGTCTCCCACTGCAAAAGGTGAGCCACAACTTCTGCCCAAGAAGTTTGTCAAAACCCTGCTTCACCTCCATGATTTCTTTTGACATGTTCAGAGATGATAAATTTTAGAAAATATACATATTATTTTAAAATATATTTTAAAATCAGCTTAAGCCCTGGCTGGGTTCATCATTGACAAGTACCTCTAACGAGAAGGTGGGGGTGTCTCTCTTTAACCAGCCATCTCTGACGCAACCTACAAAATCAAATCTCAGGATTTCTGGAAAAACTACTGAGCAAAAGTGCCTTCAAAAGTCAGTGCCCAGCATCCTCCTAACTGAGACAAAATGGGAAAGAATTCCAGGAAAAGCCCTATGGTGAGCTGCTGAGCTTATGACACTGTAAAAACTGTGTCATCTGCGTAGGGTGAGAGACAGAGCCCATCTATAGCATTAATAGCATCACAGTCTGATACCTGGTGCCCAACAACGACACTCTTTGTTTCTTTGCTTTGCCTTCTATGCAGCTGTGATTTGTTCCCTACATATTAATAGTTACTTCTAATGACTTCCCAAGGTGTAACCTTGTCCCAGGACCTATATTTCCTCTGACTCTGGCACAAATAAACTAATAAAGGCTTTTTTTTTATAGCTAGGAGAACAACATCTTGCATTTAGTATTGCATTGTCAGGATACAGAGGACACATGACAAGAATTTATGAAGTTTCTTCGCCTCAAGGAAGATTCAGGTTAGATACTAAGAAAAACTTGCTAACACGAAGAAGGACTAGAAGCAGCTGTCTGAAGTTTGTTCAGTCCTCAACACTTGAGGTCTTTAAGCACAGCTAGATAACTCTCTGCTGGGAATGACAAAGGTGTAGTTGATCCTGTCTTGGTCCAGAAGAACAGGTCAAGTGATCCTTTGAGATCCCTTTCAGTTTCACTTCCCCATGGCTTCACAAATTACCCTTGGGGCTAGTACAAATCCTTGAGCCCTCTTAAAACAGTGCATGGACCTATGCTGCCCTTCTGAGAAGTCTAGCCAGATGTGGGGGGGTGTGGGGGGAGACAGATGGGAAGAGTCTATACTTTTTTGTAAGAGCAGCTCAAGGCCACCTTCAAAATCAGATATATTCTGTGTACAGATGGTCATCCCAAGACCTCAGTGATGACCACGATGCTTAGGAGATCAGTGTGCCATTAGACAGACTACGCAATGGCAACAGCCATTTTTTGCCTTCAGAAGCTGAGGAAATGGGATAGACCTGAAACTTCAGATCCCAGCACAGGGAAGGAACTGAAGTCCCAGCATTATGTCTCATGGAGTCCCTTGGAATTGCTAACGGAAGAGATGGGAGGAGATGAAAGTCACCACACTATAATTCAGTGCATGGAATAAGACTATGGAGACTGAGGGAGCTCCTGAGTCATCCAACCAAAATGTTGCTAACGCAGGTACCCTGTCATATGTTGCCATTCACACCTTTAATGCTATTAGAAGGTTGTTCCAGAGCTTCATTTCTCTGAGGCTTCAAAGCCTTTCCCTAATTTTTCCACTTCAAAAGTAGCAAGGGCCCAAGTTAAACTCATTCATATGTCTGTCAACAGAGACATGTAATATAAATACCTGCTCTTCCTCCCTCACGTTTGTCACACACAACGAAGAAAGCTTGCCTCTCCTGGCTAGCCCAGTAGGGACTTCAGCCCTTCGTTCTATTTGAGAAACTCAGTTTTACTGTCTAAAATTAAAAAAAAAAAAAAAAAAAGCAAGGTATGTGTAATTACAGGTCATTGTTGACAACACTGGCAGTAGCTCTTAACATAAAGTCATCTAAAATTAGGTCATTTTCTTATTAGTATAATTATAAACCTTCCATTTCCTTCCTTCCTGTTCAGACTCCCTCTCTCCTTTAAGCTGAAAGCAATGATTTCTGTGATTATTACTGCCAAGTCCTAAAAACTTAAAAGAAACCGTATCCGGCATGCAAAGTGTCTTCATTTACCATGTCTTTCAATGGCTTATTAAGTATTTCACACACAAACACTCACACTCACACCCACACGCATGCTCACACTGGAATGTCTTTTTTAACATTACTTTATGCATCTCTCCCAGATGCCAAAGAATGAGTAGAAGAAGTTGGAAAATTCTTGTGGATCGTGAGGTTGACGAGACACAATCCAAGAAGTTTAGATGTTGAAAGACAGCAAAATCTGTCAAGCCAAACTAAGGTGGCTTCTGGAGATGTCATCTAATAACCTAAATTTGTGCTACATTTTATGTTCGGAAGTGCTTTAAGATTCAGGCTATGATTGCTTACTTTCTTCTGCAGTTCAGCTGGGGAAGAAGGCAGTAGCCAAGCCATGTCAGTAACATAGCAGTTTTCAGGAAGGAACGCAAATTCAGAGTGAAATTCAGTCAAAACGCAATCCAACCTTCAGGAGGTAAATTGGGTGGGATCCGTCTGACCCGTGTTCGGATGTCTGCAGTGCAGTCGTCTCCATCTGAACTAGATGCTCTGAGCTCTCATTATAGTCAAAGGAGAGAAATGGGCGCTTGTAGCAAATCATTTAATCTGTTTCAGATATCTACTTGAAACGAGACGAATCATACCCTGCAAATGCCTGCTTCCATCCACAAAGAGAATCCAGATGACTAATTAGACGGTGATACTTGCACTGTAAACATGCAGGATGGGGTTTATCTCACCTGATGCATGTTTACAATGTACATATTTTCCTCTGAGGCAGAAATCTAGGTTCCCGCTCAGTCAATGGAGTCCATGGTGCAAAATCTGGTCAATGCGGCCTATGGAGTTTTAGGGTTGAACTCAGCTGAGCAGATACAGATTTTATTTGTGTTATTTGTATTTATTTATATTATATACACATATTTTATATTTATATTTACTTAATTTTCTTTGTTTATGGTTACTCTTCTGTCTGTACCGACTAGACCCCCGCTGGCTGTCATGAAAGCCTAGATGCTCAACTGAGATATAAACATCCCCCTTGAAAACAGTTCCACTTATGAGAGATTAATCCCATTCCTAACACTGGGTGAGCTGAATGCCAGTGAGATGGCATTTTTCCCAAAGGACGCAGCAACACTTCCTATATCCCGTACCATATTTTAATGATCCTGCTTGGTCCGCACACTGGTTTTACCTCCTAACTCAGAGGAGGTAAAAATTGATCTCTCCAACAGTACAAAACCACCAAGCATCATGCTGGGTTGCCTTTGCTGTGTTGCAGCGGACAAGAAATAGTTCCAGGTTCTTGACGAGTTTCTTATTTCCCTGGAGATCTGATGCATTAACGCTGATGTCAGAAAATCTGGCCCCATCAGAGTAAGGAGAGTTTAGAAAGTTCACAGGTTTTGGCATCAGTTCTGTGAGCCCTAATGGCCAGATAAAGGCTTCAAAGGATGGCAAAGCATCTTTACAGTATTAGTTAGGTTGTCTCAGCTGAGATGTGGTAACTGCCCATTTAGGTGGTGAATTACAAAATGGAAGGGTTCATTTAGATTACTGTGACTAAAGTGGTGACTTAAAGACGCCACTTCTACTTTGCAAAGGACAGGCAGCACACACACAGCTCATGGCTGGGTCTCATGACTGAAAACTTTAGGCCACCTAGAGCTTGACTCAGGCAAGGCTTTGCAATAGCCACACTTCTGTTTTCGGCACCATCACCTCCACAGTCACCAGCTGGGCAGGCACATGCTCCTGAGTCACCAAAGACAACTGTGGTTAGACAGCTGAATCAAGCTGAATCCTTGCTCTTCTTGATGTGGAATGCATTTTCTCTGCTCAGACACTGTGAAGTCTCGTCTGAAAGTCCATTTGGTGAGGAGCACGGTGTGGAACATGCATAGCTCCAAGGGACAAATGCCACAGATGTGAGCAACAGATTGGAGCTATTTCAGCACAAAGTCTTAGGCCATTGGCCTTTCCCTCTTAAGCCGTCATTGCATTATTTCATACTCATACCTTTCTTATAGAAAGCCAGAGAATACATTGTGCTAATCTAAAACCTCAGGCACAATTCATGGGGCTGACGGATTAGGCCTGACAACCTAGCAGGTTTGATAGAGTCATGGAAACATCTGTGGAAAGCCACATGAGCACATCTGATTTGGCAATAATAATTAAAAAAAAAAAAAGACCTAAACATTTGCTCCATATAAACAGAAAAAGGTGCTTTGTTTTATAACCTGACTGGGGTGTTGCAGTTTATAGCAGATAGGCAGAAAACATATGTGAATCATCATATAGATTATATTTATACTGCCTAATGTTCACGTTTGTTTGGTTGGCATTAACAACAACTCATGGCTTCCTTTCCTATAATGCTGGTTTACTTTTAATAAAATCTTGCATTCACATCATCTCAGCGAGGCATTCTCATGGGGTGGAGTCAAGGGCAGAGAATGAAATCTCTGGGAAACTCATTTCAAATGTTCTTTTTTCTCCCAGTGCAGTCCTTATTTTTTCCCATTAAAAATAAATATATAAGTAAATGTAAGATGCCCACTGACCGCTTTTGACAAAAAAAAAAGGCATGGGAGAGGTTGAGAAACACTTACCTCAATCTCCAAAGCTCTTATCCTGAGACTTGCCTCGTGTGTCATCGTAGTTTACTGAGAGCTGACAATGCGTGCCGGTAAGTAAATTTTGGATCTGAAGATCTTTCGAGTTCACTAGGAAGAGCAACTGAGTCCTTTGTTGCGATGATAACATTTGGAGTGGTGGACGTGAAGACAACTGGGAGACAATAGGAAAACGACACGGATGTGAAGAGACCTGGAGGACTTTAATGGGACTGAACTCAAATTTGTTTTTTAAGTATTTAGGGCACATCACATGAGGACGGTTCCCCTCACTGGCCACTCAAAGGTAAGCTTTAATAGACAGCAGCTGTTTCTCAGCTGTAAATGCAGGGCTAGTAAAAGGGCTGCATGCTCTTCTTTCTAGAAATAAGGAGCCAGGTGAAGGGAAGGGGAGAAATCTCATATATCACAGATTTCACACGTGCTGCAGGAATCAACTATAAGACATCAGCCACAGCAGAGAGCAGCGGAACTGAGATGGCTGAACACCAGGGCATGAAACGCTCACCACTCATGGGTTTATCATAGTCTGATATTGCTGGTCGTGATGCTAGGAAGAGATGTCTACAGATCCTCCCTCCAGATCCCCAGCACTGTGTTTGTCTGAGAAAAGAAAAGAAATATAGGGGACTGCACTCTTTGGCAAGAGACTGCTGGAACCAGTGTGTTGAGGCTCTGGCTACACAGCGGTGAGTTTTTAGGACCTAGAAGAGAAGTGAAACAGACGTTGGTTAGACTTCATGGTACATCCACACAATATTTTTGGAGAGGCATCTTGAGCCCGTTCTCGAGGCTAGGCTCATTATGTGTATAAAATATAGCTCTTGGCTCTGAATAATTCTTGAGCAACTCAAAACGTGCTGGACTTACAGCTTGGTAAGCTGAAGCGCCCTGTTCATCCACGGAGAATGAATGGAAAACCTATGGCAATCTTTCAAAGTGCCTTAGTGCAGTCTTGAAAGGCCAAAACTTGAGGCTGGGAAAATATCCACCTCCAAGTATTTCTGTAGTACCACAGAAGACAGGGCTGGAGAAAACATCAAGATTTACCCAGTCCATCCCCCTGGATCAAGGCAAGGCCAATTCTTCTTCATGCCAGAACGCCGGTTAACTAATGCCAGTGACCTGGGAACTGCAGAGTTCCTCTGAGGATGACACAGAACGATCACCCACGTTTGGCAGGCAGGAGCTGGAAGCATAAGAAAATTAAGAGACTCTTTTTTTCTCAAAGACACACACTTAGCCAATATTAGAGATGTCAGGTTTGGTGACTGCCAGTCCTGGCATGCCACATATCTCCTTACATCTCTTCTTCTCTCAAGTCAGGCATCAGTGTGTTTTTCCTAATTCGCTACCAAGGATTTCACTTGCACTGATGGGAATAGTGAAATGGGGTTCTCTCCTAGAACAACGTTTGATTCTTCATCCTCTTTCTCAAAGCTATGGGAAACAAAAGCAACTACCTTTAATCTCCCAAAGGCCAAGCAGTCCCCTTTGCTTTCCCTCCATTACACTGATGTCAAACTAGCTGTTGCAGGAGCAGAAAATGGGCTTTGCATTATGCCCAGCTGTTAGGCAAATCATGGAGTAGAAAGACTGCATTGGGGGATCTTTTTCCTTCTCAGTGCTGTCACTCAGATGGAACGGCAGGTCCCTAAAACAGTTATGAATAACCATTAGCAGGAGAAGACTTTGAAAATATTCCTTGTTTATACATTCACTGGAGGGTCTAAATCCTGGTAGAGCTTAGAAAAATCCACCGTTTTCACTGAGAAGCTTTCAACTCTGCTCGGGCAAGAGCTCTGCAGCACAGGATAATAAATAAATGTCATGCCACATGTATACACATTTTCTTCCAAGGCTGTTTTCAATTTCTCCTTTCAGGCATGTTTTGCCCTGATGGCTCCCTTTGCTGGCTGTATAAGAACCAGCTTCAGCACGTCTCTGAAAGCTTTCCAAACAGAAAGCTCATTCATGTCCTCAGCTCTGAGATGAGTAACAGTCTACAGCCATGTACCTTAGGAGCCATAAAGCCGAGTGAACTGGATTGGAAAAGCTCCTGTCCCCCTTCTCGCTATGTCTTTTCATGGTGATAATGTTCTGGAGGAACACAGGGTTTGAAAGCAACGCTAGCAGAAGGGCCCTGGAGAGTCAAGTCCTCCCATCTCTGAACTTGGCAGCATCAGCCTAGCCTTATTATTTTTGCTATGGAGACACTTCATTACCCACACAAGCTGAGTCCACAGTGTATTCAGGGCTCTGTAGGCCGCTAACAGGAATTTCACCTGGAGAACTGAGCTCTCTGGAGTGGTTTGGCACAGAAGACCTGCCATTGTGTGTACAGTGCTAAATAACCGACTGGATCAAATGTTGCCCCCTTATTCAAAGCCCTGAATGACGCCAGTGCGGCTGGACCAACTGCCCTAGAGGCATAAGATCACATGTGGCCAAAGTAGGCATGGTGCAGCAAAGAGGAGTCTAGGTAATGGGTCCATGGTGTTTTAAATGATGCTTTGGCCAACTGCAGAGGACAGCAAAGCCAAACTGCTTGTATACCAGGGTCTGTGAAGCCTACCTCCAGTTTTAACACTACTCTGTACTGAGGAAGAGTAAATTGTTTCATGGGAAATAACACCTTTTAAATATGTAGTTTACTCCAGTAAGTCCAGACTCTGAAGTTTCCCCCTTCAGCATAGAACAGCAGAGGTGAATGCTACGTTTATGCCAAAACAGGGTAAGTTAGTACAGTGAACTAATAAGGGCTGGAACTGTTTGCCTTAACCATCTTGTGCTTGTGTGGAGGACGTTTCTCAGAAATATTGCATGGCTTTCTAATTTTTGCACATAGGTTGCATCTGGCAAATGTGTTCTTCAGCTGATGTAGGCCTCCATTCCAGGCACTGGTCCATAACAGCGAGCAGCTTAGCAAAGACTTCAGGCCTGCACAGTGCCTTGTGCCCTCAGCACCTGCTGGAGTAGAAATAGAGACTTCTGACTACCTTGCAGCACATTAATCCCAAAACTACCAATTCAAAAGCCTTGAAAACTCATTCCTGCCACGGTCAAACATGGAGCAGCCGAGGTCAAGGTGAGACAGAAGGTGCACTTAGGAAAGATCTAACGCAAAAGCATCAGGGACAGTAAGCATGGCCTTGACACCACTGAGACTTGGACTTGTTATACCTGCAATGCCAGTAGAAGCAGCCCTGACATCACCACACAGATGGCTCACGCTGCCAAGTATTTTCCTCAGGGGGATTTGGTCACACCGAAATGGAAGGTCCTGTATTTACTATGCATGTAAGGGAAATGATCAGAGGGAAGCTTTTTTGTTGTAATTTGTTTTTGTATTTTAATCTTGGCTATATTTTCCCTTAGAAGAACAATAAACTGTTGTTCCTTCCCCCTTTTTTGCATGATATCATAGCAATAAAGCGCTCTGGAGTGAATTTCATCAGCTTGTTAATACTTAGCATGGGTGGGTGAAGGCAGAAGCCGTACTGCAGTACACCTTCAGGCCACATATTAATGGAGCCCATAAAAAACACCCTGTCGCATCTTCTGGCTTAATTGTCAAATGGTTTCCAGATTTAAGAGCCCTAAATAGAATCTTTCAGAAGATCTATGTTCATTGGGTAACATCAAAAGCAACACTACACATATGAAATGGGACCTGCCATTTCAAACTCACTGAGACATACATCAGTGAGGGCTTTCTAATTTTTCTTTCATATTGGACAAAATCCCGTTAAAAAAAAAAAGTTTATCTAGTAGACAGTAACTGAAAACACCAAAAATTTATTTTCTCAGCTGGTGGTCTGCTTATGCTCTAACAGCCTTGCTAGTTTTCTTGTAGTTTGTTAAATTAAGAGAATGTGTGAGGAAGTACAAAGAGAACTAGATCTTTGGGATTAAAGAGCACTGGCCACAATTTGTAGGAATGAAGAGCAATTTTGGGTACACTTTTGGGGTGCCCAAGTTGACATAATTTAAAAGATGCTTTAGACTTCACATTATTAGCTCCCTCCCTTTGTGATGTCTCAGGTGGGGCACTCAAAAATCATAAAATGTTAAGTGTCTCATCTTATTTCAATCTCCTTTTTTTTTCAAATTCAAGCTCTAAAAGGGGGATGTGATAAATTTCTTCAGGTGCCTCTTTTTTCGTAATTGCCTACTTCAGTGTTTCTTACAGCTGTTTTCCTGGCACTAGATCTGGTGAAGAAAGGCCCTGATCCAGGGAAGTCTGGCAGGTCTTGGGCACCTCTTCTTTACCTGCTGGAATTAGATACCTTCTTCTCACAATATCCTTTGGTACTAAACAGTCCTACACTCGTGGAGATGATGGTTTGACACCATTCCTGAAAACATCCTGGCTTTCAATGTTCTTGGTCCTATCCTGGAAAGTGTCACCAGCAGGGGAAGGAAGAAAACAAGCAAGGATAGTCTTCTGCTTTGTCAGTGGGGTAGCCTAGGATAGCTGAGTCCAAGAACCGCAGCTACCAGATAAGTGACCCTCATCATGAATCCCCCAGGGGTGGGGCTCACCATCTGTAAAATGAGACTGGTAACTACCATTTTGCTACACTGCATCTTCTTTCTCCTTTTCCCCTTAGATTTTGGATGCCAGGTATCTCTACATAAGCAACTATTCATTTTCAGGGGTTCCTCAATTTGTGGAAATAGAAACTATGGGGGAAATAAACCTGCCCAAGCATCTCTACATTTGCAGATCACACTTTTTAAGGTCAATGGTCACAAATAGGTACTTTATGGCTACCTGAAGTAGATGACTAAAATAGCTTGCTCTTAGATTGTTAATATAAGTCTATGAAAAGAGTCAGAAGACTTCAGTCTGGAATTGCCTATTTCTCTCCATGGACAGTGAAGGTAGTTTCCTGTGAGTAGTTCACACTGCAAACTACCCTTTATACATTGACGCTTATGTGACATTAATGCTACCCTTAGTGCCCAAGGTCTTCCTGAGATCCACTGCAATTCGAAGAGAAGGCTGGATAACAAGAAAGGCCGCTGTGGATAAGGGTTTATTTGTAAAACAAGACTAGTAATACTTTGTTTCTGCTCTCTCCTGCCTGTCGTATCTTATCTGTGCTGGAGATTTTCTCTCCCTGTATTCAGTGCACAGCGCCTTGCACACCACAGCCTCAGTCTTGATTCAGGTTGCCAGGTTCTCCTCTAAGACCATTCCTTTGCAAAAACAACGCTGGTGGAAGATATGCAGTCTAAAGCATAGCGGTGCCTTGGCCTGCTTTCATCCAGCTTCTCCTGAGCAGTCAACAAAGGTGATTTGAGCCTCACCAGCGTGTGGTGAGGAGCTTTTCAGAACAGCCTTAACTGTTCCTGCTAGACCTCAAAGAGGATGTAGTCTCAGAAAACTGGGAAGAGGTGGAACAGTTTGAGTCATACGCTCGTCTTCATAAAGGGATGCCGATATCACAACACCGCACAACTGGCTTTATTGCAACATCGTTCTAGCAATGCCGAAGCATCAAGAGGGTTCTTTTGGGGAACTTTGCAAGGAGCATGTTTGTGGTACAGGAACTTCCATAGAAGGTTTGTGCTGCTCTTTTCTCAAGGAATGACTTTGGTGTCCACCTGTGCTGTGAGAGACTCATCACTTCAGTCCTGAGAGAGTGCTATATTCCTCAAGTGTGAAATATGGTGCAGATTAGCAGGAAAGCCAAGTCGCAGAATCATTAAAAAGAGGTCTGGAAGGATGAAGAGAGGTCATCAAGGCCTTTCCTTTGCCTCAAGGCAGGATCAGCTGTTCCTAAGCCATTCCTGACAGATGTTTGCATAATCTGTTTTTGAAGATCTCAATTGGTTCAAGAATCACAGCCTTCCCAGGCAATCTATCCCAGCGCTTAACTGGCCTTACCATTAGCAACTTTCCGCTCATGTTTAATGGAGCTCTCCTAGCACTCAGTTTAAGACCATGACTTCATGTCTTGTCCCCTAAGGATACGAAGAACAGCTTATTCCTTTCCTCTTTACAGCCTTTTTTATATAGTACAAGACTGCTGTGGGGAACCCTGCATAATTCTCTCTTACTGTACATTTGATGTCCATGCTCTTGCCTAAACTCAGCTGTACAATGAGCTTCCACGCATTCCAGTGGGGTTTACGCTCACTTACGGCACTATTCAGTTCAGTTCTTCCATTTTCTCGCTCCTGGCCATTAACAGTGACACAAAAGCTGTTAGGGCTCTGCAGAGGCCGAGCAGCACGAGGGACGCAGGGAAGTCGTGCTGCCTGAGGGCTTGTGGCAGTGGGGCATGGTGCTTGGGAAAGGCTTATGCAAGTGTACTCATGCAGATGACCTCCTGAGGATGGGTGATGCTGATCTCAGTTCTGCCTTGCCAGCCTTTGTCAGTACTAGTATTACCCATACTCTGCCCCAGAGACTGTTAGCCCCAGTAGCTTTCATGATCCCTGATCATTGAAGCCGTATTCCAACTTCTTTCTGAACTGATGCTCCCTGAAGATCATCTTTGTCAGCCATGTCTACCACGTGCATTGAAGAGCAAGGTTTAATACAGCTTGTGTGCTTCCTGCCCTTCAGCCCATTGTACCACTACGGATCTAAGCAATGTCCACTGGCGACCTGTGTTGCCCAGTGAGTTTCGCTTCGCCCGCACCAGATATGCTTAGCCTTCATAAATACGAGCTGAGATCCAGCTAGGCAATGAACCCACTTAAAATCTCCTCCACTAGTGAGCTCGGCTGAGGTGGTCCAAAGGCCTGCAGGCTTGCAGCATGGCTGGCAGACAAGTCTGGCCTGGAGAACTGTCTCGAACCTGCACTGAAGTCACAGAGTAGATGTTCCCACAGTGCCTTCTTTCTCCTCCTACCCTCAATACTCAGTCTGCAGTGGCCATAATTTGACCCTCATGAGGCAGCTTCCTGTATCTATCATTTCAGGCCTAGTCCTGTCTCTCTGAGCACATACAAAGTCCCTAGACAAAATTCCTGCTCCTTCGCCCATAGCCATGTCTCCTTCTATGATGAAAGACTGAGTTAGTAAAACCTCAAGGAATCCCATTACATTTCATGCTGAAAAAACAACTAAGCCTTGCTAGCAGGTCCTGAAGACAGATAATAATATATGAGATGGGTTGAGGCCAACAGCTGCTCCTGTTCCTCCTCTCTGCAAGGGTAGTCAGAAGGAGACATTTCCGACAAATTATAAATGACTTTCTGTAGCTGTCATCTTTCAGAGCAGCCATGGGGTATTGTCGCACAGTGAATATAACCCCTTTTGCCCCCCCTCCTCATCTGTCAAGGTCTGCATGAGTTTGGTAGCCTTTCAGTATCAGCCCACATTGCTGGGCAGGAGGCTTCCATCCAGCTCCCAGACTGTTTTTTCACTTCAAAGGCCAGCAGGGAGTGGGAAGCACAGCAGAGGCCACATTCCTGCAATTTATTTGCCTTGAAGCCCGATTGCCTCACTCTGTTTTCCCTGTTAGAGGCACCGGCAGCTCCCTCCAAGGCCTCATTTTGCTCTTGGGCACACAAAGCATTCCCGTGGTTCCAGAACAGAAAAAACGAACACGTCATACCTAGGTGAAGATGTAGGCCTTAGTCTGCTTCTCTCTTTAGTAGGAATTAAAAGCCTGTCACATCTACCTTTGGTTATGCCTGTACCCCAGTTCAGCAGTGTGCCTGGAATGATTTGATTCCAGGTGAGGTCCAAGCCTAGTCTTCCTGCAAAGTGTGGGGAATGTGAAATTCCCAAGACCCTGGTATGAGGAAAAAAGCCCACAAGATCCAAATACAAACCCAGGACAAAATGACCCCAAACACCCTTTTTGAGTCACTGAAATAATCCATGGTGTCTGAAATTGTTCCAGTCAAATTCATTTTGATTGCAACTCAGTTGATGGAGACAGAAGCCGTATTGTTTTGTTCACAATAATTCAGGAAAGCTCACTATGAATAGCATGCTATGAAGGTACCAAACATTTCTTCCCCTTTTGCAAGGACCGAGGCTGTGCATAATCTTGTCTGTCTGTGAGGCATCCGCGCTTCTTCTTGAGCTTGCAGTTGAAAGAGGTAGTGCTTTCTAACTACCTGCTTTAGGGTCCAGCTGGTGCAACTGTGATTAATCTCAGCAGTAACTTATTAGGAAGATTAGAGGTGCAAAGGGTAGCTTTTTCAGAGTAGACTGAAGTGCAAAAGAAGAGAAGTAAGTCATTACATCACTCCATCACAGCCCCTTTCCCACTGCCATTGGCTCTCTCACACTTCCTTCTGGCTTACAGCAGGTGAAGATTTTGTTCCTGCTCCTGCGGGAATCCAAAACACTCCCATGGAGCCCACTCTGTGGACCTGGGTTAATAGATGTTTCCCATGATGCTCTATGCGGAATTGACACACCAACCTTTGCACCAAGGCAGGACATATGTGGTGCCTTGTGCTGTAAGCAGCAGCAGCTCCACCCAGCCAAGAAAGTAGTCACCACGCTAGTGAGCATTACCTAGGAGTTCAACCGCTGTGGATCTTACATAGGGCATGATACCTTAAGGGGTGGCTGGAGCCAACGCATATTTCTACATTAGTTCATTAAAGAGTGTTGGAGGATTATTCCTTGGCATTAAATCACATTCATCTATGGTAGATCAGTCCCTGACCCACTTTCGGTCTCTTTCAAACAAATTCTAGTTGGATTCCCCTGGGAGGGCACAAGCTATATCACTGGCCAGGATTTTCAGACTTATCCCCACCCTTTCAAAGGACTCATGAAAACAGTGACCACCCCTTGAAGGCCTCAGCTGCGATTCCATGTCCCACTACGCCTTACAAAGCACAGGCACACAATTAAGTGACAGCCCTTTCCCTGAAGTGCTTTTACAGCCCTGCTTAAAGGCACTGAAGTTTGCGGAGGATAAATGGAAGAGAATAACTACATAATATCAATAGTATATCAATTAAGCACCACCAAGGGGTCACTGTCCCCAAAACTACTGCTTATGGTGAGCAGAGTGTGCCTTTGGGAGTTGAGGGGTGTGTGCTCTTGCATGCATGCATGTTGATTGTGTTATAGTTGGGTGCTCCTGGGTGGGATTCACATGTCCAAAGTGCACGTGGACACTTGAGCCTCACCAGGCGCTTGACGTCATCTCCTGCTCTCATTCTACCTCTTTCTTTCCTCTCATCTCCCCCCAAAACCTGAGTGTTCAGGGGTGGCCAAACACATGTTAGAAACACCTGCCTGCCAGAAAGACGTCTGCATGGGGGCTGCTGCTTCTGCTTTTCCACGGGAGCTGGCAGCGTTCGCGCTTTGAAAGGGGTGCCCAGTTCCTCACTGCCCTTCTGCCTCAAATTGCTGCACCTCCACCTCTGAGCTTTGCACCGCGCTTTTGGGTTACTGCCCTTCATGACTGCAGCGCTGTCCCACCAGGGCCCACTGTCTTCAGACTCCTGCATAAATTCAGATTCAACCCACTTCTTGATATTTCCTAAAGAGAATTACCTCAGCTCCTCTGTCTGTTTTTCTAGCTTTCCTTGCTCGTTTTCATGACTCCACAGCAAAAACCTCCATGTGCTGCATGGGAGAAGGTGTCTAGCTGCAATAACACAAGAGATTACAGAAACATGCTAATATAAAAAATAATGTTGGCCCAGCATGTCCCAGGGGAAGGTACTGGCATGGCACTGGAGACCTGGATTTTTCAAATCTTTAAGGTTTTGTCCAAGAAATTCAATTTCTCCGTGTCTCGTTTTCCCATGGTAATATTTCCTGTCCTCGTTCTCATCTATCATATCTGTCTAAATAACAGACTCAATAGGTCTCTGCCCACATGTTCAGTGCTTAACACAATGACATCCCGACCTTGTTTAGAGCTCCTAGGCTTTATCACGGTAAAAATAATGTCTCTTTGGAGCACATATTTGGTCAGACAGAAGCGTCTTTCCATCAACCCCCTTGGTATGGACTTCTCCTCACACCTCTACCTCTGGTGAGGAGATGCAATCCTCTGGATCAGTATTACAGCACCGTAGCACTGAACCAAACGAGTGAAGCTGCAAACGCTGCTCCTTCCCTACACAAATAGAGCCACTTAGCAGCAGTCAGGAAAAGAATTTGCATTCCTCGCAGTGGCCAGGAGTCAGCCACGGACAGGAGAGGCATAGCTGCAATTCCTGACGCACGACCCACCTGCCGCGCACCGCGATTCTGCTGAGCACGGCACACAGGCACAATCACGCCCCGCTCTGGTTTTTTTTTTTTTTTTTTTTACTGCTTCCAAGCCAAGCCAGAAAAGAAGAAACGCGGTTCCAGTAGTAGATTTCAAGGAGCAGGAGGGAGGGAAGATGTGTAACACATGTGTTTTGCAGTAGGGCATCTTACCTCAGACCAATCCATCATTGTCCATCCGCCCTGCGGGGCCCAGGCAGCAGGTCATCAGCTGAGGCCCCAGATCCACCGCCTTTCCAGAACTGATCAAAGGGCTGAGATCTGGAACAGCGTGAGCATCCCCGGATGGGATTACAGGCCAGCCAGGACATGCGGCACTCTCTATTTGAGAACTTTTGCTGTTTATCTGTCTGGAGTGGGTTGGTTTTAACTCTCCTGCCCAGTACCCAGAAGCAGGAGGAACCGCAGTGGGCCCTTTTTTGGCACAAAGAGGACACAGAGCTGTTGGGTTGACAACGGCAGTGCAACTTCCAGGGGCCCAAAAGCCTGCAGAAATCTGGTGGCATGTAAGTGGCTGTCCTTATACAGGAACAAGCGTATATCAGATGAAATATTCAGGTGCCATGCTATTAACAAGGTCCCTTAGCATGTTAAAACTGAGGTGAGCCCAAACATCATTCAGAAAAATTCACGTCAGAAAAATTTCCCTTAGGTCTATTAAAATGAGCACGTGCTGCTTCTGTCTCCTGACATCTCACATGCCATAGGTTTGTGTTTAATGATGCTGGATGCCAGGCAGGAGGACACCAGGCACTCGTCCCATATGACGGCCCTTATGTTATTACCAGGTTGGAAGGGGCGGCTCCCCGGACTGGGTTTAGGGTTCCTGTGTTTGCAAGTGGGATTTCCCTGGCAGAAAAGAAAAAAAAAAATACTTTTCGTAAGTCCATCCTTTCCTGAAAGGGTCATGTTCACAACACACCTGGGACTGTAAAAGGTCTTCAGATTTCTACAGTGCAGCAGGCTGCGGTGGGATCCAGGCTGATGGCAGCCAAGCACCTGTGAATACTAGAAACATAGAAAAAACACATTAGCACAAACAAAACTTCCAGGAAGGAAAAGGAAATGGGAAAGAGGCCCCCAGCAATGCCTGGTAAGGTTAGCATTGATCAGTGGGGAGTTGCATAGGGAATAATCGTAGCCCATGAGAATATCCGCAGGGTAATAGCCTGTTGTACTTAAAAGATGTTGGCATGAGCTGTGGGTATGTTGTATTTCTCTAGAAGCTTTGCTGTGCCCCTGCAAAGACACGACTGTCCTGCAGTTCCTGTTTATTTTGCCTGTTTCCCATGTGCCGGCGTTGGGAAGTGTCTTAGGAACATGGGACCAGAAAAGACCTCCTGAATCCAGTCTACTGCTGTCTTAGCAAGCACATCCTGCAGTGCCTTTCACAAACAAAATACAGGCTTTCTGATGAATTTTGGCCTCTCCAACTGAAAACTACCCTACCTCCATTACCCCCTCTGCCCTCTTCTACTCCAGAAAAATCCTGGGACTTCTCACCCTATGACCACACGGAACTTTTCAGCTTCTTTCCCTGGCTTAGGTGAAAGTCTCGGCATGTTAGCCATGTGCTGCAGTTGTCACGGCTCCTTGTAAGCACTCTATATATTACGAGGAGTGACTCCCACAAAGGCTTTGCGCGTAAGATCAATGACAGTGTTTTCCAACGCTGCCTTGTTGCTTCCAATTATCCTGACATGTAGCT
Organism: Struthio camelus; assembly: GCF_040807025.1. Taxonomy (NCBI): domain Eukaryota; kingdom Metazoa; phylum Chordata; class Aves; order Struthioniformes; family Struthionidae; genus Struthio; species Struthio camelus. The sequence goes on from NC_090942.1 coordinate 221,680,628, forward strand.
GACGTTGGAAAAGAAGATCCATTTCTCCCATCCAGAGACTCGCCGGAAACTTCCCCCCTCGATACCCTCATTCACTGTCCTCCTCTCAGATGAGTTACAGTAAAAAGAAAAGAAAACATCTCCGTCTCCTTCAGCCGCCCGCTTTGGTGAGCAGCCGGAACCTCACGTGTAAGGAAGAAATATGTATGTACTAAGGCAGAACATGTCATATTGTTTAGATGTTAAGGGCAGGCAACACTGTGGGATGTGGCATGAATCACAGCTGTGGCTTACTCGGAGGATGAGGGTACCTAGCAAGCGGCAGCTGGTGCTGATTATCTGGAGAAGTTCTCCTTTTTTTACTTTCCCTTTTTTTTTTTTTTTTTTATTCCTCCCTTCACAACAGAATCCAGTAACTCATCCTCAGCATGGACTGCATGTCTGTTCCCCCTGAACATCCCAGGGATGGGTTAGTAATCCATCACAGGGAGATAGTGAGCTTTTCTTCTTCTTTGTTTTCCCCTAGGTGAGCGCAGTGAAGCCAAGGTATTTCTACCACCCGAAGCAGCTGGAGACTGCGGCCTGGTGTGTTCAGTCTCCAAGAAGATGCGCCATCAAAACCAGTGTTTCTAATTAGAGAAAATGTAAAGATAAGCAGACTGACGGAAAGGCAAAAAACGCAATGGGTGGAGGACTCACAAATGCCTAGCAGCGGAAAGAATCATCTCATAAGATAGCAGCTCACATAGTAATATAAACCACATATAAATCATTACAGATGATCGACTGTCTGCCTGAAACTGCAACTCGAATAATTGTGTATCTTTCTTTCATTCTGGCATCTTGAGCCCTGAAGGACATTAATGATTTTGCAGAACAGGCCACAGATCACCGTGAAGGTACCTCCACCTCCAGGACGAAACCTGAGGCTGTCTAGCACCAAACAACACGGCTGCCCAGGTGTCTGGAGTAAGAAATGAAATGTTTCACACACCATTTGAAATTATGCTCTGGGAAGGTAATGAGCAGTATCAAGCTGAGGGATTGCATTTTACAAGGTAGTAAAGTGAGCAGTACAGTGGTTCTGAATGCCGACTGAATACAGGTTGCATCAAATGTAGAGCACCTGGCAAAGATATTTGTAAGCAACAAGACATCTTCAGATGTTGCAATTGCTGGAAAACACTGCACAAACACCCTTAAAAGATCCAGCCCTTCAAGGCCTTCTAAGACACGTGCTCGAAATCATTAGTCACATCTGAAAATCCTGGATTTTAGTCTTCATCATGAGAAAAGGCATTATAATAAGAGGTAGAGCAGCCATCCCATTTTAACTAGCTCAATCTTTCATAAGAACATAAGCATAGCTATACTGGGTTGCGTCAAACATCTGTCTAGATTGGTATCTGGCAGTGGACAATGTGGAGAATAAGCCAAGTATACAGTGAAGTTACTCCCCATATATTCTCCTAACTCCCAGCCATCACTTTTTATTTGAGATATTTGTTGAAACCTCAAGTAATGGTTTTAGGAATATAACCTGACAAATGTGCCAAGTACCAGCCTGGGAGGAAGCGGGCAGGTCATGCCTTAGGCTGTTGATCACATCCCATTTTTCTCCATCCACCTCGGCTCGCTCGTTCATCTTTGCAGCCGTGCTCCCAGGTGTTGACAAAACTGGCGTGTCCAGCCACAGTAGCTTTTCACCAATGGCTGCTAATACTCAGCAACCTGTGCCATGTGGTTAGAAATGACTGCAGAGCTCTGTAGTTCATAAAAATTCCAAGATTATTAGTTTTAATAATAAGTCTAGTCTTTCCATGTCAGTACATTATAGACCCCCGGCTAGGCGTTTTAAATCCAGGACTATGAGAGAATGTTGTAAAGTCTCCAGCCCACAAGCCTGTTTTTTTCTTTGAGAAGAGGAAAATTAATAAGACAACCTAGAAAATGGGAATAAATCCAGGAGACAAAGCAAAAGAATGAGAGGGAGGGGAAAAAAAGTGGAAAAAAGCCAGAGGGAGAAAGATGGAGACTGATAAATTGCTCTGTAGAAAGGCATATTGAAACTTTGTTTACAATCTCATGGTACCAAAGCATGTAGCATTAATAGCCTTCGACACCTTGTAAACTCAGCAAAACTAATTTTGCAGCGAAGAAGTGCTTTCCCAGAAGTCTTCTCTTTCTTGCTTAACGTGCATTTTCTAGGGCTGACATGTCCCCTTTCATCACGACAGCAGAAAGGAAGTTGGAACGTTTGCCAGGACGCCTGGGGTAATGCCCCGTACTCTCGCAAAGGAAAAACACAAAAACAACTCCATCAGATCTTTAATGACCCCAACTGCCCCATAACACTCTTCTGGGACAATAGGTCCCGAGGAGAACTAATAAATTCCACTTGTGAGGTAGCCAGTCATTATTGTCCCAATCTGACAGATAAAGAAGCTGAAGTCAAGTAGCTCAAGGTCACACAAAAAGTTAACGTCAGCACCGGGACAGGAGCAAGGGCTGCATCCTGCAGTCCTGACAGAGCCCATGCAGAAGTGCAGACCGAACTGCGGTGTGTTCCCTTTACCACTGTATTCATGCAACTTAGTGGGTACAGTCTGTAAGGACAGCACAGACTGAGATACTCTTCCTATTGTATTGTCTCTACCATGTGTGCAATGTTAGACCACTTCCAAGAAGGACCTCATGGCCAACTTGCCTGCCGTCAGCAGCTGCCTGAAGCCCAGAGACGAAGGGGTTAAATGATGGTGGCTGGATGCAGAGAGTCACCCCACAGGAGAAGGATATGAAGGAATAATATGCACCAGACTTGCTCCTCGCTGCACACCAAAGCTCAACTAAACCCCTTACCTGATCTATGGCTTACTAGGAGCAGTCTAGGCTCAAGGTATGGCATAGGCCTCACCAAGGACAGCTGGCAAGTGCAGTAGTGCTCCAAGGTCTAGAGGCACATTGTCCCCTCACCTCATGCTAAGGCTTGGCAGCATCCATCGAGCTGAGCAGACCCATGGGAAAGGAGTATCTCAAGGTACCCTCCCACCTGCGATGTCCTCCTGAAAAACAGAGGCAACAGTTCCCCCAGCAGCAACTGTAGGATTCATCTGACCAAAGGGGATGTCTACCGGGGAGACGCTCTCATCTGAGCTTAGCTCCTTTCTGATTCAGTGAGAGACACAGGCTCCCTTTTGTCCATCCTAAATGAGACAAGATAAACTAGTCCCGAAAAGTTCCCAGTGGGACCCTAGGGTAACTGACTCAGATGTACACATATCAAGTTTTCTATTTACTCTGTTGGGCTTTGTATGTGGTCTTCAGTGCTCCCAGCATAATTAACAAGGTAACTTCCATGGACAAAATACGCCTCCACCACCACAATAACAAGTAGTGGGAGAAAGGAGCTATGAGGAAGACACAGGAAATGAAAGCCTTAAAAAGAAAAGCTTAGTTGGCATTAGGGTAGGGCTGAGATGGGCTTTTTCTGTGCTGCTGTGATAGTGGTGAATCTTTGGAGTTGGAAGTTGAGGAGGAATGTGTTTGACGGAGCAGACTATGGCTGTAGAGAGCCAGCAAAGCTCTGGGAAAAGTGACTTCAGAGGTGCCACTCCTGCTGATACTGAGGGTGGGCGCAGAGAGATGAAGCAAGAGGATATTTGGAACGAATAGATGCTGATGGGCTTATGTAGGAGCAGCAGCAACAGAGACAGGGAAAGGCACAGGAATAGTTTGCACTGAAAGCTTTTAGTTAGAAAATGACCTTTTCCCCCCAAATGAAACTTTTTATATGAAATGTCACCTCGTTAACATTCTCTGTGATAATTTTCTCTGAGAATTTATCTGATCATTCCTGAAATTTTCCATTCGTCCTGCTCCAGTGAAGATTTCCACATACATTATGAAACACCATTAGTAAGAGAACAAGAAAAGCTACCCTGGATTAGTGCGAATGGTAACCATCTGCACTGTGGGAAACTGAAAATGAGGGTCCCATTAGAAGCTGATAAAGCAGGATTACCTCCTCCCTACCCTCCCCAGACTTTTGGTGATCACCTACTGTAGGGATATTTGTCTGTCTTTGGTTTTGAGCATATATTCTATTGTGGAGCTGAGAAATCTTTCCCTCTGAAGTTTCATCAAAAGGAGGAAATTTTCATCAAAGAAGTTGAGTTTGGGGGTTCATTGAGGGAATATTTTGGACATATTAGAACTTCTTAATGAAAAACGTTTAGCTCTTACCTGAGAACACATAACAGGTATAAACTGCAGACACATCAACTTTGGGTGCTTCCCTCTTGCAAAGAGGAGACAAAGGCATCGGGCACTTGTTTTAAAGAGAGAACTCCCCTGGACTTGCCTCTTTTCAAAAAGCAAGGAACTGACTCCAGGAAGCTGTCAGGAGAGCCAGTTTATGGGCCATTGTCAGCCTCCAGTTACAGGTCATTCTCACCTCCTACTGCTGGTAACATGAGCTGGAGCTCCCCAAAGAGAGGGAGATTAGCTGACAGCCATAAAAGTCTGTCTCAGAGCATGACCTGGTCATGCCGCCTCTGCCATGCACACCCTCCCTCTGGGCTCTGTCACCTAGCTCCCGGCAGTGGCTCTCACATGGCTGATCTATGTTTCAGAAGCTGCCTTTCTTTCTGATCTCCAGTGAAGTTTGGCTGGTGACTTTCTGACCCTTTCGGTAGCACGGTGAGTGTCAAGACCAAAAGCAACTCCCACCCTCTCCAATGAAAACAAAACAAAGCAGCGCCCGCAGTTCCCCGCTCCCAGTCTCTCCAGAGGTCACAGGCTGTCTTGCAGAGTTTAACTCTCCCGCTTCCACCCCCTCTGCAACAGTGCAACAGGCTCTGTTCTCTAGTAAGGTTGACTTGACAGACAGGAAACACACCACTTCCTGGGTTGAAAGCTTCTTGCACAGACTGGATCAGCTGAGCCCCTCTCCAACTGGAAAGATCATCGCTGGGGCTTGGTGGTTCACTGGTGAAAAACAAAGCGAGCAAGCAAGAAGCTCTGCAGTAATCTCTCCGCTAACTGGAACCCCGATCCAGAGATTTGTCTATCTGTCTGGCTTCAGCAAAGCTAGAGAGTTGGTCCAGACTTGGCAGCAGGAAGCATGCTGAACGCATGAAAAGTAATAATCGTGGCCCACATAATACTGACTCAGCAAAAGCATTCAGTCCTTCTGCCAGCTCTTGGGACTCTGGCTTCCTTAGCAAGTACTTTGGGCAGGTTGTATATTCATTAAGCAATGTCTTCATATACGTGCTGTCACTCTGGGGACAGTGAAGACTCTAGTAACAGAGAGGAGCAACATAAGATATGTAAGACAAAATTCACTGAGTGCATTTGCAACAGAGCAGTGCAATCAACCTTAATGCTCACTCTTGCAATGTAAGCCTTGGTTGGAATTCAACACTTAACAGAGGTCAGCTGGAGAGAAGACCATGAAAGGGAGTCCTTGTCACGTAAGAGATGTTGGGGTAGAAGACAGATAACCTTTGACTTGCAAAATCCAGACAGAGTAGAGGAAGCCCATTTATGCCACTTCCCCTTTTCAAAAGAAGTCCTGGTATTGATTCTCTCTACGTTGCAAAACCATGGGACTTGCAAGAAAACTCTACAAAACTATGAAGCGATGAAACCACCTAATCTGCTCCCAGTAATAATGTAAACATGAACCTATAACACGACATACGCATATCCACTGCTCAGCTCCAACACAGATGATATTTATTTATTTTGGGGGGGACTATATGGGAAACAGAGATTTCCAGCCTTCTGAGAACTGACCTGATGAAACTGGGAAGGCATCCAAAAGCATCTGCTGTGTAAGTGGAGGGTGAAGGAGGAGGCTTATGGGGAGGCTTTGGCATGTGAAGCTGGTTGAGCAAGACTTCCACAGTGCTGCTGGGATATACAGTTCAGAGAGAGCACAATATGCTTGTGGCTTCTCCCACCTGGCTAAGACCTGGCATTCAGCTTGGCAGCAGTGGAGCTGCTATTCTCACCAAGGATTTGAGACCAAAACACACAGGGTTTAACATTTAATGAGATGGTTGTTAAATGTTACTGGAATACAAACTGATGAGAAACATATTGATGTCTAACCAGCCACAGAGACTCATCCACGGCTGTGCTTAAATTCAAGAAGGAAGTTTTGAGAAACAATCTGTGCATGGTCCTGAATTTCAGCATGGAGTCGGACAGGATATAAGTGACGTTCTGTTGTCTAGACTGGGAATGGGGCTGCCACCTTGTCCCGGGTAAGCTGGCCTAACCTCTGTTCTCTCTTCATTTGAGAAGGAGGAGACAACAGCAGATATTTGCTAGGTGCTCCAGCGCTGCAGCCTGTGGAACTGCTCCTGAAATGGGGGAGAGAGGGGATTCGACCCTTGAAAAGCTTTGTCAGAGTCCCACGTCAGACACACAAAAGCCTCCATCTGGCTTTGGGCTGACTCCTTGTGGCAGTGGAATAGGGAAACATTGCTGACTCTAACCAACGTTATCTACCTTTCCTCTGCTGTCAGGCCCACCTAACATCAGGTTTGGAGGTGAGATAGCTAAATTAGAAATATGGCACCCACTATGGTACTTGTACATTTTACATCAAGTTCCTATGAAGCCCACGGTATTCATAATTCTGCTCAAGGAGATAGTGTAACTTCAGGTCTAGCTCAATTTCAACGGGTATGAGGTCAGACCTTCAGCCCTATCCAAAGACTGTTTTATTCCACAGCCTTTCAGACTGTGCAGGGCCTTCTTTATCCTTTCCTGTCCTTCACCTTGTTTTCCACTTACATTGAAGATATTAAAGTAAGTTTCTAATCTTCTCTCAGCAAAGATGACCCCATCTCTCAGATGGGGTCAGCACTGACCCCGTCTTCTGTCTGCATCTGTTGCCCAGAATCATGGCAAGAGGGGTCAGACTGGGTATCACCAACTCTTTGCACCTGGACAAGGCTGTTTTCAAACCACAATGCCCTTCATCATCAAGACCTTCCATTTATTGCAAAGTTAAAAAGTCAAAAATATCATCCCAAGGCCTATATCCTCTTCCTGTGGTTACCTGAGCACCTTGAAATATGCTTGTTTTCTTGCTTTGATGTGGAGCAAAGGATCCTCTGGGCCCTCCACCCCACCGAGGGGCTGCCCCTGTGCTACAGAAATGTGCAACCCCGGGAAACCTGGAAACTCACTTGTGTCATTACTCCAGCTCTCCCACATCTCCCGGCTCAAAAGGCCAAGAGCAGCCTTCTCATTGAGCTGCAGAGCATCCAGCAACTTGGGGGTCCTAATGGACACCCGCAGACTGCAGGAACTTCTGGGGAGGAGTCTGGAAACCAGGGCTCCTCTGGTCTCAGTTCCACAGCAGTCAGTTTGCCCTAGATGTGGGATCCTGGGAGGTGAGGACTACCCACACAATCTGGCAGGAGAAAAATCAAGCAGGATGAGCTAGAAACATGCCAGATTTCCTTCAGATACTCCATGAAATCCAACTGCCCCTATGGATCATTTAGATTTTAGCTATGGATATTTTACATTCCACCTACATCTATGGAGAGACTGTCATAGCGGGAGGTGTGGATAAAACTGAGGCAAAAAGAAACAGCAAACAAAAAATCCCTCGTAAACAGGAAAAAAATGAATATTTAAATAAAAATAAATAATGCTGGACCCAACCCAGGTCATTTATCTAAAATCCCACGTACCTTGGGGGACCTCATGTGAAACACGTCTAGCTCTTTTTCCTTCTCCTTTTGGTTTTTTTTACCAGATTGAAGCCTACAAGATAAAGATTTGAGACACTAATAACTGTGGCTGATTTCTGCCTGGATTTGTTTCAGCCCTCTGTCTCTTAATGCTAACCAGCAAAACGAAAAATAATTAATAACATTCAAAATTCTCCACACTAAATGCAAAGTGCCATTGTTCCTTTCACATTCCTAGTGCTGATTCTTCAGGGCCCCAATCCAGCAAAGCAATCAAATACATGTGTAACACTGACAGCCTGACTAGCAACTTTGGCTCCAATGAGCGCAAGGCTAATATTTCATCCAAAAAGGTGCTGGGCTATTAGCTGAGGAACTGTATGGACATCTTGAATAGGTTCCTGCTTACCACGCTGGGCCATTCAGGCATAAAATCAACCCTGGATATGACCATTTGTGACTTGCAGCTCCACAATTTTGCTGCTTCCATAATTTTGAAGCAGGCTATAACAATCTAGCCCTGATGCCTTTGACGAGCTTCCAGAATAGTTTCAAGGAGGGTATCGCTTGGTACAGAAAGGGTTGTGTCGTACTCTGAAACGTTATCCTTAGGCTTGGTCTACACTGATAAATCAAACAGCATCTGGGAGTGTTCGCAGGAGCTCCGTGCTCCACAGTGCTTTTTAGGATGCTCTTGGTACCGCTTGGGCCTGGACCACTGGATCACTGCATGGACAAGTGCCAGGTACAGCTCAGGAGACTCCACAAGCCAGGACTATTCCGAGCAGGTAGTCTAGGTGCAACCACCTGGTTTTGGACGGCAAGAGAGAACGACAGCACGGATACAAGCCGTTCCTTGCCATTTGGCTTCAGAGCCGAAGATCAGCACCGGGCATGTTTAATTTACTAGTGTAGTCCTAGTGACTGGATTGCTCTCTTGCTCCCTTCATTACCCAGTGGGAACATATCATGTGGCAGAGATGTTTATAAACATTCATCCATCTGGAAGTCATTATCTCAAAATGAAGTTTATTTGAAGAAATTGTATTAAATGATTACATGTTATTTTTACCTCAGCTAGAAAGCAAACTGTTGTACCATTGCTGAGAGCCTCTCTTTGGTCAGGATTTGTTTTCATATTTTATCTAGGCTATTAGCATCAGGGTATGGCAGCTAATTTGGCTGCTTTGCTGCAGTTGTCCGGTGGTCGGACGTAATTTATTAAGAGTTTGACTCTTTATTTAGGTTTATTTGTTATTGTTTCTCTTCTCCATCCCGTTAGGTCCGTATATTACCCATCTAAATTGTCTCTTTATTTACTTTTTGCATTTTGCAGTGAAGATTTGAGGCACATATTACAGTCCAGAAAATAAAGAGAACAAGACTGCTAAAAAATATCCCAGATAGGTTGCCAAAATGTTGTCACTTGTGTTGCGTACTGGGAAAAAGCTGGACTAGACAGTTGTGGGGCTGATTCTGCTCCCAGTGGAAAAAATGAGAAAAAACAGGAAGGACTAAAGCAGAGTATCAACCTACAGCAGACACATAGATTTTTCAGTCCAGAGTCCTGGACTGAAAGTCCTGGACTTTTTGGATCATGTAATCTTATTGCAGACCTCCAAGCTGTTGACTGATAATTCCTGGTCAAGGAAGGGCATGTCGTTTAAAGGAAAAAATAACTGCCTGGTTTAAGTGCATTAACTAGTGGAGAGTCAGCTCATCCCCTGGATTTATGTCCACATCTAGCTTGTTGCCTTACACCTACTGTCTCTGCAGTCTGCCCTTTCCTATCCGTTTGCACAGCTGAACCTTGATGTGGGAATTGCTTTTTCTCTGATCTTGACAACTGCCGTCTTGTCCTGCTAATACCCATCCTGAGCAAATCTTGCTTTGATCACATCTCATCCTCCCGAGCAGCTCTCCTTGGATTCCCTCATCTGTATGGCATCCAATACAAGCCGCCACTCTTGTTTCAAAGCCTATCATGCCTTCATCAACATCCGGTGTTCCCCGATGCCAGGTTTCACATCTGCTGCCCATTTCAGGTTTCTCAAACATATGCTTCCACACTCTTTGGCCACTCTCTGGATTCATCAAGGCGCACGAGCACATAAAGTTCAAGAGACGGCAATGCGCAAGCCTTTTGACATCTGGCCGTTGGGATCCATGTATGCTCCTTGTGGGTTGAATGTCAAGGAGACAAAACCTGGAACTTTTGGGGCTCATGGAGCAGAGGCGCACCATAAGTGAGTGTGAACATGAGGCCTAAGACATAAAAAATTTGTAAGGCAACCGGCCTGCAGATATTTAGAAGCAGTTTTAAACCGTAAGAGGCTTAACATGTTTCCTTTCTGTGTAACATTATTCCCCACCAGTATAGCTGTTTTGTAACAGATTTTTTTCAAAGGTTGGAAAATCAAAAAATTTTTCTTCCTTCTCCTTGCACATTACAAATTTCACTTTGGGATCGTGTCATGGACCAGAAACAGTAATATGTCACCCTCTGGCCAGGGACCATCTTCCTACGTTGCGTTCATATTGCAACTACCGTAGGGGATAACTTCTGCCATATAAAAAACCAAACTACCACTTATTTGCTTATACAGCCTGTAGCCATATTTCCAACACTCCGTAGTAAATCCTTAACTCCTTAGTTAAATTCCTTTAATAACCAGGATAAATGTCAGCCAGCTCCCGTGATTTGTATATGTTCAAAGTCTCCAAGAGCATCCTTATCAGCTTAATTTTTCTCTTTATTTCTCTTGCTAATGACATATTTGGAAAGGAATTCCATATTCTGGTGGTTGTGGAGGCAATTATTAATTACATCCTGCTCTTTGTTTATTAATGAGCCTAGGTTCCCATTTTCCCGTGTTATAATTGCAGAGGGCCTTTATTTCCCTTAGCCCTTGCGCGCTTAACATTAGCTCATAAATGTTTCCTTTCTTATGCCCAGAGATTTTCACTATTAGTTTAATTGACCAATGGTTCATCTCAAGTAGAGAACTGACTTATGGTGCACAACAGCTGTCAGCAAGTCGACTAATTGATAATACACTCTCGGGGCCAAGCCCAGCACAGCTTGAGAAACAGAAAGTCAAGGAAGTCAAGACTAGTTTTCTTCTATAGGTTTGCACAGTACCTAGCATAGTACAGGCCAAAGGTTGCTAGGTGTTGCCACAATACAAATAATAATAAATTGTGGAGATATATGAAAAAGACGAGGAAAAGTTTCTGCAAAAGCACAGTCTAGCTGCTTCTACTTTCCAAGTTTTCAGATGACCCTTTTTCACATGATACTGCAAAGTCTTCTAATGAAAATTCCAGTTGTCTTTGAGAACCACATTTGCTGGTTAAAAAAAAAAAATCATTTATCAAGACGTCAGGAAAAGGTCAGCTTTGCTGCGGTGATCGGCATTGCAGAATTCTTGTGAAACTAATGCTACTAATTGAAAAGGCCAACATTGCCCTGGGCCAGGCGTCTCTTTTGTGATCGATAACTGCAAATGGGCTAACCACACTACGCAAAAGCCAGCAGTAGTAGTAGCCCTGACACAGGTTCATCAGCGAGGATGGAGCTATGCTTCCCTGCAGAAGAGGAGAAAGCCTAAACCTTATGCAATTCCTTATCCTCCTCACCATTGGGAGGATGACCATTTGAAAGTCTGAGTCAGACCTCACTTTGGGACTTCTCGCCCTAAAACTGGCTCTGTTCCTTTTCAAGAAAAGTCGAATACATGCAATCTAGGAGGACAGCAGAATGTCAGCGGAGAGCTGGCCTACAGCTCTGGGGTCCTACGGTGAACACGGGGAGAGAACATGTGAATCTGTCAGTCTGCCTGGCTGATTTTTCCTCTCAGTCATTATTGATTCTTGTGGCCTTCTCTAGAGGCATCATGTCTTATACATTGACCTTCAGATCCGGGCAATGGTCAGGCAAGCAGCAGGTTCCTCCACCATCAATCAGCTCAGTATCTCCTGCACTCCCAGTGCAACTTTTTCCCCTCTCTCCCGCCCTTGATCTGCTGGCCAGGTCCACCAGAACCATGCTAGCTGCCACCTCCAAGGAGCCACCCCAGAAAGCGTGTCGTGTGGTCCACAGCCCCAAAAGTAATCTTTGCTTAGCCACAGGAGCAGAGGCACTGGCTGCCCCAGCTGCCCTGAGACATTGCAGTCTGGCATATCAGAGGAGACGCTGCTTCAGGAGGTTACTCTCCTGCCTATTTTTCTCTCCTTTGGCTGCAAGCTTCCTCCTGTAGACTACCACTTTGATTTATTGTATTTTTGCACTCCTGAGCACCTGGAAAGTGTTTTTGTCCCATTAATTTTGACTTGGAAGTTTCAATGCTTCCCAAGAGAAAAATTAATCATTCAAGCTGGGAAGATGTGCCCCACACAACTTCTCCCTTGTCTGGGTCCCCCCTCTTCTGCCTTCTACTTTCTTTTCCCTCCTACTGTTCCCTTCTCCCTCCGTGAGGGAAGAGGGGGTGATGAATGTGCCGCACAAGGTATGAACTTTGCATACCAGGAGCAACAAGGTAATCCTATCTGTCCAAACATTGCTTTACTGAACCCTGTGTAAAGCTCTCTATATCCAGTACACTTTCCATTGCATTGCAGATTAAGTCTCTGGTCCTAGCAGAATGGGCGGATGGGTCGAACCTCTTCTGTACAGGCACCACTCTGGGACATGCCTCCATATCTAAAACATCTGGCCCCAAACATTTGAAATGCATCTCAGTGGTTAGCCTTGGGCTGAAACTGCATTTCCTTTAAGGTCTTCTTGAAGGGGACGCCTCAAACACAAAGGTCTCGGGTGTCTCTTCACTGCCATGCATCTGAGCTGATGCTGTTTGATTCTCTCATCTCCCCAGGTTGCCTCCTAACTTGATACCTTCCTCCTTGCACAGAAACAACCTGTGGTAGCACGCACTGGTCCGACTGGCCAGATTATATACCCCAAATTGGGCCTTTTCCCATTTTGCCAGGCACCAGGACACACCACTAAAATGTCTGGACTGACAGTTTCTGCAGTCAATCTCATTCCCCAGCCCCACTCTTCCAAGAAGAAGATATTATTCCTTGATAAAATCCTGCTGTGTAAGTTAAAATCTGTCAATATCTGCTGCCAGAATAACTCCTGCTCTGCACTGGAGTCATTATTCCTTTGCTTTAATTCCTTTGCATTATCCACTAAAGACTTGGTGATTAGGATTTGTAATATCCTCCCTTCTCTCACCACTTGGACAACTCACTCAAATTTCTTCCAGCGATGAGCAAATGATGGACAAATTAGATAAACATGGCACTAACAGAACTGCTTTGAAAACTATGAAATGTTTGTATAAATGAGATTTCTCTCCCCTCCCCTCCCCTCCCCTCCCCTCCCCTCCCCTCTCCTCTCCTCTCCTCTCCTCTCCTCTCCTCTCCTCTCCTCTCCTCTCCTCTCCTCTCCTCTCCTCTCCTCTCCTCTCCTCTCCTCTCCTCTCCTCTCCTTCCCTTCCCTTCCCTTCCCTTCCCTTCCCTTCCCTTCCCTTCCCTTCCCTTCCCTTCCCTTCCCTTCCCTTCCCTTCCCTTCCCTTTAAATTATCTTCATTCTAAAGATAGCCTCAGATCCCAAAATTCAGATCTGGTTTAAGGTCTTCCATGATTCAGCTTTCCTCCATTCCGTACAGGGAATACAATGACAGAGCCACCCATGATTTCATTGCAAGCTTTCATTGTATAGCCTTTTTTTCTGGACATTAGATTTATGGGACTATTCAGTCTGTCTGTCATTTATCAGTCCTCCACAGACTTCTGCACATGTTGACTTTTCAACCAGCTTTGATAGGGAGCTGAAGGTCTCCAAAGAAATTATGTTCCTACTTTCATGTAAAAATAAGGATCCAAGGAAAGGAGGGATTTTGGTCTAAAGAGTTATAGTTTTCTCTTAATAATGTTTATCCTATTTTCTGATTTCTACGTGGCAGATGTACTTCATAGCAATCACAGGAAAAGTATTGTAGGAAAAAAAATAAATGAATTCTAAAGGTGCAACAGAAGGTAACAGAATATATTTAAAAATCAGTTAAAAAACAATCAACTTTGATACATAAATCTGTATAGACCGGCCCATTCTAGTTGCCGTTCTCTATTGTTCTAGTTTCTGTCTGAATCTGCTGAAACTCTGCTAGAAAAATGATACCATTTGGGATTCCTAGGCTGTCTAGAAATATCTGAGTAGAAAGCATTGGAAATTCTTCCAGAAAGCACATGTTTCTGAGTTGTGCTTTTCACACTTGTACCCCTAGATGTAGTGTGTATCACAATCAGGAGGCAAATCACTTCAGAATGGTACTTGGCCCAGCACAGAGGCCAGAGCAACCAACGCCAGCTGTGTTAAAACTGGTGGTGGCATTCAAGACCACCACCTCTTCTAATGGTGATATCTGTCAAAAAAATGTAGGTTCAAATTGCTTGATGATATATCATCAATAGCATATTTAGGACACAACTCATCTCAGCCTAGATTTCCTTAGCAAGTTAAACGAATTGAAGTTCCCCTTTCTCTCCCTTATTCAAAATAAAAAAGTAATGAAAGTAAATGAGACTAAAAAAAATTATTTACAAAAATTAGTTTTACAAAACAGTAAAAAAACAAATCTTCTCACTTTATTCCCTTCTGCCCTTGAGAAGATGCAACACAAGGTTAGAAGGGACTCAGTAACTAATTCTTAAAGCGCAACTCAACAGGACTTCATTATAGTATCATCCTGGTCAAATTGCACTGAAGCAAAAGGATTTACTGGGGCAAAAACAGCCTAGGAGAGTGGAAAAGCAAGCCCAATATATTTCATAAAACAAGAGGAGCCTGAGTGCTGTACCTGCGGTGCCTTGAAGTTATGCACAGGATAACTCTGCATAACAGGGGCAGAGTGGTCCCCTCCCCTGTCCAGGGGGACACAGGGAGTGCAGTAGGTTGCATGTTGGGGCGGGGGGGGTGGAGGACTAAAATACTACTACTTACACACTACATTGCTAAGGAGACCCACTTGGAAGGTACAATAAATAACACAACTACTTAATAGCTCTGTAGTGCCTTTCATCCAAATATCTCCAAACACTGCACAAACATCTGTTAGAACTGCCGCTAACCTCAGGCAAAGTGGCGGTATCTTTGCTGTGTGACAGATAAGGAAATTGAGGTTACATTATTTCCAGGAGCTTGTGACAGGGGCCAGAGCAAAAGCCAAGAGTCCTGCCACCCATTCCCCTTCACCCCATGAGAACGACAAAAAAAAAAAAAAAAAAAAAGAAATGGAGATCTGAATCTGCAGTAAGCCCTTTCTCAGGCAAAGGGACCCCCTTGCAGAAGCTTGCTCTATTCCTCCAGTAGGGCTAGGTCAAACTAAAGCACAGGGAAAAATGGAAGATGTTAGGAGACAAAGTGAAGAAATTGTAAAGAGGAAGCATGGCCTGCTCAATGCAAGATACATTTATAAATACTGGGATAGCTGAAATCCTGAAGGCTGTCCAAAGGCCTTTGGCTCCATCACCTTCTCATGTCTCAGACTGTCTTATGCCTACGGAAGCATCAAGCTCTTCATTTTATAGAAGGGGTAGTTATATCCACTTGGCAACTGGGGGGGCATTTCTTTCATCTCACCTTCCGGTCTCACTTCAGTCTCTTAAAAAAATGCCCTTGGATGTTGGAAGGCATCTGAGACATTCCCATGGGGCTGGTGAATATGATCTCAGACCTACAGGACACAAGCGTCCTCCTATGTCAGAAGCTGGAGACAGTGGGGGAACCCCTAGGGCATGAGCTTGCACTTGAAGCCTACGTGCAGGAAACCAATCTGAGATGTTTGAGTCTAAAATAGTCTGAATAGGCCCTTCAGGTCTGGGCTCTGCTATATGCGAGGAAAGAAGAGGCAGTTGGAGAGCGTGGGTCATCTGACCTAGGTTAGCTGTCTGCCCTGGGATCAGATGAATAACACCAGGGTGAGACTAATCCTTTCCACTGACCGTAAGAGGCGTCTAGACGATGAACTCAAATGTCAACAGCTGCACCGAAGACATCTAAATTTGGACAGATGACTATCACCTTTCACAGCAGAGATAGGACTGCAATTAGGCAGTGCATATGCTTTAGATCTGTCCGTACCCCGCAGGTTGGGACAAGGAACAAAAATATCATCAGAGGCAGAGGCAACCATGGGGAAGAGTTAGTATTAATTTCTGTGGAGTGGTCTCCGGCTGGGTGTGCAATGAAGGGGTTAACATCTCTAGCTAGTGTTATTGCACACATGACACGTTACAACATGCCACTGTTGGCTCCTGAGTGTACTGAAGTCTTGCACTTGTGAAGTACACCGTGAGTGATTTACTGCTGGATCCTGATTAAGTGCCTACACATAGAAAAAAATATAGGCTCAGACTGCATCTGAAAATCAGATATACTTAAGTCTTTTGGACAAGATGTGCGTGACAAAAGAGTCTAGCGCCCAGAACTACAGGTGCTCTTTAACCAGAGCACGCTTCCACATGCAACAGCTAGACATAGTTAAAGACTGAGTATTCTGCATCAGGCCTCTAGAAAAGCAGTCTTTTTCACATTTTCAGATAGCAGAGCACAGCTAAACAGTGAGTTTGTTCCCTGGGTCTTCCCCTCCGTTCTTCACCATTGCATGGGAAGCATCCCAAAGAAAACAATAGCAGTCACCTCTTGGGAGA
The DNA here is from genome assembly GCF_040807025.1 of Struthio camelus. Lineage (NCBI taxonomy): Eukaryota > Metazoa > Chordata > Aves > Struthioniformes > Struthionidae > Struthio > Struthio camelus. The sequence goes on from NC_090942.1 coordinate 221,697,043, forward strand.
TGCAATTCTAGAAAAGTTTACAGTAGTATTTATTGTTGTCTTAAAATGAGACTTCACAGCTAGAAGCAAAGAGAGAGAGAGTACAAGGTGAAATCTTAATTCTCCATCAGCTATCACCTATGTGAACTACCTGATGATTTAGGAACTATCGTTTAAAAAAACAGGAGATAATACGGAAAGTCAATCAGTTATTTAGGATCATACTCTCCAACATACTGAAGGACCTAAGTCTTGGAAGGGAAGCACTTGTGCACCTTTGCTGATCTATGCTTTTGTGCACTTTGTTACATCCCAAGTATAGCAGGAAAGAAGGATGGCCAAAGGCAAGAAGATCAAAGAAAGGTGCAGCAAACCTGGATTAAATTCCTAGCTTTACTACAGGCATCTTGTTTTTCTTGGGCAAGTCACTTGATTTATTCTGTGATTAGCCTCTCACTTGTGATAGGGAGATAGTCCTCTACCTTCTAAGGATGTTGTCTTTCTCTTGATACTGGGGCTGCATGTCTAAATGCTCAAAAGTGTCAATCTACCTGAGTGGATCCACGTGCCTGAATTCAGGCACTTGGTGAGATCCCATAGGATGTGTGGCTGGCAACCATGATACAGGACATGGAGAGCGCTGAAACCTTCCGAGAGACCTGGAGGCTGTTTGGGATGTTCTGTAATATATAAGCTGACTCTAGACACCTATATTAAAGAAACCAAGACTTATTCCTGGATTCAATGATGTAACTGTGATGCCTTCATAAGGGTGTCTCCAAGGGCAGTGGGTGCCTGAACTCCTCAAACCTATGGCCAAGTGTCCACAGCTTGGACACTGTAGGACAGAGTAGTAGGATGGCACCAGTTTGTGCTAATGACAAGACCTGTAGTAAACAGCTGATATCCCTCTCTGTGAACTGTGCAGCATCCTTTGCTTCCACAGAGATCATCAGGAATCAAGTAAGACTCCTTCCAGCTCCTGGGATAAAGCCTATCCACGAGAGACAACCCTTGCCATCATCTAAAAGCGATGCCAGGCCTGCAGTGAGTGAAGACATATGAATACCAGTCCATCTGTTTCAAAGCAAAGACAGCCCTCCCCTCCCAAGCCCCCACTGTAATGAAACAGTCTGTTAAACGTAAGTTGTTATTTTTTTAATGAAAAAAAGAGGAATTCAGATTGTTATGTGTTCTGACCTATAGCTAGCAACACGTAACCCTCGGTCTCCCTTTGCAACTCTAAAGCGTTGATGTTAGTGTAATATAAGATGCTGAGGAAGCGATTCCTCACAAATATTATGATGGGGTTGTCATGTTGCGGTCCATGTGGAGTGATATACTGACGGAACAACAAACTGCCCTGCAGGGCCCCAGCCCCGAAAGACGAGTCTGCCTCTCTCTGCGTGCTTGGAGCCGGTCTACACTGCACATGCCAGGGGGTGTTTCTTCAAAGCGGCTCCTTCAGGGGCCGCGAGGGAGGAGGGACCGAGGTGCAAGAGGAACAGACGGTCCTCTCCCTGGGATGCAATGACCCATTGCTGTGCGCTCTAAATCAAGCAGTAAAAGACAGTTGATAGGGGTTTCTTCGGGGAGAAAAGAGGAGAGATATGTGTGTCTGCGTGCGTACAGACGCAGATTTACTTGGGAATCAAAGAGGGCTTCCCCCCCACCCCAGTCCCTTTACTAATGAATAGTATGGATTGGGTCTTCAGTGACTGTTCAGCTCCCTCTACACTCACACCCCCAAGGAGGCACTGCCTGGTGGAGGTGGGCCTGTCTGTATCGAGAGGAGTCAAACAGCCCAGAGGAGCCCTACTGACAATTTTACTCTCAGTTCAGACACAAAAGAAACAACAGAGCTTGGACATCTCTTAAAAACAGAGACACCTGCTTTAGTAATATCCATGTCCAAGTCTGTGGGAGCTTTATGGGAATGTCTCCCACCGAGAAATGATTGTAATAACAAAAAAAAAAAAAAAAACCAAACAAGGGATATCAACCTTCCAAGACTAGGCTTGTCCAACTTTTTTTTATGTTTGTAGAAATTAAGGAAGTAAGAAAACTCCAAGAGATCATCTGGTCCTTTCAGTCCTCTTCTGGATAATTCCCAGTTCACTTCTGTTCTTTGGGACTGGGTTTTTGATTTGGCAGCACGCAGATCATGTCCAGCCTTCCAGACACCACAGAGGACTCCTCCATACAGTGCTGAAGCACAGAGGCTGGGGAGCTATCACGAAGGTCCCATAAAGCTGCCAGTGAATCCAGTCCAGTCAGACCTCCTGTCTCCCAGGCTGCAGCATAGGGTCAGGGACAGACCCCCAGCCCCAGGATGCAGTGGGACAGGGCAGCTCCAGCACTGCCTCTGCTTGGCCCATGCAGAGAGGAACCCTCCTCTCCCACCCCAGAGTGGAAAATCATCCCTGGGTAGCGTGCCAAGCCTGCCTGGGAGAGCCAAGCCATTACAGAGGATCTTCCCATTCCCAGCTGGAATGAGCCGCCAAACCCCTTTCCTAGACCCCAGGACCACCATGATTGCATTACAACCAAGCTACGCCAAGCAGGATTCGGCCGCTAGTGCTGCATAAGCCCATAAAAAGCTGTGGTCCTCCTCCCCGTGGATCAAGCGTTCCTATGGCTGCTGGTGCCTTTGAGCTGTAAAATTCTCTCCCTTGGGAGTGCTGCAAAACCAGAGCGTTTGTGCAGCAGGCTTGTCTGAGAGCACGTTTTCGCCAGAGGCATCAGGCACACATGCCTAAGGACTCTCTTTCCCGCTGTGGGACCCTCGGAAACTAGCAAATGGTCTCTCTCACTCTTTTTCCTGTGGCACATTACAGTTAGCATGTTGGTACTGACACATGCTGCAAGGTGATAAGGCACATGTAGTGTGTTGTTGGGGAGGGAAAGGAGTAGGTGTTCTGCGTCCTTGGCTCCATTATAAAGTTCACAGAATCACTGAATCACAGATTTACAGAACAGTTGAGGTTGCAGGAACCTCTGGAGATCATCTAGTCCAATCCCCCTGCTCACGCAGGGTCACCTACAACAGGTTGCCCAGGACCGTGTCCAGATGACTTTTAAATATCTCCAAGGATGGAGACTCTACAGCCTCTCTGGAAAGCTGTTAAAGCTGCCTATGAATGCACGGGACTGAATTCAGTGATGCTCCGTTCCAAGTTTCATGCTCTAGTCCCAAGTTTCCCTGGCCTCTTTTACCAGTGTGAGGGACATATTTACTGCACATCTCCTCCCAGAGTACCCACTGTCATGGACAGGCCTTCATGGGGAACTTCCCCCGCGTAAGCCTGATGCGCCTGGCCAGGAAGAAAAGACTAAGACTGGCCCATGATAAGACTTGCTAATAATCTGGTTCTCCAGCCCCTTCTAGCACATGGAAGGCTCCATGACTTCCCTTGCAATTGATATTTTATGCACCTTATGGACAAGGTGTCTGCCGAGAAAGTAATTATGCACTGACATGAAGGCAGCCCTGTGCAGAGCACACATATTCTTCGTGGATAAAGTCTGCATGCACACTCTCTAGATGTGAAGGGGCGACTGGGCCTGTTCCCCACCTGAAAAGAGATCCCATTTTGCAATGCTCTCTTAGGCCATAATAAGAAGCCTACAGTGCTATGCCATGACACAGCACCCAAATGTTCCTTTGATGTGTGTGCTATTTATTGCTTTACTCTGGTAGAGCGTAGAAGCCACAGATGAAATTAAGGCTCCCAGCTTCTAAGCAATATGTGGACACACAGTAAGATGCGGTTGCTGTGCTGAAAGGTTTGTAATTTAAATATATGTCACAGGCAAAGGACAAGAGAACACAGTGCATGGACAGCAGGACATGGCTTCCTCATTCACACTGAATTCGGTCTCCATTTCACAGTCTTGCCTCATTTATCTACTCACTCCACCTCCATCACCTGACCCAGTGCCTGCTGAAACTAGAGGCCAAAAGTCTGTCTACCCAGCCAGCCAGGAGTAAGGCAAACCCTGCTCTCACAGTCACGCTCATCTGCACACATGCAGGTGAAGTCTCAGGTTGGACTCAGGAGCTCCAGGAGGAGAGAGGTCATGGTTTGCGCACCTTCTCATGTGGTCTGAACAAAGAGAGCCTGAGCAGCACTGAGCACTCCATAACCCTGTGCCCCAAAAGGCATCCCAAAGTTGTCTCTTCTTCAGTGACAGTAAGGATGCTTCAAATCTAATCCATGGACAAGCTTAGAGGAAGCCATGGGGGAGGAAGAGCTCGTAGTGACACTGCTTGGCCACCTTAAGAACATGCGTCACCTGGCCACGTCCCTACCAGCTCCCTAGGTCTGATGTACCAGCAGAAACCATCAAGTGCATTATCAACTAGAAACAATGAATGAAGGAATGTGAATTAAGACTATCATGGAAAACAATATCATAGCTTTCACATTTAAGCGTGGCACAATTGAGAAACAGCTACGTTTTAGCTGAAATCCTGATGACGGGGCTGTTCCCAGTGTAGGGCAGCTGGATCCATTTCTACTCAAAGAGGGTGCAAACTGGGGTAAACAAGAACCATTTCTTCAGGCTAAGGTCACTGAGGGTGTAAAGGGACTCACTCATACTCAGCTGCTTCCTCCTATTCCCCCAGGCTACTGCTTAAATCCAGTGGTAGGATTTTCCCACTCTGAATGGTGGGAAAAGGCACAATAAGGCAGGCACCAAAGGGTGGGTCATGGCAGTTCACGTCTTTTTGAAGTCCAGAGAGTGTGGGGGAAATATTAACAATGTCATGTTTAATTTGCATAGCAGAAAACATATGGAATAGGAAATCACAGACAGTTCCCACTCTGCTAGTCCTGCAGCTTGATCTATGCCCAGACTGGAGCGGAGAAGCCCAGCCATATCAATCTCTGTACGCCCCCACCTCTTCCTCATCGAAACTCTGGGTTTATTCTGCCGTTTCGCAACTTGCCAGAGCATCATCTTACATCGCAGGACCGTGGGTCCTTTGTTCCTGATGCATAGACACAGCTGGATCAGAGCTCCCCAGCAGTTCAGGCAATGCTGAGTTTGGATGCCCTGTGGATAAGGGGACAAGGTTGCTCCGAGCCTGAGAAGGAGAGGGCTATGGGGACAGGTAGAGGAGAGCTCTGGCACTGCAGGAAGATGACGGGAGAACTGCAGGGACAGCAGCTAGAGCCCATAGGGTTTTCTTTTTTTTACCCTCAGGAGCCTGTTGGCATTGATAGGTACCTACTGAGCTTGTTGGCAGAGCAGATCTCTGTGACTTCTTCCGTCTGTGGGACAGACCACAGGCCAAGCGCCCTGACCTTCCCAAGTATCTAAGCTGGTCCAAGGCCTTTGGAAGTGCATAAACACATCTCTCCATCCTCATATAGCTAACTGTACCTGAGCATCTCCTGTAAAGTTAGCGAACCCTCTTGTGAGGCTCTCTGTTTTGCCCTAGCAGTCTCACACCAGAGATTACAGGCATCCACAGCATCTCCTACCTAAAGCCTTCACAATGTGGAGTCTTTCAGATCTACACTTCTCACACAATTCCCCACCACCACCCTGAAGCAAACAGAAAGGGAATTACAAGTAATAAATAGTTTCATGGCCTCAAAGTGTTTCTTCAGCAGAAAAAGAATATTAGAGAGGAAAATAAAAGTATAGCAACTCCACTGCTGAGAAATACGCTACAGGTCTGAGGGCTGCAATTTCTCTCTGCTGCCAGGGTTTGATGGAAGAGGGAGTGAATTGCTACGTCCTAGGAAGACGAGATTTGTATAATCGCTCTCTGAGCGTGTGGGAGGAAGTGTGTATTTGTCTGACTGACTGTCTGCTTTTCCTCTAGCAATTTTTGAGCCACTTCACCAATTTCCAGTTAATTTGACAGAAAATCAGCAGTCTCTGAAGTACTTAAGTTCCAATATGTTTTGTGAAAAGACGGTAGGAAAGGAAAGAGAGAGACAATATAAATGTCCCTACTGAGGAAAAGCAGGTAGAATGGTTTTTCTCTCCTTATTAGACAGAAGATCCACATGGGAGACAGCTGTGAACGTCTTGACCACTGGAAAAGGTTCAGTAAGGTTCATGGTTAGTAGACACCAGGTAGTCCAAATAGGAAACACAAATCCTTTGATATTAGGGTGCACTGCTACCTTTGCTCACGTCACAGCAGTCCTCACAGAGTGCAGGAGTCCCCAGTGCTAGCTGCAAAGGATTTAGATGAGTCCTCAGTGTCCCCTAGCCTTCACAACAGGGGAATGGCATTTATCGTATCTTTATCATCATTTCTCGTATCTTCTTTCACTCTTCTGCTTCCCGTTTACATGTCGCAGACATATTGACCTCACCTTGTCTGCGCTTCCCTCCCCAGGACTGCTCTGCCTCCTCCGTTATCCACCATCCTTGTGCTGATCTCGACTTTATTGCTGGAGTCTGGCAGGACAATGCCAGAGTGAATTTGCACTTGTATCTCCTGCTGTTTGTTATGATGGCCTGGCGTATTTCGCCTGCTGGAGAGTTCGTTTAAATTCTTACATTTCCAGCCAAGCCTTTGTAGCTGAGAGAATCCATGTGTCCTGCTCTTTTTTCCCCCTTGGAGTGCTCTAAGCTTTTCTGGTCCCATCTCAGGCATAGAGTCCAAGTCATGCTTGCCTCATGGAGGGACAGGAAAGATTTGTGTCATGTGTGTCTATAAGGTCAAATTCTCAAACCCCCCCTGGTTTCCACATATCTTTACCCCAAGGTTTTTTGGCTTCTTCTCTCCCAGTTTTCAATATTTTAACTCTTTCCTCTGCTCTGCAAATACACTAACCACTGCTCCATCAGAAAAAAACATCCCCATACCATGCCTTTGAGAGGCTGCTAGTGTCTGGGACACCAAAGGATCGTGTCAACTAGATGGAGAAACAGAAGAAACAAATAAATTTTTGTCCTTTTGGTAGAATGTCTCTTTGTAGCAAACTTTCACAAAAATCCTGCTTCCCAGGATGGTGTGAACAATCAAAGACAAGCAACAATTGCGTCATTCTTTTGTGTTTTGTGCCCAAAACGTCCTGTTTCTCAGCCTTCTTTTAGTCTGCATTCCCAACACATCTCCATCAGCTGGGGAAAACGAGGGAGGAGATGAAATAGGACTGACGATAGGAAAAAAACAAGCAGAAATCCTGAAACAAAAACATATAGACAAAATTGAATTATCACGGTGGTACATTTTTGTTTGTGGAAAGGGATAATACCATCTGGTAAAAGTCACAGGACTTCTGATAGCCATATGAAGAGAATTTTACCAGTATAGCTCGTTTCCCATTATGCCTCCACTGGGGGGAAAAAAAAAAAAAGCAAAACTTTGTTCACTTGCTAGGTGTGTTTTGTTCAGGTGACCATGCTGTGCCTCACTGTCCCTAGGACATGAGAGATGCTAATTACTCCTTCCATTGAGCTGAAAAATGGGTGCCTGTGCAACCAAAACCTTTACCTACATCTGCCATTGCCTTAAAGCTGCTGTCAGTGCTCTTAAGCTAATGCTTTTTAACTAACTACAGACCATGAATCTCCATCCTTCCAAGAAAGGCATATTTTCCTTTCTTCTTTTGCAAAAGCTCAGCATGAAACCCAGTCCTGTTCAATGCACTCTAATCAGTGCATGCCATTGCACAAACGAGAACCGCACTGTGGAGGCCATATTCCGCCTCAAACTTGGATTGCACAGAAAAGCCCCCACTACTGGGAGAGGAAGGCAGCAGCTCTCTGATGTTGCGGTGACACCATGCACGGCTTCAGCAAGGCAGTGAGGGCCAGAAACCTTTTTTCAGACTCCGTCGGATGCAAAACACAACGCCAGCAGGAGCAGTTTCTGTCCCCGTCACTGCAATACCCAATTAATTCACCTCAGGCCAAAGCAGCTGGGATAGCGCAGGGACACAGGAGGAAAACACATGGGATGCTCCTCACAAGGGCAAGCGAGAGGAGCACGTCCTTCCCTTAGAGCACGGGGTTGTGCAGCCAGGCGCAAGCTGTGACAGCTGAGCGCCCTCGGCCGTGCCTTCCCACACCCTCACCCAGCAGGGGAAGAAGCGTGTATTTTAGCATGAAACTATGCGGCCCCCCCCGGCATACGGCCAAGACACCCAAACTAACCTCCCTCCCGAGATCGGCCGGCTCTGTGCCTCGTGTCGGCTATGGAAAGCATCCCTCGTAACGATACCAGGCTGTCACTAAGCCGAAACGTGTAACAGGAGTCTCTGTGGGGAAGCGCCAATTTATCAATCTAACTAGACTGGAAATTCCTTTGCGGTGGGATCTGTTCGCTCTGGAACATGTGCGTCGCAGTCCAAGGAATGAGCAATGAACATGATATCTCTTTTATGTCTACCATGGCAGTCGGCCTTTTAATAATAATAATAATTTAAAAAACCTGCCTGGTGACTTCACGCCAGTCTTCCCAGATATAAAACATAGACGGGAAACACTACGAGACCGTTGTGTTATTTACCCTTGAAACACCCATATCCTGCCTCAGTTTACTTTAAGGTTAATTGGTCGCATCTCTGGATGTTGTAATGTTTGAATAGCAAATCTTATAAATGCCACAAATTGTTTCCATGAGCAGTGGGCCTGAAGGGTTCTGGTCCCCCACAACTATGCTTAGATTTTCTGATGTCTAACAAGGGTTGTGCTTCTTAGTAGGGGCTGAACTCAGTAGCTCGACAGAGGGGAAGCTATTGCAGCTCCATGCCCTCAGGTCCAACCAGCAGCAAGGCTGAGCGTGCACTCCCAGTAGGCACCCACACAAAGTCACATATCCTATACCCATATACCCGGCTGCCCACACAGGTCAACACGGACAGATAGTCCAAAAGGTGCTCCAGAAAGCTGGGTTTCACACCCGAACATGTGGCTAATGGTCTCCTGAGACAGCCCTGGAGGAGCCCAGAGAGGGTGTCTGCTCCTCTGAGCAGGTAATTTGGGTTCCCTCACCTGCCCTTGTTCCTCGGTGCTCCTTTTTATGTGTGCGGATGAGCGTGGTGTCACATAGTCTAACGCTGCTCCTCCCTCAGCCCTTCCTTCTGTAGAGCACTAGGATTTCTCTTACTCACTTGCTTGTGTTCACTAAACATATAAGCAGTTCCCTCTCACTGGCTGAAAATGGCCAACAGGCCTAAAGGTTGCTGAAGAGAGCCAAGTAAAAAGCAAGCCAGATGACTGACTTAAACTCAAAATGCACTCAGGAAAGAAACCCTTGTGAAGATGACCACAGTGATGAGGATTAAGGGGGTGCAATGAAACATAGGCTGTGAGGATAGTTGTAACTCTTGGGTAAATTAAAATAAATAGAGATGTAAATCTAGCTGATATTAACCATGAGGATTGCAAAGTCCCTGTGCCAAAGCATTTGCACAGTGAGGACAGAATGTGACTTTACAGGAATAAAATTAGTAGTGGTAGTTCAGTGTAGATCAACCTGGGTACATCTGTTCTGCAGGAAAGAGACCCCCAAAATCGCAACCGAGCTGCGCTGACAATAGACCAGGGAAGAGGAACGTGACTATAAAGAGAAGGAGAAACCAAACAATTGCCTTAATGGGTCTCCTCTGAGGTCATCTTTGCACTCTACTTCACATGCTTAGCATAGTGAAGTATGCTTAGCGGTTGTGTCGACCCGGGGCCATAGTGGGATGCATCTCACCCAATGGAGGGACAGAGAAGGCAGAGGGAGAGGGCTGGAAACCCTGCAGAGATCCATTTGGAGGCCTGCAGAGATGCTGAACTGCTGACGTGTGGCCATCAGGGGGTCAGGGAGCGTTAACCATACAGATCGGGTTGAGGAGGGGTCAGCTACAGGCGCTTGCCATATTGAAAAAGGATTTGCAGCCAAAGGCAGGGCTGACTAGAAAGCTCCCCTCTGGGATCACTTGCAGAATGAACATAATTGCCTGAGCATTTAAGAAAATAGAGATCCATCTTTCCATGCAAGAGGGCCTGCCACTGGGAGGGGAAAGCTCAGGGAAGCAGTGGAATAAATATTGGTACTTTGCAAAGCAGAGATAAATCCACCACCATGAAGGAAACAAAGCAAATTAGAACGCTTTGGGAGGCTTTTCCACACACTGAGCAGTGCATCCCCCAATGATAGAGGGTGACGGGGAAACAGATTGATGGGCAAATGCTCCAAACAGTAGCATCCATCTCTCATAACAAGGCAGCAAAACTGCTCTCATTTCCTGTAATCTGATCACCCAACAGAGGTAGGGGAAAAATGCCTTTAAATGGTGATTATAATTCCCATCATGATGTTTCCTGATAAACTGGCCCCCCAACAGAGCATTATTATCAATCACAAATACTTCCGTAGCACCTTGGCTCCCATGGAGATCAGGACCCTCAGAGGGAAAGGCAGGGGCTCATTGCACAGGGAGAAGCATTTGCTGTCCTGAAGGACTCACGGGACCCTTGTGGGAGGGAGAGGTCCATAGAAGTGAAATGAATTGTTCAAGCCCTCCCATCAGGGAGCAGGGCCAAAGCCACCCGTTGTTTGAGTTGTGGGGTTATGTGAACATCCTACTATCATAGCAGTGCCTGCTGGTAGGGACCTCTAGAGGTCTCCAGCCCAACCTCCTACTCAGTGCTGGACCACCACAAGCTTCCACCCAAAAAGAGCAAGTCACTAGTTTGCATGGTCGTAACAGCAACAAATTGAAAGTGAGGCTCTGAAAATGGGACCATCACTGCTGTACGCTGTTTCTATAATCTCACAAATGTCAAGCCAAGAACTAGGACAGGAGCTGACTCATGATTTTGACTGATCCAGCCTCTGCTGTACTGGCTTTTCCTGCTGTGCTTCCTGGCCTGGGTATTTTGTGTCATTTTTGGTTCCTCTCTTTTACCACTAGCACGTGGAAGCAATCACAATGCTCAGGATTTTTTTTCTTTTTTTTTTTACTTCTATAGACCTGACAGGCATTTACGTTGCTGCTTCTCATCAGTCAGCAAAATGCATGCCTACTGCCATTATTAGCATTGCTGTCATTTGTATTTCAGAAGTATTTAAGAGCCCAGAGCTAGGTCAAGTGTGCCTTGTGCTAGGTGCTCTATAGCCATGTACTAAAAAAAGACAGTCCTTCCTGAAACAGGCACTATATGGCACCTAGAGGAGGCCAGGACCTCATTCCTGTACTGAAGCACTAACGTCAGATGTGCCACATGCCTCCACAGTGCCTCTGATCTGTAACCCCCCGGCAGTACCTTCGTTTGACCCCCATCTCATCCATCCTCTCTGATCACAGAAGTATCTTCAGGCGGGAACTTTTAGTTACCTTTGGTCATATTTTGATTTAAGATTTTTAGCTACTGGAGCACAAAAGAAGCTGAGATCCTGGCAGTACCCACCAGCATGGCATGAAAGTGAAGATAAGGCATGAAGAACATGATACTGCATGGTAACACCGGGTAATCGAGCTAGCTTGTAGTAACTCTGCCACCTGGGACACGTTGACCTCCTCTTGACTGAAGAGCGACAGGTATCCCAAGATGCTTGCAGCATTCATCTACCTGCCTAACTTATATGGCTGAGCTGGACTGGGAAACCTGAATCCCATTCCTGTTCTGCTTTTTGTCTTCTCTTCTCTGAATTCCTTAGAAGCAGGATCATCTAGTCCAGTCATAAATCTGTCTTCTTTGGAGCAAGGGAAGTGACAGAGAAGGCTGGAGGAGGGAACATGTTGTGGGTGCTCTCATACGATCATTAGTTCAAAGAAAACCCCAAGTCCCTTTCAAAATAAAAAGGAACAAAAGAAAAGGGTCCATAAAACTCCCCTTTTACAGCTCGCCTCGTAGTAGAGACACAGGTCCACCCAGGCTTCTGATTAATTAGGTACTTAATGGGTGACTGCTTCAGATAATGTGCAGGAACGGCTAATACAGCAAGCAGCACTGAATCACAGCCCTGAGAACAGGCAGAACAAGACCCCCAGATTGCTTCATTACGTTATTGTTATTAAATCATCTCTTCTGGAGAGGGTGTTGTTTTTAGCAGGCTCGTGGTTTCAGGCACAAGGGTTGCCCCACTCTGGTTTCTGCTCTGCAGCTGCAAACACTTCATTCCCAGCAGATCTACCCGAAGCAAAGGAAACTCCAAACTGTGACAGCCTGTTGCTGGCTGCACGCTCCCTGGGACGGCCGAGAGCCAGGCACACTCCACATCACACTGCCACAAACCCAGAACCTTTCCTGGTTAACGCTAGACCCCGGAAGATGTTTGTGAGCCCTCTATTGCCAACTCCCAGCTGCGTGTGGCTGAGGGAAGCTGGCACTGAAATCCTCTGGGTGCCCTGAGGAGAAATCTGGAGAGCTGCGCAGAGCAGGTCTGTCCTAGGGCATTAGTTTTAAGGACATCTCCTGAAGGAACAGAACACCATAGTGTTTGCAGGTTACTCTGAAATTGCCACTAACGCACACCAGGTGAAGGTGATATTAAACAAAGGAAATCGTTGCAAGATCCCACTACAGACAAAGTAACTAGAAACAGCAGTGAACAGAAAATCAGCTTGCCCTCCTTGCAGGCTCCAGAGGGTGCGTTGCTTAGAAGCACCACTTCCTCCTGAATGAGAGGTCTGTGGCAACCAGAGCTGTTCCCTTTCTTCTCCACTCACAGACATGAGCCTGGGTTTCAAGGGGGGTTCTTTGAGTATGGGAGAAGTGGGACTGGCCCCAAGCTCCGGCTTTCATAGGACATTCCCTACGGCACATGCGGGAGAAATAATTCCTGGTGTTGAAGGACTACCTTTGGGCCAGACTTCAACGGGATCCCAATTGGTGATCAGGGCTCCAAGCAGCAACAGAGATACAATGAGAGCCATTGAAAGAGAGGTAGTAAACTGACTATTAGGAGAGCGCAAAGACCTCCCAGTGATACTGTCCCTCTCATTAAGGTGTATCGAGACCAGAAACCATAGACAAATCACAACCCCGGTGATATTATTAATTGCCCCAAAATGATGATTAATTATTTCTGCTCTATCCGCCACGAGAGGGCACTTTTACATTAATTCTCACGTGCCTGACCCTACCACGGGGTCTGCCTGAATAGGATTTGGTCAGCGTGTGATCCAACGACCAAGGCATTTCTTCTATGAGGACAAGGAATTACACTGTCTTTGAGGACATTAATCACTATGTTACAGGGGAAACTGCAATATGGGATATGGGTGCAACTGGCTGTCTTTGTATATTAGTTCTATAACAGGAGAAATGATAGCAAAAGAAACTCCCCATGGTAACGATGCCACATGCAGAGACAGTTTCTTTAAAGGAAATAGTTCTGTAGCGAAGATCATGCAAAAACAGAATTTCTTTCAATCCGGCTAAAAGAGACACCTGCTTTCCAACATCTCTAGCAGAGACTGTATAAATCGCTATTCTGCACAGTCAAATGAATGAGCGTTCTGGAAACTGGAAAGTGGTTTATATTTGTTGCAGACACGAGTTGTTCCTTTGCAAACACCTCACCAGCTGGAAGCTGCAGGAGATAGTCCAGGCTGCTGACTTGGAGCTGATTAGAACCCTCTTTTTTTCCCTCTCCTTCATGCGGAAGATGTGGAAAACTGTAAATCTTAAGACTATGCATGGCTCTGAAATTACCGCTATTCATCAAGTCCAATTGGCTCTTGCAGAAATCCCAACTGGTCAAGGAGTTTTGCAGTATAACAATGGGTGATTATCTTTTGCTCCAATTCGTTTTGTCACAACAGCCTCCCAGCCTCTGCTGGACTGTGATTTTCATTTTGTTTTAAGGAAAAGCATAGAAGATGCAAGCAATGAGACACGTCATTGCTTCCCTGGGGAAGGCATCTCATGCTTGGGCAAGAAATCAGCTGTGCCTTGTAAGCCAGTTAACAGATACAATGACTAGCCTGTGTTTCAGGTTAAAAAAAGAGAGAAAAAAAAAAAAGAAAAGCTAAGCATCTTTTTAACTAAAGTGACTTTAGTCCATATCTATCAGGTGAAAGAAAGGAACGGAATGGCAGACCTGGATTATTTTAGCCTTGGGAAAGAGAGGGTCTTTCTTCAGTCATCGTTAGCCTCTCTCATTTCATCTTAGCTTTATCTTAATGATCCAGTCATACATTTGAGATGTAACGCTTTTAAACACCATGAACACCGTGAAAAGGGAGAGTAAAAATGGTGAGCAAACAGAGAAAAATCTCACAGAAGAACAAGAATGCTAAAAGACTGATGAAACATGACTTATGCGGGAAGAATGGTGGAGAGGTGACTGCTCTGCCTAAAGAAAAGAAGACATGGAAGGAACATAATAACTGTCTTTGCATAATTTGCAGCAAAGCAAATTTAGGTTGGCTCCAAGGAAGACTTACTAACTTGTTGGGAGAGGAGCACTGAGAAAGCCTGGACTCATTTTGCTGTGGGGTTTGATAAATTGGCAGCACGGTCCTTAAATACCTGGTTATGCCTTTCTGTAGAGGGTCGGACTTGGTGGTCTCTTGAACTTTCTTCTAGCCTGACGCTTCCTCCATGCCCAAGATCATGACATTCCTAGGCCTTGCTATATAAGTCCCGAAAAAGGAGCACTACAGCTCCAACAGCGAGTCTTACACCACAAGGGAAAGTGGAGTAGCAGGGAAACATCTATCTTGTCTGCAAAGCAGGTATGAGTAGCCAGCGACACCCATTCAGCCACGCAGCCCTAGCTCTTGGCACTGCTATTTTGCAAGGACTGTCTATGGTTAAAAGGGGAAAAGCTGGGCAACTGGTACGACTTCAGGACAACAGGTACGACTGAGTGTGGAGGTGGTGAATCAAACCCTATTTTTAGTTACTTAAGTATAAAGCCTTTCTGTGACGGGCTTACGTGAAACTTTGTCCTTGTTGAGGGAATGCCAGCAAGACCAGCAGAAAAAGAAGACGGAAAAGAGCAAAGAATGGTTTTTTTTCTTGTGATAACTGTTCAGCATTTCACAGTGTTGAAATACACTAAAGCTCTCCCAGCTGAATGGAGGAGACTGAGAAGCATTGCCTCAGGTAGCGTAGGATGAATCACGGTCCCAAGCTGCAGCACACACCCTGGCAAGAAAGAAACACGGGTCGCAGTTGCAAGTCACGTTTATGAAAAGCGTCTCTAGCACCCAGCACAATGATGTCCATCGCTGCAGCCTCTCTTGGTTGCAGCAACACTTGCATGCTCTACATTAGTTCAGACGAAAGGACACCCAGCCACATATTCTCAGCATCCCCTGGAAAGACTCTGCACATTAGGAGGAAACTTAGGAATCCAGATGCGTTGTGACCTCAGGAGAAGATTTCTCTAACCTGCTGTTAGTGCAGGGAACAAAGCCCACTTTCAGGTTGCAGCAGGCTGGGCTAAAAGGAAAAGGCAGACCAAGGGCAGGGAGGATTCCCAGGAGACGCTGCAGGCAGAGTACTTACATCAGCTCCAAATGTCAGAGAGCCCCTCTCTGTCCTCCTGCATTAACCTTTTACCTTCAAGCATCCTCTTTCCAAACACAGCCCTTCACAAGAGCGCTAGTACTCTCCAGCAGGTCATTGCTTTGAGTGGCAGTGCTATTTGTAGCAATCAGCTCTTGCTCAAGAGTCAGGAAACTCATTGCTGAAGAGGCTAATTAAGAAGAAAACATTTCAATAGCATTTCCGTTTCATGGGACTCACGTTTTGAATTTGTTACCCCTTCCCCTGCGTGAAGAAAATGTGTTGCAATGACTCTCACAGACCCAGAGTGACATTTGGATCTCTAGCACCTTCCTGACGAATTCTTTTAATGAAGGAATCTGACCCTTCCCAAGGAGGGGGTTCATGCCTGCGCTGGGTGTGCGTGTGGGTGATAGGAAGGGAACATCTGCATGAAGACTGCCTCCTTGCATGTAGGAAACACTCGCCAAGTGTCTTCTCCCATCACCTTTGCCTGACCGCAGACTCCCAAAATCCATTTTGAGCCCTGGCTCTTGAGGGCTTATATTTGTTGCACAAGATTTGTCCCTATCACTCATTTTACAGACACAAACTGCTCCCTTTGGCCATCAGTCTCAGCATGCTCGCGATATGATGATCTGAGAACAGAAGGGTTGCAAATGCTCAGGAAAACCTAGTTTTAAAAGCCAGGTAAAATTCAGGAGGGGTAGAGATAAAGATGATTTGCATGTGGCAGGCGAAAAACAATCAGTGCTGCAAGTATAATTTTGTCAGCGCTTCGGCTGTACAAAGTTATCTAGGGCTGCATGTTGAGGGCAGAAGTGGGAAAACAGGTCAGCTTTACAGCTTGAATGCCAACAGCTGAAAGAAGCGGTCGAGGGACCTCTGGTTCCCAAATGCGCCGGGCATTCCCTTGGACCTCAAATGAATGAGAAAATTCAGCAACCTCCAACTTTGAGAAAAACTTCCTGTTGGCAACACCGATGCCGGAGAGGGTTTCCCCCGACATCTAGTGGCCAGTGTAGACACTAAGCCAGACAGCACGACAGGAAAAAACAAGCCAAGCTATTATCAGGAAGATTAATTACAAGCACAATAATATCCAGGCCTTCTGATGAAATATTTTACAGTATATTGCCCTCAGGAGAGTAACTCTTTTACTGATTTATTTTAACCTTCACATTACGCAGATACGTTATAGACGTCTTCAGAGATGCCCTGGTGTTATTTGCCCCCTGACAGCAAATAATAAACTCTTTCTCAGCTATATAACATTTCCAAGGAAGCCCTTGACGTGACTAGAAAAATATCAAGGACAATTAAGTCACATGGCACTTCTAGCCTTGTGGGAACATACTTGAGCTCTGCTCTAGCACTCAGATAGCATGAGAAACCCTGGTTCAAGTGGAGTAGCAAGAGTGCTGGAGGTAGTAGTTATTAAAGATCTCCTGGTTAAAGATCCTCTTGGGTGTCCCTATTATTTTAATAATGGTTGAAGCCAGCTTTACTGCTTCCAGAGGGAAAAAAAACAATGAGAGGAGCCCGCTAGCAAAAAAGGAGGAAGGGCTCATCACAAGGGAACCTGGCAGAAGATCTGGCTGTCTTCAGTGTGGCTTTGTGGAGAGCAAACTTAAACAAACTCACGGGTCCAGGTAAATTTGATCTCTCAGGGGGTTCTCAGTCTCACTGCATGGAGCAACGGCACAGCAGAGGTTGCTGTGAGTGGGACCTCGGGGCAGGGGGCTCGTGGGTAAGACAGCAATGAGGTTTCAGGTGATCTGGGTAGATCGTCTGGCTTTCTTACAAGCATCCAGTCTCCTCTCGGCCAGGCTGTTTGCTTCATCTCTGTTTTGGTTCCCCAGCTGCAAATAATATGTCAGCCTTTTTCGCTTGTTATGGTTGTCTTGGCTTTGCTGATGGAAGAGGCCAAGCCTGTGTCTCACTGTGTGTTTGTGCAGCACCTGGCACTACGGTCCCGGAGCCTCTCTGAGGCCCCATAGAGTCACCACACCGAAGAGAAACGCTTGACACTGGACAGGGTTGAGGGTGGAGAGGAGGTCAGTTCCTGCTAACCAGTACAGAGAGGGACCCACAACATGCCATAGTCATCTAGGGAGAGATCCAGACCTCTCTCGGGGTCCGAGACAGCTTGTGGTGGACACCAGAGTGCATTTGTACAGCACCCAGCACATGCAGGCATGGGTCCCTGGCTGATGCTTTTAATCACTACCTCATTATAGATGAGAAACACATGTCAGTCATCAGCCCACCAGTACTCCTGTGGTACCAGTGCCAGTGCTCTCCACGCCGGCTCAGCAAAAGCCTGTTCTTCGTCTCCCCTACAGTCTCCTCTTCCCACCCACACGGCAAAACTTCTCTTAAATCCTTTGATAACCATCAAAGTACGTTAATATAACATTAGGCTTCCACTCTGGCTCGCTGAAATGGCATATCCAATTTCTCTCGTCGCTGTCAGTATTGGCGTGACGGCACGGGACTTGCACATTAGACCTGTCTGTCTGCTAGAAGCTTTTGCAATAAATCTTCACAATTAGCTTTCAACAGATTTAAAGCTTGGTCGTGAACTGCAGCTCTGCACTCAGGACATTCAGCTTCCTCAGGGGAACATTCACCCACCCCCTTCTCTGTTCAATTCCTCAGGGGATTTGAATCCCACAGAGTCCTAGGAGGACTCCAAAGGAGGAAGAAATGAATTTATGAAGACCTCAGATAGCAGAGATAACACAGTAGCTTCTTGGTGTCTTAGATCAGCCCATGCAACATCCTTAAGACCTTGGTTCCCACAGCAGCAACTTGGATTGAGATCCTCTTAGATACATGAAAGTGCTGAAGAAGAAGGAGAAAAGGTGTGAATAACACCTTTTGCTGAGCAGAAGGTCCTCCAAGAGTGTGTCCTGTACTAGAGGCACCTCTGCTAGAGGGTCGTGTGAGGCAGGCGCATTGGGGATCCAAGCCTGCCTCTCTGACACGCTTTCTCTGATGGTGAAAATGGAGCTACGTTATTGCTCCTAAGATTAAATAACACTCAACATCAAGGCATTGCAGAGTCATCGAAGGCAGCTTCAGGCTGCTGATTCTCCCTGGACACTGAAACTTGGAGCTCTCTTTGCACCCTTGTAGGCATTGCTCTGACAGAGCAGTGTCTAGGCTTAGCCTCCTTCCGAGTTGTGTTTTGCCATGAGCAGCCTTGAGGAAAACAAGCTGGGGTGAAGGCCTCGAGGCAGGGCTCGACGGTAGCCTGGGGGATCACCGTGCGAACTAAGCAGGCATCAACATATACTTTTGTGTGACCATCTTCTGACCTGTAAGGTCCTTCCAGGGTCTGAGCACACGTCTGCCTGCTCCAATTTCACATCCCTGCTCTGTACTCATGTAGTAGGTGGTTGTGGATAAATAGAAGCTCTCAGAGCTAATCGTAAAGGTGAGCCTGTAACTCTGGGCTTAGGCACTTGCAGGAGCACTGAGAACATTTAACTTCTCTTGCCACAAAGCAAGCCCCTTGCTTCTATGCGAGGGGTTGCAGGATCAGACCTCAAGCCCCTTTTACCAATGTTAAAAACCTGAAGCTTAGGGAAACTTGTGCAAGTCTCCGATGCCTTTTCGCCTTCCTTGTTCCAAGTCCTGTAACGCTGGAACAGATCCCTGCAAAACCACTTTGGCTGGAGAGCTGTTGTCAGGTCATTTTGAAAAGTTTGCAACACTTTGCAAATTGTTCTTGCTGGAGGTTGTACAATAACAGTGCCATTACTCAGAAAACCCATCCAAGAATATTATGCTAGACACAGGTCAGCTCTCTCCACCCACAGTAATCTCCCCTCCCCCCCCCAAAAAAAAAAAAGAGGAAAAGAAATTGTTAAACAAAAGCTAGAGATGACAATGAAAAATTTACCCTTAACTGTGTATATTTTTATGGAAAAAGGTTATCTATCCATCCATCACCACATACTAGTACAGGAAAAAGCCTGTGAGTATTTAGACATTTATATCTTGCATGTGTAGTTAAAGAGAGAAAAAACATTTGCATAGACGCACAGCTATGTTTGCACCTTCTCTCTCCCTTTAGGTGTCTGCCACAAACACGGCATAAATACATTGAAGTTGGTCATCGTACCTATTTTAAGCATCTGTATTAGGATGAAACGAGTAAGTGTCTGCTTGTCTTCAATGACGATAAAGAGAGTTTCAAGCAATTAGCACAGATGTTAGCATCTCTGCTAAGCCAAACCAATCCCATCTATATGTCTCGTTTTTCCCATCTCTGAAGCAGAGAGAATAAACCTGCCTTTCCCTCACAAGTACTCAGAGATCCTAAGGGGAAAGGCATTCAAGACAGAGATATGCAATCCAAGAAACAGTAACATTAACATTAATAACAGGGTAAAAAATGAAGAGAGATTGATTTGTGGCAGAGATTTGTCCATGGACTTCACCACCATGCAGGAATGCGTTTTGATTCAGATGTAAAACTTGCTGTAGGACTGCAAAAAGCCCAGGCTGCCATCCATTTGGAAAATCATGCCCGTATTCTCCCAGTAGCTCAAACTGGATCCTTCCAAAAATATTATGTTTCTATTAGAACTCAGTAATTTTCAAATGAAACATTATTAAAGAAAAAAGGTGGTTATTTCTAAAAGTCAGAGAATCACAGAATGGCTGAGGTTGGAAGGGACCTCTGGAGATCATCTAGTCCAACCCCCCCTTCTCTAGCAGCATCACCTACAGCATGTTTCCCAGGACCCTGTCCAGATAGCTTTTGAACATCTGCAAGGATGGAGATTCCACAGCCTCTGTAGGCAGTGCTCAAGTCACTCTTGATGATTCTCAAAAATTGCCTGGATGTGGTCAGTAAGGTTATCATATTTTTGAGCATTTTGGTAAATTGGATGCAACAAATACCAACAACCACATACAAAATGAATGGTTTTTGTTTTCATTCTGCATTCTCTTTCATGTTTGCATTCTTACTTGCCCTTCTGCCTAGGACTCCCCAGCAGCAATGCAAGCCCTTGCGCCTTGCATGGCACAAGTGCAAAACAAAGCAGCAGTATCACCAGAGCAGGTATTGCTCAGGTGGCTCTTGTGCCACCATGCAGGGTCTGAGGATGCTGCCTCTGCTCATTCTGTTCAGTCAATGGGAAGCAGCTGGTGCCTTGAGGTCGCACTGAGCTCTCATCTACTGCTTTTGGGTCTACGGCACAGGAACAGAGCTCTGGAACGGGAGCCGGGGCTGGAAAAGCTGGGTGCTAACTCCTCGCTCAGCCGGAAAAAGACTCAGCCCCTGGAAAGCCATCGGCTTTTGGCTGCTGAGGATGGAAGCTGCAAGTAGGAGCCAGCACTCTGTGGTGTCCCTGCACGCTGCTCAGCCTCTGGGTTGGAGCCAGGACACCTGAAATTAGGTGCTTAGGCATACACTCAGGCTTGGTGAGCTGTCCCTCCCTGTTCTGTCCCCTCCAACGCTTACTGAAGGGCAGATTGTAACGTGCCAAGGTGACTGGGATGTTCCTGAAGATACCATGAAACCCTACCAAACAGACCCTTCTAGGTAAAGGGCATGGAAACACCAACTTCCAGGTGCTCCTTGCACTTTGTGTCCGTGCCTCGTAACAGCTCCTGCACAGTTTTACCACATGGGGTCCCTGTGAAAGGCTCTACAAACCCATTGGCTTCAGTGAGGTTTTGCCTCCTCACCGGGTCAGGTCAGAATCAGGCCCAGGTCTTCAGAAGAGGTTCTGACTTTTCCATAAAGTTTCAGCAACGTTAATTTCCTTTCAATCAGTTTTTCCCTCTCCGATGATCAGTTCTTTCTGCCTTTCATACATTTCCAGGGCCTGCAACCTCATAAAACTTCATGGGACAACATTTCTGTTTATTTGGCAAGAGCAGGAAATTACTGTCACTTTTCACTTCTTCAACCCAAGGAGGTGTTCACCAGGCCGTCATTGGTGGGCAGCACAAGCCAGCTCTTGCAGCACTGTTCCCAGAGGAGTCTTAGAGCCAGCAGCTGCCACAAAAAAGAAGCCAAGGACGTTATTTTGGCTGGCACCAAGAAAGCAACTCATGCATTTCAGTGACACGACCACTCCAGCCGGCCTCTCTCCAAACAGCTCAGCATCTCCGCAGCACAGTGAAAGCTGGCAAACACCTCGGCCTGCTCTGAAGGTTAGCAGCAACCCAGATATGTGTGTTTATCCCAGTTTTAGACATAAAACACCCTGTCCCACTGCTATTGATTGAATGTAAGTACCCACATCCCTGGAATACGGGGACTTTTAATAGAGAACAATTTTGTGGCAAAACAATGATTCGAACCCAGGACTTGCAACTGACTAGCAAGCTTAGTCTTCTTTCAGTGGATAAGAAGAATAATCACAGGCAAAGACAAACATGTTAAGTGGAGAGCTTCTTCTCCTTCACAAGTGTCTTATTTATTCTGTTATTTTGGAGGGAGGAAAGATGCAATTCTTAGAGAATGCTCCAGGATTCAAACACATAGAAGAGATGGGAAAAGTTCTTCTCTCCTTTGCAGTCCAGCCTCTCCAGTAGCTCCCCATGACACGTTTCTTGGCATTTTGTCCAAGTCAGTCTTAAAATTTCTACCTCAAGAGAACTACACCACTTCTTTGTGGCAAGAAGAGTCTGTGATGCTCAGACATCCACAGCAATGTGATCACAAGGAGAGAGCCTTGTCCTTCCTGCATTCAACTCTATATGTTTGCACCATTTCATCCCATTACAATTGAGGTGAAAATGAGAAGACCTCTAAGTAAGCCCTTTTTGGCTTCCAAAAGGGCCTAGGGGCAAAAAAACAGCACCTATTTCCGAGGATGGAGCACAGTAACCAAACAGAGAGGATTATCCACTGCAGGGAGATCTATCTGACATTAGTCAAGACAGAAATTACAGAATAACAATTTAGGTTGGAAGAGACCTCCAGAGGTCATATAGCCCAATCCTCAGCTCAAAACAGGTGTAAAGAGATCAGGTTGCTCTGGGCCATGTCCAGGTGAGTCTTGACCACCTCCAAGAATGGAGATCCCTCAACCTTTGTAGGCAACTCTTTCCAGCATTTAACCACCCTCATGGCAAAAGCTTGTTTCCTAATGTCTAGTCAGCATTTCCCAGGTTCCAGCTTGTGTCTGCTGCCTCTCACCCTATAGGTATGCACCTCTGAGAAGAGTCTAGCTCCATCTTCTCTGCAGCCTCTAATCAGGTAGTTCGGAGCAAAGGGGAGCAATAATGGCTTCCAATCTCTTCTTCAAGCTGAACAGGCCAAGTTCCCCCAGCCTTTCTCATATACCATGTGCTCCAGCCCTCTGATCATCTTGGTGGCCTCTTCTGGATTCAATCCGGTAGCCAGTATCTTTCTTGTACAGCGGAGCCCCAAACTGGACACAGCACTCCAGATACAGTCTTAAAAAGGCCAAATAGAGGGGAAGGATCGCTTCCCTGGACCTTCTGGTTACACTCCTTCTAAGATAGCCATGGATGCAGTTGGCCTTCTCAGCTGATGACTGATGTCCAATTGTTGTCCACCAGGACCCCTAAATCCTTTTCTGCAGAACTGCTTCCCAGACAGTCAGCCACCAGCCTATACTGTTGCATGGGGTTATGCCATCCCAAACATAAGATCTTGCACCTGCCCTTTTTGAACTTCAAGAGGTTCCTGCCAGTCCATTTCTCCAGTCTGTTCAGGACATTCTGAATAGCAGCCATGTCCTCCAGCATATTGACTGCTCCCCAGCCCCTCCCCCCCCCCAGCTAAACTGATGTCATGGACAAACTTGCTGAGAGTGTACCAAGTCGTTAATGAACATGTCCAACAGTTGATTGATCCCAGTATCGCTTCCTGAGGGATGACACTAGTTATTGGCCACCAGCAGGACTCTGCACCACTGATGTCAGCGCTCTGAGATGTTTGTGTTAGCAGTAGTCACCCATGGATCCCTTTACTGCCACAGTGAGAAACAAATCATAAAATAATTGATGTTGGGAAGAACCTCTGCAAGTTATTAGTCCAACCTCTGCTCAAAGCAGGGTCAGCTCCGTTGACAGACCAGTTTGCTCAACCTTGCCTTTATTCTGCCACTCCAGCTCAGTCTTGCTCTACCAGAAAATGCTGCTCTTCTCCCTGTTTTCATTTGGAGAGAACAATCTGTGCCCTCCACAGCAAAGTGCACCAAAAAATGGAAGATCAGCCCACACCGCCTAGCCCCGAGCTGTGAAGGTAGGGAAAGACAGTTTATCCTATACCCTGTGGTTAAATCTACTGTTTAATCTACTTGTTCCACATGGTAGCTGCAACAATTTCCAAGTTGTTCAGTAACGTTACCCTCTTTAATTCCTAAATGCTTTCCACATGCAGATGCACACCTGTAATAATAACAGGCCAAGGTTACAGGCTTTCCACTGCATGATTTTAATGTCGTAATAATCTCTACAGCCTGGCAGATTGATATCCCAGGAGGTACAGGGCTTTCTGAGGAACATAGGTTTGTATGGAAGTGCCAGAGAGCTAATCTTGCTGGGCTGGAGAGGAAATTTGCCTGGGTACAGAACTGCCCCAAATACCAGAGGCTTATAACGTCAAACTCTAGCTTCAGGTACATAGGGAAAAGTTCCCTAGCTGTTCCCATGACAGGTGAATGCCACTATCCCACCATTCCTTCACCCTGGCTCTTCCTTGTGATGCATCCTGCCTAACTAGGTATGGAGTCTCCCAGTTTTGTCTCAATACACCTAGTCTGTGAGCAGCAGCCTGCAGGCAGTTGGTCTCAAATTCTGTGCAAGGTGTGGAGAGAGAAAGCTTTCTGGTGAGGACAGGACCCACTTCCATGTGGGTTGAGGATGTAATAAGAGATGGCAGACAATCTGCTGACTTAACCCAAGCAAGTAATGGGAGAGGAGGGCCATTCTGAAAATAGGGAAAATGTATTCATTGGTGATACTTTGTCTTGTTATCATAAGGCAGATGATTGAAAACTACTACATGAACGTTCACTGGAGAAAGACTTTTCCTCCAGTGAAGGAAAGTTTTAAACCTAGAAATGAAGAAAACAATCCCAGGGCTATTCTAAGTGCTTACATTGGAGAGTAACTCCGAAATGCAGATCCAGAGCTACAGAACTCCCAGTCATCATGATACTTGCAAAGAATTTGATAAAGCAGCTGAATACTGGGATCACATTCCTCCTTGCTAATGAACAGTCTCATCATTTCCTCAGCCATCTACATCCTTTTTCTGTTTCTTTTTTTCACATTTAGAGTGTAAGCTCTTCTTCAAGGTACAAGTTGCTTTTACGCTGCTTACCTAACCCGAAGGCTGAAACTGTTTCAGGCGAGCTGCTGAAACAAAACTGGATACAGCCTTGCCACGCGCGCTCACTGGCTACCCGAAAAATGCCACAACTGACCTGGGTAAAACTCTGTCTATCAGTTCTATTAAACTGTCATGTAGATGTTTTCTGATCAACATACCACTTTGTTGAGAAGTTAGGCATGGATTTTTGGTTTTAGTAAAGCCATCTCTGCTTTAGGACTCCCAGCTGAGTACTGCTGAGAGTCGATGAGCTAGACCACCAATGATATCCATGCAATAACCTCAAAGATAGGACTCTGCCTACATAACTGCCAGAAGAAAGGGACTGGATCTCACTGTCCTAGAGCTTCTCACCATCCAGAGGGAAGGCCTTGTTTTCACTGAAGGGCAGCCGACAGAATGAGTTGCACAGATTTTAGAGATGCAGCCGATTAGCAAGCATGAAACACCTAATCATGCAACATTGTGCTGAGCAGAGATGCTCACACTCTACCTTGAAATAGTCAATGCAGGATTAGCCTGGAAAAAGCCAACAGCTTAAGTCTGTCAGCACTGCTCTAGGTAACGGTAGCACAACCTAGTGAAGAATGACTTCCTGCCCTGGAGAATCCACAGTCTGAATAGACCAGGACGAGAGGAGGAATGGGGATGTGCAGAAGGGAGGGAATTGGCCCAAAATCTCAGCAAGTGCCAAAACTAGCTTTAGTGCCCAGATCTTCGGACCCTCCTGGAATATAAGGAGGTGATCTTGATAAACACTACCAAAAGACAGGGCAAGTCCGGGCACTTACAGTGGGCAAGTCTATCGAGCATTATGGAGCAGTGGTGGTCCCTGAGGTAGCGCCAATCCAAGTGGAGGCCCACCTCATTTGATGCAACGCTCATCAGCTCAGGCACAGGAGAAAGGGAGAGTTATTTATGCAGCTTTGCTCCTCAGCTATCAAATTATGCCTTTCCAGGTCTGCGCGTGCATTGCCTGCATAAGGATGTAGAGGCTGGTTTAGGGGAGCTATCTGACATGTGAGGTCTCAGTATAACGCTGGAGAAACAAGCAAAAAGAGTCCGCTAGGTAAAGCGCAGCCCAAAGGCCGGGCTAGGGACACAGATCTACAGGATCTGCTTCATATATGCTGCTCCTCCCAAGTTCCTTCTATGGCTGGTAGGGAAAAAAAATTTACCTTTCACAGCAAAACTTACTTCATCCTAAAGCAGCCACCCCAAGAGCACAACCCAGTGCCCACTTTTCTCCATTGGTTCTAAATGGTGTCTAGGATGACTAGGTAAACTTTAGGAGTCTGCATTGCAGACTTCTCTAAGTGAGTCTATGCTAGCGTTAGCGTCCTCATCCGTCCTCAGGAGATGGCCTGTGTAATGCTTGTTTCATCCAGGCAATAGCAAAATGTGAGTTGGCTCCTCAGCATCCTGCATTCTTCTGCCACAGGAGAGCTCATGGAGCAAATGGCGTCTTCCAACCCTGGGCAAAGGGAGTCTGGCCAAGCGTCCGCCATTCTGCCAGAGAGGCACTGCGTGCCCATCGGTTCAGCAGAGAAACAGCATGCAAAAAAAAAAAAAAATTGTTTTCAGCACAGGAAGATGGCTCTGCAAGCCAACATGCTCTCCCTTTGTGGGGTCTCATCTCATCTTCCTGCTCTGGCACCACAATCCTCAATCCTTCCCCTCCTGATAGGAGGGAAAAGGCCTCATGGGTCATTTAACTGCTTTGGTGGCTTTGTAGGGAATCTTTTCCATGCGTTTAACTGCCCTTTGCAAGCATCGCCCCTGCCTGAGTTCCCAGCTTGCTTCCCCTTTTGCTAGGGGAGGCTGGACCAGCCAGGGCAGTCCATTCCCATCCTGCCTGTCATTTGCGGACCAACCCTCAGAGCTGCTCAGCACCCAGCACTCAAACCAGGTTACCAACATCTCAGTATCTTCCAGGCCATGCCTGGAGAAAGCTCAGAGCTGGCAGCAGCAGGCTCCTGGTTAATCCAGACAGGCAACTTTTTGACTCTCTTGCTGGAATTTCCTGGCAGGCAGGGAGATGAGAGAAGCCAGAAAAGGAAAGTTTCTAAGTATAAAATCCAAAGTGTCTTCAGCCTTACAGAAATGTCAAACTAAGAGGTGCGTGGATGACCTGAGCTATTTATAAACTGAGACCCAATGGAAACACGAAGGAGCTGAACCAAGTTCCTATTTCTAACCCATCTCTCTCCCCACAGCCTGTCACCTGAGCAATGTGGCAGCAGTCAGCGCCCTTGGCTCCCACCTCCTGAGCGTTCTGGTTTAAAATATAGCTGAGTGCACAAACACACCCTTCGGAGGAAAAGTAGGACTGAGATTCCCCAAGATATATGGATGGTGGTCTTCAGCAAGGCGAGGATGTTAGTATATAGCCCACACAAGGAGGAAGCATGGCTAAGCCTGATAGAGAACAGCTCTGCCCTCCAAAGGACTCCAAGCCTTTTGCTGAGGAACACAACAGGGAGGATGTTTAGCCTTAGTTTTCCATCCCTACAGAGAGGGACGTGCTGGTTATGTGGGAGGGAGGATCTATGTGCCCAGGATGGAAAACTCTGCAACTCTACAACCAACCTACGGGTCTTTCTTCCCACCTGGGCTGAGAGGTACAAGGCAGGGAGGGAGCCGACACCGACCGTCACCATCCTCTGGCACACCAGAAATCCCACTGGTCATGGCATGGCCCCATTTGAGGTCCCCCATCCCCCTCAGAGATGGAGAGCAGCTTCTCAGGCAGCAAGTGACCCCTCCATTGGGGCATTTGCAAAGATTACACATTGTAGGACTCTCTTCCCTGTGGATTTACTGCCAAACCTCATACCATAACCTCTAGGCAGGCTAGATGTGGCCACCAGGAAGAGGCTCATCGACTTCTAGGGGACTGAGCAGTGTCCCGAAGAAACAAGGCTCTCTATCTCAGGCACTTCTGCAACATAAATAAAAGCCTATAGGAAAAACAACTGTTTGTCATTTGTCATAGTAAAATAGCTATCAAGAGAAACAGGCAAAAGCAAGGAACTGTTTCCAAGTCCAGCACTGAATAGCTTTCTTTTCAGAGTTCAAGGCTGAACCTTTACAGAAGGCCCCATGCTTCAGAAGGCAAAAATTACCATATCTGTTCTTTTGCCATTGCACTGCTCTTACACGTGATAATCCCACTTTTATCATGTGTTCTTCTCACAAGAGTCATATAGGATGCTACACTCCCAGTGACTAGCGAATGAATTGTGTTTAAGATGTGTAAAATTTAAAAACTACCAGGGGAGGAAAGAATAGCAACATTTTCCCAATATTTTTATTGAATTCTAAGGAAGTTACTGATACGTATAGTTTGAATGAACAAAAACACTGAGTTGGAAAACACTTCAGGAGACCACGTAGACCAGCCCCTGCTGCTGAGACAGGACCACAGCTGCATGGGACATCCCTCAGGGATGGAAAGCACAGGCTGGGGCCTCACTAGCTAGAAAACAGCTGTGGTGGAAAGGACCTGGGGTCTCAGAGCCCTCATGACAATGAAGGTCAGCCACATCCTAGGTGGTGTTAGCAGGATTGCAGCCAGCAGGCCAGGGCTTGATTCCATCCCTTTGTTTGGCACTGGTGAGGCCACATCAGGGCACTAGGTCCAGTTGGGACTCCCCAGTACCAGACTGGAGTGAGCCCAGGGCAGCCCCATCTTGCTCAGGGCTGGAGCATGGGATGTATGAGACAGGCTGAGAGCTGGCGTTGTGCAGCAGAAGAGGAGAAGACCAACGGAGATCTCAGTGCCATCTGCAACTCCATGCTGGGATAGTGCATAGGAGCCAGAGCTGGGCTCTCCTTAGAGGAGCAAAATGACAGGAAAAGAGGCAGAAGTACAAGTTAGAACATGAGAAATCCCCTTTAGGTATTAGGAAATTTTTTTCCTTGTAATGGTGGTCGTACACTGGAGCAGGGGTCCAGGCTGCGGGATCTTTCCCCTCGAAGATATTTAAAACTCATCACAAAACTCTGACCAACCTCAGATCTAGTCAGTCAGCCTCAAAGCTGGTCCTTCCAACTTCAGTTACTCTGTATGAATTTGCCTGTCCTCAAACCCTCCAGTCGCAGGACTTACAGTATCCCTGAATCAATAACATTTTCTAATTCTACGGTTCTGAAGATTTTCCTAAAATATACCCAAAGGAGTATTTGCTGTGAATGTGCCCATTTCTTCTTGCCACACAGCAGTGGATATTGCAAAATAAGACTTTTCTTGTTCTTCTTTGGAAAACTTTTGCGGGCTGCCAAGCCGTACCATGTCCTCCCTGCCTTGTCTCTTCTCTAAGCTAAGCCTTCCTACCCCTTGTTGGAGCTCATGGTTTCCAAACCTCTTGCCACGTTTTCCTCCCTCTTCACAGGGCGCTCCGGTACAGCTACAGCTTTCTGAGCCCTTGGTGCCTGAAACCAGGCACTACTGGCAGCTAAAGCTTCGTCAAAGCCAGGTGGAAAAGAAGAACTATTCCTATTTCTTACACATCCCATCTGGTTAATGCTTTGCAGCAGATGTGTCTTTTGTGACAGCCTCACTTCTGAGTCTTGCTCCATTTGTGTTCGGTAACCTCCCAGGTCCTTTCCTGCCACGCTGCTTTCCAGGTGGTCAGTGCCTGCTTGGAGCTGTTTCACATTTCCCCTTCTTGGACACACTCGAGTTTTCCACTTGTCTCTTTGGAAAACCTTCAAATTCCGCTGGTTCTCCCTGTTCCAAGTTCCCTCAAGTATCAAGCTGCCCCATGGGCTTTCCTCAAGACAAGCTGGCGGTTTGACAGTGAAAAGCAAATAGCTGCCTTTCCCGAGTCACGCACCCACCGCACACCACTTTCCTCCAGGCCATTTCTGTCACATTCCTTCCCAGAAAACAAGGCCAGGAGCCTGAAAATAACTAGCGCGGTACCAGGGCATCTGCTTTCCCTTGATCGCTCTGTCCTCATGCAACTGAAGGAAGGTCAAACCCAAACCATATTGCATACTCTGACGCAAAGGCTTCAGAAGAGATCAGTTAGAGACGATATAAAAATTTTATTAATATTCATATAAACTTTTTCCCATATTATTTTTATATTGTATGGCAGAAGCAGCAGAGGTGCTGTCCACACACCAGAAGGGCACAGACAGTTCCCAGGCCAAGTTCACAGCTCATCATAGCAGCTTATTAATCTGCAGGTCAAGGGCTAGTGCAGCAGCCCAGCTGTGCTACAACACCCTCATGAAGCCGTGGGAAGTCTGGGAGATGTGTCCCACGTATGGAGGTAATGAGGATATCTAAAGTCTTATCCGTTTAAGCTTATCCTAACTGGTCACAGGCTGTTTTAGCAATACGCCCTGCAAATTTTTTTCTCTTGCTCTTCGGAAAGTGGGATGGGAGGCAATAGTTAAGGTTCTATATATATATATTTATTTATACACATATATACACACACACACGCACTCAGACGTGCTCAGCCATGAGACTGCGTATTCTTCCACTGTTTTTAATGAACTTCTCTTGAGAGCTGCCCTGAGACCCTGTTTGGGAGCTATGCGGACTAGGGGCCTCAGCCTCCAATCCTAAACAGCAATGAAGGATAAGGCATTGCTGCACTCGACAGAAAATACAGCTCCACTTAGGCTCCGAAAACATTTTGGCATAACTTGTTAACTTGAATTTTATCTGCAAACGTTTTCAGCCTGATACCACTGGGGATCCTGATTTTCCAAGACTTACCAACAGGAAATCCCTGAGCCGGAGGGTTTAGCTGTAATGAACTTATTGTATATTCAAGCCCCGAATGTCAATTTGGATTACGATGTCAAAAATAAGCACTGAGAGCATGCAACCGTACCCTGGGGTCACCTGTCAGGAACTCCAGACTGAAATTGGCCAGATATAGACCAGCACAGCCTTGATTTATTTTGTCCATGTGCAAATACAACAGCTAGGAACTAAAGGAGCCTACTGCATCCTGGAGATGAGACCCCTCTTCCTCTCCTTTGTGCTTTTCCTCTGCTTTGTGCAGGGTTTCCTTGGCTGGAGATGCTTCTTTAGAAACTGTCCAAACAGCTCAGGACTAGTCAGATGCATTAGGAGGTTAAACCCTCCATTAGCGCACATCTAAATCACTGCTGCTTGTGTCATTCTGGGACCCCAAAGTCCCAGGCAAAACAAGGATTCCCATCTTTCTGGAGACTTAACATATATGTGAAGAAAGTTCTTGCGACCCAGCCTTGGGCTGGAGACTCATGGGAATCCACAGAGAGCACAGGACACTGGGAACCTCTGTTCATTTCCCAAGCTCCATCCCAGGCACTCTGCAATGAGGAGAACCCGGGTTAATTGTTTTCTTTTGTTCACCGCAAGGACCGAGCAACGCTCATGGGGTGTGCAGAAGGGTCAGCACAGGCTTGTCTCCGCAGAATTAGGTAATACCATCCTGCAGAGATGCCAGTAGGTACCATACCATGGGATGGTTGATGGAAGGCAGATCAGAAAGTTTAAATATCAGGTACAGTCAATGGTCTGGATTTTAAAGTCATTCAAAAACAGAACTCGATAATCAGAATCATACCAAATCAGAACGCGACCATCCTCTCTAAATAAATGTTTTGCTAAGTCTCCATTAAACAGTGGCAAGTGTTGCCTTCCACAGCTTTCTTAGATAGTATTCTCTCCAGTTAACACCACCTTCCCCGAGATTTCCTCCTAAATCCTACCCATAGAGACTCTACAGTCAATTATGGTTAGCTGGATGGAGATGCAACTTGGAGAAAAGGAAAGTCAAATTTGGTTCCTCCAATCAAAGGTCATTAGGATGAAGTCTTCAAGAGGACTTCATTCACAAGCCCAGATCTTCCTTCTTTGTCCTGTAACTCTCCAACCTTTTTTTTTTTTTTTTTTTTGGTGATGCTGGCACTGAGTCTTGACCTTGATTTCCTTGGAGAAAGCAGGCAGCTTGTGGAATGAGTTTTCTTCTCCTTGCATGTGCGCACACACACACACACATAGCTGCAAGACCAGAGCCATGAGCCTTGACGCAGGAACCGAAGAGAACAGGGACTTCCACTTGGGCCTAGGTTTGCAAGGCACTTGCAATATCTTCTCCTCGCAGAAAATGCTCAGCTATATTATAAGCTTGCCCCCTTGATCTCTTTGGCCTGCAGTCACTGAGAATAATCCAGAGTGGAGGCTTTGGCCACAGCCAAATAACTGGTAACCAGCTTTGGAGACTGTTCACTGTTCTCCTTCCCCTCAGGTGAAACGGGTGATTACCTCTCCCATTTCAATAATTGCATATACGGCTTGCCTACAGAGTCTCTAATTCACTCACAAATTCTCACAAACTGCACCAGCACCAACAGGAAAGGCAGGGCAGACTAAAAATACCACCTGTTTATACTGGTTTCCTCTGGGATGGAGACGAATTAAAAGCCTTGGGTCTCCTCTGCTTTAGCAGGTAGGGATGGCTTGACCACTTGAGGAGCGGAATCTATTTTACTCGTTTTCTTCATGCTGAGAATCACAGAGGAGGCTGAGATTGGCTGAGCATCTCTGAAGCCACTAAAGAGCAAGAAAAAGGCTGGTCTGCTCCGCTTGCCCGCAACTTGACAAACGCTAGTGCAAGGCAGCAACGTCTTTCAAACCTCTCAGAAAAGCTGGAAGTTCTGCTGCACACAGCCAGCCCATGCTAATAAACATGGGTTGGCGTACTTCTTCACCTGATACCTGGATAACGTCAGGGCAGCAAGGATTAAAGTTTCCCTCTTCGGCCATCTACGGTTCCCAGCAAAGCTGACAGCCTCTTGGACTTCTCACCCAGGAGAAATCCTATCCCAATTTAGCCAGTCTCCTCCATGGACTAAGAGGCAGCCAAACAACTGCTTCACATTGTCAACAGTGCACAGCGTGACAAAGTTATCTTTTTAAAAACAACTCAGAGCCAAGCCAAATGGGGCCCTCCGCCTACTCCAGCATGAGAGCATTTTTTGCTAGTACAGGAAAAAAGGTTATTAAAGATACACATAAAGGCAGTTGCTGCTACAGGTTGTGGAGCTGCACTTGCTACATATCAACGTTCAGTGTGTTGGAAGGATGATCTGTAAAAGGAGGGCTCCAACTGGTAAATTAAGAGCAAGAAATCCGAAGCTAGATGTTAAAACTAAAATAAAGAAGACCTTTTAGCTGTTTAAGTTAATGCTCAGAAAAATCCTTGCCTCCTCTTTGCCATCTACAGCACTATCCTAGGGTTTCCATACGTTTCTGAAATACCGTGGTTTCAATTGCAAATAATATGCTGAACAACATAGGTAAAGTTTTGGCCCAACTGGTTGGGCAAGATAAATTGAACAACCCAACCCAGCAGCATACACTCTTCCAGCAAACGCAGAGGAAAAGTGGAAATGTGTGTAAAGTGTTTTTAGGCCTTAGGCACCCCTTTTACACAAGATCTACAACATTTCAGTGCCTCCTGCCCTTTCTCCACTTGTAGCTGATTCTCATGCGTGCCCAGCAAGTATGGGTCGTGCCTCTTTTCGTGGTTGCCCAACATGCATATTAACAGGTCTTCACAATCGCGACATTCCTTTTTCATTTAAGCACCTAGCCTGTGGTTACAGCTGAAGGGAATAAGCTCAAACCTT
Organism: Struthio camelus; assembly: GCF_040807025.1. Taxonomy (NCBI): domain Eukaryota; kingdom Metazoa; phylum Chordata; class Aves; order Struthioniformes; family Struthionidae; genus Struthio; species Struthio camelus. The sequence goes on from NC_090942.1 coordinate 221,730,437, forward strand.
GCTGGTGGCTTGTGGCTTTGCAAAAGTCTGAGGAGAGAAGCAGCCCCATAAATCTGTTACTCACGGTTGCTGTGTAGAAGCCAGCAACTACAGAAATTACAATTGGTTTGGAAATACACAGTGAATACCTATTCTAGAACAACAGTAATAATCAGAGAAAAAAGGGAGTGATGACAGACACAGGATGGAGAAGACCTAGAGTATCCAGAGGACCACTCTATCCTTTGAAAATGATCTGAAAATATTCACATGTAATTAACCTCTTCTAGAAATAAAACAAATGCGTCCCTTTGTTGTTGTTTTGCAGCAAACATCACCGAAAAAAGATCGCAGAGGAAATTTTGGCAATGCATATTGATTGTTACCTTTACACAAAAGGATATCTCCACCTATCCTTCAACCTGACAATACTATTTTAAACAAAGGGTTGCCTGGTCCACACCTTCCACTATCCTGCTGCTTTTGTCTCTCTCTCAAAGGGAACTGAAGTTTTCTACTCTGAACACGCGACCCAACTTGTAACGGAGGGGGAGCAGCCAGTTACCAATGAAGCCACTTTTCTGCTCTTCAGACCAAAGTTTTGGGCCAGCATCATAGCTCTGCATTTCTGATCACTGCCAACAGTTCGCATAGGAGAATCTTATCTTTGGGTAAAGCATGGATAGCTTCAGAGAGGGGGAAAAGGGAAGGCATATGCTGCACAGAAACCTGGTGGGACCTGCACCAGAAGAAGCTTAGCTGACAGCAGAAGAAATGAGAAGTCTTTCCCTTTCTGGTCCTCAAAGGGAATGATTCCCTGATGATTTCTTCCATGGGGACACAAAACCAGAAGCCAATAAAGTAAAAAGCCCTTCAGCTGCTTGCAAGCCTGAATACCAAGAAAAGTGATCACAGTCTTGGGAAACCATGCATCATATGCAAGTATGCAAGACAGCTACTGTGCTTCTGCATTGCCCCAGCTGCTCCTCTTACTGTTAGCCTGATGTTAACATTACTTTGCTTCCAGAAAGAGTCTTTTAATTCCAGCACAGCAGCCGAAATTCCTTCTCATTACTTTACCCATCTAACCACATACTCTTGTGCCATGCAATGCGAACCCAAGACAATTGCAGTCACATCATGAGGAGAGACTTGTAGCTCCTTAGTAGCCATTCAGCTCTGCTTTCACCACTACGTTATACGTAGTCAGCATGCAATATATACATACGAGTTGTAACCACTACTTGATTTTTGAGGTGAAGAAAGAGCGCACTGTAGCTGGTGCAATACAGCACAAAGCATCTTTTCCATCTGGAAAGGATTTGAACTCAGCGTTTTGGAGGAACCTCAATGACACTTTTGGAGCAGAGCAAAAGGAGCTAGGCGGTCAACTAGCAATTGCAGTGATACAAGCTCAGGCTCATACAGAACCAGAACTGTAGCTGTCAAGACCTCTCTTAAAACCATTTCAAGCATATTTGATTTCAATTTTATAAGGAATAAGTATCAAGTCGTAGCCAGGACCATAGTGGTCAATAAAAGCTAGAAACCCTCACTGTCTTTCAGACCAGGCATCAAGACATTGAAGAACTGCATAGTAACCCAATTAGACAGAGGTGAACTTGGTTTACTGCCACTGCTTCTAGCATTGGTTTGAACATCTATGAAAGAAAGGAAGAACTCTGTGAGATTACCACGAAGCTAAGATATTATCTGAACATCTGCGCTATGTCTGTCAGATACTCCATCTCCCCTCAAGGAATCAGTCCCACCTGCTCCCACATAGGGCACATACAAAGCAAACCGTAGAAAACACATACATATAAGGCGTTGCTGCCACTGCACTAATGTATCCAATTAAGCCATCAAGGATGTATCAGGTTGCAGTGAAATTTCACCATCACTGCATGTTTGCAGGGAGAAAAAGATTAATATGAGAAAACCAAATTTCCAAACCAAGCAGCCATGTTCTTAGTGATAGCAAGGTCAGACAAAACTGCAAAGGACAACCTCAGACTCTGCCCAGACTCTTACTCCAGCTTCACATCAACGACTGAAATCAGTCTCTTGAAAATAAGACCAGAAGAGCACTAGCTGAAAAAAAGAAAGGAAGACAGACAGCTTCTTTAGAGCTTCACCGAGGGGTGCGCGTGCATCCTGCAATGCCGGGAAATATCCTGCAACAAAAAGGGGATTTCCTTCCAAGAAATGCCCGACTTCTCAGTTTGCATGTACTTGCATGTACTTTGCATGTAGCACATGTGAGTCTCAACAGGAAACAAAAGTCTTCAGTGCTGGCAACATTCACTGTAACACACTAGCCAGCTGGAGGGATCTTGCCTTCCCAGAGGAGCCAGAGGAGACCAGTGAGCACAACAGTTTGCTTGAGGCCCCTCACTCACCAAGGGGCAGAGCTAAGAGCAGAACCCAGGTACACACAGGTAACCTAACCATTGCACTGCACCCCCTCAATCCATCACTCATAACAATAACAGAGGAAGATTAAGAGAAAAATGTCTTCTCAACAGCTGCTGTTTCCTCTCCACCATCCCACCTCATGTTATCAGCAGAGCTCCCTTTCCATGCCACAGCCAAGTACTCTGGGCAAAAACACAGCTGGCCGACTGACAGGTTTTCCATAGGTATCAATTGCATGTCCAAGGTGAAAAGCTTCTCATGCATGTGCAAGTTAGTCAACTGACTTTATGATTATTAATTTAAAGATATAGGCAATTTTTGTGAATTTTTTAGGCAGCTAGAAGTGTTCTAGATTTGCAGATGGCTGCTAGTACCCATATTCGCCTGCTGCAGCACTTCCAAAGGAGTTGTCCATGAGGAGTCATCCACGATTTCACTTTAACATTTGAGATATGACCACGCAACCCGATCTGCAATCACTTTTAATAGCAGCATGAAAAGGACACCATAAAAAAAAAAAAAAAACACACTGAGAGGATTGACTTGAGCAGTTACCATTTAGCTTGCCTTTCAAGAGACGCTGCTGAAAGGCACTAGCTGATTTCAGTGACGTTTGCTGGCGTTATTATCCCTCTCCCAGAACTGAGCTGAAGGTCTTACTGGCTCTGCCTGCTCACTGGGGAGCAGCATAGACCCCTTGTGACAGGTACCTTGCAGGAGCTGGTGGCCAGTCACTGCAGTCACACGATTCCTTTGGCATCCGCAGGCAGCACGCGTGCCACCGCTGGCAAGCGGACACGTGACGGAAAGCCAGAGCGCTACTGCCAAGGGGCCAAAAATCAATAATTAGAGCAAGTGTTAGATTTATTCCCTGCTTCGCCTTTCCCCAGCCAAGGAAACTACGTTTAGTTTTGCCTAAAGCAACAGTCTGAACGTGTTTCAGTTAGAGTTGATAATCAATGTGCGCTTTCGCGTCAGGCTGAGGACTCCTGCTCCAAAATACCTCGTCTTCCCCCAGAAGCAGACTAGCTGCCCAGGCTTCAAGGCAGAGCACCAACCAAGTTACCTTCTCCCTCCACTAATCATCTTAGGAAAATATTTCCTCTGTGCAAGAGCAGAAAGTGTCTGCTTGCTGCAGCCTGGTGAAGCGGTGCCATTTCATGTGGGCTACTCAAGCCCGTTCAAGGTTTCATGGCTCTCTATCAGTAAAACCTGACGATTAAAAGGTAATTTGTTCATTTCGGGGTTTTTTCTTTTTCATTTTTTTGTTTGTTTTGGATTTTTTGGTGGGCAGCAGTTTGCTTTTGTTTAACAAAGTGGAATAGGAAGATTTTCTTCCTGTTAAAACCCAGACAATCCCAACGAGAATGCATGCTGCTGCTTTAGAAGTCCGTCAAGGAAAGACACCCAATTCAGAAATTCAAATCTGGTTTTATCAAAACAAAATCATTAAACCCAGCCTAACGATGTTAGATGGAAAAGAGTCCAAGAGATTAAATTTCAAGCTAGTCAACGCAATACATAAAGGATAAATTTCATCTGTAGCAGAGGCGACATCTGACAACCAATTACTCAGCTGAAAAAAGGTTTTCATACTATTTCACAAAAAAATTGTAAAGTAATGCTGCATTCTTTGCTATACACCAAATAAGCTGATACCAAATAACCAGCAATTAAAAGAAAACTCTTACAATTATGTGTAGTAGCTTATGTAATTAGAAGTTTGGGTTTTTGGTAAATTATAGAATTGTTTTCAACTGGGATTGAAAGAAGTCACTCGTTACACTCACTAAGGAAAGAACTGCCTTAGCTATTTTCTTCATGGCTTTCAGCTTTAATGCAGGCATCTCTTCACCCTTACTCGAAACATTATAAAGAAAAAGCCTCTGCAGTTTTCCCACTGTGATGATCAGGTGGATACTGGGGCAATATTCCCAAAGCTGTGGGCAGTTTAGATGTGCTTCTTCTCTTTCCAAAATGCTCTGTGCTTGATCTCTTTGCCCAAAAGCATAACGCTGCTTCAGGGAAATTCACAGATCAAAATCCAGGTTAAAATCAAGTCGGGATATGAGTTTTCCATGCAAAGGCATGAGAAAGCATCTAGGGCCCAGGATGGGAACTTGCATGCAAATAGGAGGTGCTCACTCTTGCCCAGAGATACCAACTAAACCAGACACGAGCACAGCGCATACAAACACTTCCCCTTCTGAAAAAGGTCAAAAACACATAAGTCAAGGTGATGAACTGAGCTACAGAAAACATCCAGAGTCAATCTAGGGCCAGTCAAGTCTTCTGAGCGGCACCTCTAGCTACATTTCAATACAAAACCTTTTCTATTCATAGCTTATCATTCACTTTACTGAAACGCAGTTGAATTAAAGCTGTTCAATGTTGCAAAGCAGCTTAAAGTAAAATTTCTCTCCTGTATCTTCCCACTTCAGCTTCAGAGCAGTACGGTTGGCGTCTTGGCATTTTACTCTCTGATGACAGACAGATTGGGTGGGAGAGAAGAAAAACAAAAAAATCCTATTTCACTGATGAAGCCTAGAGAGGCCCTTCAGCTCTTCACGTTACGCCGCTTCCCACCAGCAACTCACCCTGCGTTGTGCACAGTCTCCTCCTAAGACTTGAGCAGCAGGTCTCCTTTTCAACAGGAACGTAAGGTTTCTAGGCAGACATATGTTGCTTATTAGCTCGGATCACATAAGGTGCTGGATGAGTAGCAACGTCTGCCTGACGAGGGGACATGGCATTCCCACTGTCCATGAAGTTTTGCAAAGGCAGCTGCCTCCCAGCCACTGAACGCACGGGAGCTGTTTTTGCAGCTGCGTACCATCTTTTGGGAAGGAGAATGAAAAGCAATTGCAGTGCCATCTTGCGTGAAATGGAAATTGGAGCCACGAAGGCGGTCTTTGAGTAAACCCACTCGTCGGAACATTCACCACGTTTGGATCACTTCAGGCTTGATGAGTTTTAAGCCAAAGAGTTTGGGGGGTCGGGGAGGACAGTGCAGTCCAAATCAGGCTTGCAAGCAAAGCAACACAAATGGAACCATTAACAGAAGACACACAATTTCTGAGAGATACTTAACAATTTTATTTTATAAATACAGATGAGCTTTCCCACAATTACCAATGTAACTTTAATGTGTCATTTACTATGGGGTTTTTTTTTTTGGTCTATTTTAAATATCTGGTCAAGCAAGAATAAGCCAATGCTGTTGTGCTTGCTATAAAAATATAATGGGATGTGATCTTCCAAAACTAATATTCTCAAAAATTTTAGGAATTCCTAGTGACGGGAAAAGATTGCAATGAAATGTTTTCTCCACTTGAAGACATTTGCAGACATTTAACAGTGTCACAGCTGTGCAGGAACCAAAAGGCTCCTGACAGTTTAAAGCATACTGTGATATATCACCTCACCGAAAAACTTACTATTTGTTTCCCTCCCACTAAGCTATTTTCAAAGTAATTTTCAAGGTGGGGGGCGGGGGGGGGGGGGGAATCACAAAAAAGCCACGAGAGATGGCTGCAATCTGTACAATTCCCCCCACCTTTCACAGGAAAAATCAGTTTGCCAATGTTTTACTTAGCCCTACTACACTGTCCCCCTTCATACTTTCTTCTATACAGAAAGTTTAAAGAACAGAAAAGAAACCTGGGGACATTTTAAGGCCTACTAAAGATACATCTGTGGAAAGCCCATCAAGGAAGCTTTGTGAGACAAATGCAGAAATCAACAGTTGTGTTTGACACTATTACAGGGCTCAAAAGATAATAGCAACACAGCATTAGGGAAGAAAACTAGACTTCATTTGGTTGTGTGCAACCTGAGAAAATGTGCAACTAATGAAAACATTTTTAAGTCCTGCTGATGTTCCGTGAACCTAATCTCATGGGTTGCTTAATTGCACTGAGATGCTCTGTGTTTGCCTAAGGAACATCGCAACTCCACAGCTACTCTTTGGGTTGGTTTGAAAAGTCACCACCACGCACAAGCTAATGCCTTTCCTCTATAAAGGACAATTCGTATGCCTGAAAACAGAAGTTCTGTGATGTTTTGAGTGTGCCAGATTTCACCCTTCAATGTGCACAACTGACTCAATGTTATTGGACCGTGTCTGGAATTATACTGAATCCTCATTATGCTCCACTATCAGAAGAGTCACAGGACAGAGTATCTTCTCTCCATGCCCGTTTCATCAGTAAGTGCTGTGCTCGCTTCAGGTATTTGTTTTCGGCTCTCAACATGCCAGTGAGAGAATTGGCGAAAATTTCCCACCTATCTTTTCTCAAGAACGGCGGCAGCGCTTTGAGCTGCTGCATCATCCTCTTTAGGGAAGTTTTTATTGAGGTGGGAACAGAAAAGTTTATTCTGGGGAAGAAGAGATTTCAATTCCGTAAGCTACTCAAGAACGTGTCCAACTTCACATCCAAGTTTGGAACTGGAAGCATGTTCAGTGTCTTATAGAGCTGGAGGCTCTATTTCTGACTGCTTCTGTCTCGCACATCTTATCATGACAGACCAAAAAAAGGAATCACTGCAGAAAGGCTCAATCCAATAACTCAATTGTAGACACAACCGTTAAAAGCTAAGAGAAGAAACGTGAATATAACTTCAGTACAATCATTAAGGTGTTACCTGGAAAACGCATATTCTAAAACAGTGCTATTATGTATATTTGTTTTCACACACGTCTTGTTTTGACAACGGATAGTTGAGATTATACATATCCACATTTTAACAAGTTAATTTAGGCTAAGCCTTATGGTGAAGCTAGGAAACAGACTAGGTCACTGGTTCAAGAAAAAGCATAGACTTGGGGGGGAAGGGGGGTAGGGGGGAAGTCAGGCATGATGAAGTGTTTTTTATTCTGCTATATATTTTTATGTTTGAGAGCTCACAACTGAGCCCAAATTCTTGGGTATACAATATAGAAAGCAAGAGCAATGAAATCCAAACTCAAACAAATACCAGGAATCGCAAAGCAGGCTGCAAATTGCTTTCCCATTAGTGCAGCTGAACACATGTGCCAGCAGTAACCTACCTAAAAACCAAACTGCATCTCTAGCAAACTGCTGAAAGTTTCTTCCTTTAAAGTACAGATGGTACCATTAAAAGAATATTAATTTAGATGAATTATACTAAGTGCCTCCTTTCTACAGAGGATGGAGTGATTCCACAAGTTCACCTAATTCCAAAACGCCAACTGCATTTTAAGTCTGGATTTTTACGAACGTGGCTGAAGTGCCTCGCAGCACATTGCCTAAGACACCTCGGAACGTGACGGGTGAACCCCACGTACGCAGTGCATCTGTTAGGCCTCCGCAGATTAGGTTTGAAGTACTGTACCTAACTGTGGAATGGTCAAGCTGAGATTTTTTTTCTCTTTCTTTTATATATATATATATATAAAAAAAAAAAACGAAACACTAGAGATGATTTAATCCTCAAGGCCTCTACTTGAAAAGCGTCCACTGGTAGGAACTGTGAGTACAGAGGAAAGGAGGAAAAAGGAAACTGTCTAATTAATCAGGTGCAAGGGAACTGCAGATATCACAGGTGCTCGTTCTCTGGCAAGTTTACACCACCAACTGAAGACCCATCAGTGCAAACTAGAACTTCAAAGACTGCGGAGCACAGCTAAGAGAAAGCTGCGCAAGTACAGCAAATCCATGGTATTTCCGTAACGCTGACTACATTGCTCAAACACACACAGGACTACATGGGAGAAAGTAAAGAGGTGTCTGCTGGTCCTATCATAAATGTATTTTTAAATTAACTTTTTTTTCTTCTGAAAAGATCAAAATAAACTTTAACCCTAAATATTAATTAAGAAAACAAATATTCATAGAAGGGCCTGATCAGCACTAGAAGTTTTTTCCAGGAAAGCATTTAACAATGGATTCTAATACCAAAAAGAAAACCCAACAGATCATAAATACCAGACATAAGAGGACTGGAAACAGAATCAGAATTTACCTGGGCTGTGAATAGACCATGATCCTGTGTTATCGCACTCAGTTACAAGTCCATTTGTTTAACACCATAGGAATAGCTTTAGCTTTTTTTTTTTTTCCTCTCCATAATTAATATAAAGAATAAGTGCAATTTTATTTCTATTCCAGATCATTGCTTTCACCTCAATGTCTACTACCAAAATCCCTGTCCAAGCTCATTTGTCCGAACTTTTTCGCGGTCTGCGGAAACTGGACATGTTTTCATTCAGTGCATAGATCCTTCGAGAGAACTCCTCAAACTCCCCTAGGACTTGTTCATCACATTCTACTGCCACGGCGTGCTCCACCGGGATTGAGTTAAAGTCTTCGAGCTGCTCTCCCATGCTGAATCCTGTGGCTTCCATCCCAATTATTTCCTCGGCTTGCTCCACAGTGCAGCAAAGAACAGGGCCAAGCGAGGGCCGGTACTCGCAGGGCTGCTCATTGCTTGCCGTGCCAGAACACTCGCCAGGCAGAAATGCCCCATTTATTGCACTAGTATGTCCCAGAAAAGACTCCTGACGGTCTTGGGTATCGTTTAGACTCCCGTTTTCTCCGTTTAAACTGCTGCATAAATCCCCTCCTTTCTTGTTATTTTCTTTTGAGGAGTCCATAGAGGTATCTAAGGAAGAAGATATTGATCCAGGTTTTTTATCTAACTCTCCTACATGGGCTGCAATGGCAACAGGCTGTGTTAAAGCGGAGTTGTAGCTAGGAGGAGGAGTTTTGTACTGTAGTCTTTCATTCCCTGTGCTGGCTCGTTTTCGGAGTCCTTTATCTGGAGAAGGAAGCCCACTGGAAAAGCCAATATCCAATCTGCCGAAGCTAGAGCTCTGCCTCTTTGGAACTGGAATTGCACTGGATATATGGTGTCGATCACTATAAAAAAGAAAAGAATAAATCACAGTTGTCGAGTATGCTCACAAGCAATACAGATGTTCAACCCAACACTGAAGCAACTATTTTATCACAACTCTGAGCTCTGTTTGGCCGGTCACTTGTATCCTAAAGTGCTAAAACCTCAAATGTGTTTAATGCCATATGAACTACAGAAGACACCCCAGAGGACAACTTTACTGAAAAGCTGCAAGATCATGTAGGGGGCATGTAGAAAACTCCATGGTTTGAAGAGTCAGTCAGTCAAGAAACCACTGCATTATGTTAATTCATACTGTTAGCACTGTTTTATAGGACTAAGCTGTACTTTATGAATTATTACTGTTGACCATATATTTATGTATTTATGGCCTGTACTGGGCCATCATAAACTCTTCAAATAGTGAGTTAAAATGGCTGAATCCTCCAAGAGCGAGTTCTTCCAGCAGCGGACTTTCCCTGACAGCTGCACAAAGGAGAAAAGCCCCATTAATTCTGCTATTTGTAGAGGATTATTTTTGCCAAATCTTTTGCTTTTCCAAGCCAATGGCTCCAAAACTTTTTGGACAAATGTCAACCCCAGTTTCTTGTGGAACATGAACTAATCAAGCTTAATTTACAAGTTCAATTTTAGTACTTAATATAGTTCCACAGACCACTTACACTGTCTCAGAGTCTATAATTTGGAACATCCACTTTACATCATCTGGGCTGTGTTAGCTGAATTTTCCCTCATAGGCTTAATCCTTACCCAAATATAATCCCCATACTATACGCAAATAGTACGTTGCACATTAACTGGGGTAACCAGTCCACCTTTAAATTAAAAAATAAAAATATAAAAAAAAACCAAAAAACCACACACAACTATTACCAATCTCCTGAATACATCACTCCAAGATTGAATTGCTGTCAGTATGAGTCTCCTTCACTAACTTCATTTGAAAGAACACTCCCCTTCTACTCAAGGCCTGATACATTTTAGGATCTGTCTTGCATGGAAAAATCTTTGCATACCAATTCTAAGTAGCCCCTAGTGTGGGTCCTTTTTCACCTTAATTGTTTTCTTCTTTGTTTGATGTTTTTGCTCCCCTTTGTAAATAGGGTAAGTTATACTGCAAAATAAGCATCCCCGTGGGAGGGCAGTCTGGAGTACTGAGCTTTAATTTTCTCTCCCATATTACTTCCTCCCAGACTGTCCCTTAATATACGCATAGGGCTTTCTTCTCTTCTGTAACAACTTCAAACTACCTTAAGGGAAGTTGAGGACAGTGAGGTAGAGATATGTGCACCATACACAGAGCTGGCAGCAAAAACATCACCACCTTTTTCTTAGATTTCAAAGGCAGTTTCAGACCTTTTTAATGCAACCTTTGCCTACATAAAATTTCATAGCTCTATTTGCAAAGGCTTGGAGCACTCTTAATAGAAGTGACAAGACAAAGTAGTATGGGCCACAGATGCTTTTAAGTGTTGTAGATGTGGTTTTGAAGATTAGCCCTCAGTAGCTTACCAAGAAGAGACTTTTACACATGACTTGTGAATATTTTAAACAACTTCTACATAATTAAATTACTTTTTAAAATTACCTAATATGATTAACAGAAGAACCTGAGCCAGGACACTTGCAAACTTTAATCAGGCAATATGCACAGCAGACACACATACTGGGGACGGTCTGTTTTGCCCTTCCCTTCTCCCTGGCTTAGGTCTTTCAGCCTTACTTCAGCCATGCTCTTACAGACTCCTTTTCAAACTCAAGTCATTTATTGTCATCCCTCTCCAATTCCCAAAACTGATTCCGATATTAATATCCCCTGCAAAAACAAAGATGAAATCATTCTTCTTGGTTTCTATCAAGACGTCAGAGATGAGTCAAATGTGGCTTTATTCCTGCTGAACTAGAACCCAGGAGGACTGCAAACTCCCCCATCTAAAATAAGAAAAGCAAGACTAGCACAGATAGAATAATACAAGCTGCACATTTAAGAAAAGATAAACATGCTGTATTTTCTTGTTTGTTTTATTTTAACTATACGACAGGTGACAGATGCATCTATGCATAATGTTGATTGTTCTGTAGACAATTCATATCCGGATTCACCAGGGCACCTCAGTAGCGCCGGTCAGAAGATTCTAAAAGCTAGGTGCAGAAATTATGGTACAAGAGACGTTCTTTGCAGAGTGAAAGCAAAGTTTGATACCTAAAAAACAGATCCACAACAGCCAGTGTACTAATAAGGGTTTCCTAATACCTGATCTAGAAACAATGACAAGAAGGGTTTGGGGGAAATTCTGATTTTTCCTCTGGATTTTAATCGGCCATCCAGAGACCTGAGGGGCGCGTTTAAGAGATTAATATGTAATCCAGGAAGAACTTCAGGTTGTAAAATGTGGACTGAGGTAAAGATGAGTAGTCTTCACAACAGTCACAGGGATATCTAATCTTTGAAAAAATATTTCAATGATAACAGCTCTTGCCTGGATTGTAAGCAGTCAAAAAAGGGTCCAGACAAGTCACACAACCTAGAGTGGCCAAAACATCAGCCTATAGACCTGTTTGGAATGAGTCCTCCTGTTGACTAAGTCAACTCACAGGACAAAATACAAGATTTCAGAAGAGTAAGAGCTATCTCAGATGAGGACACTTAAGAAAAGGAGAGCAGGAAGCGATCCTAGATTTGATCCTAGCTCCTGAAGCTTCAAAGGCACGCTAACATGCAAAATATAAGTCATCTTTGGAAAGATCAAAACCCAGGCAAAACTCTTCATCTGAATGGTATTACCTGCCGCTTCTATTTGTAGAACTAGACTGTTCTTTTGATATGCTCAAATTCAAATCTCTTAGACTCGACTCTCTGGAAAGTTAAGATATAAGGACAGCACCAGATCGCCTAATCAGCAATCAGGCCAATTTAGACACAATGGCAACTTTTGTATGGAGATGAAGCCACAATTTAAGCGCCTGGGTAAGCCAACATGAGCTACTTAGACACCATCCTTTTCAAGAGAAGTAGCCTTACAAATTGTTCCGGTGAGCATGTAAATTTAAGTTTCTCCTAAAGGGAAACATACATGCCTAAATTCCTTTGCAAGTCTTTGCCTTTCGAGCTAACGGGTGAGAAATTAATTAGTTTGCAGAACCAGGAGTGTTTTAAAAAGCTTGTTATGACAAGGTTACTCAAGCTAACACGTTATATATGCCTGAACAATACCTCTTCAGTCAAGCAGCCAAAAAAAAAAAAAAAAAAAACCTTCCCTTAGTAAGTTGAATTGGCAGAATGATCTACGCTAAGTGATCTAACAGCCTAAACATAGCAGCAACGCAAAGCTAATCTCCCCCATCTACAACATAACTTCTTAGTTCTTTAAAACAGAGTATAAGGGCTGCCCCAAAGGGCAGTATAGGGAGAATCATCTTCATTTATCATACAAGCATGCAAACTAATGAATTTAAGCAAAAAACACTTGCAGCCACGCTCCTGACGCTTCATATAATTAAATGGACCTTACCTAAGATGGCAAGACCCGGCTTCAAGCTATAGGAGACATATGTAGGCAGATTTCTGAAACCATCTATTGCTGCCAATAAATATGAATAGGATTGGGTTTAGTTTCAATCAGGAATAAATACAGGGATAACAACCCAAAGCTGAGAAGTCAGCAATGAAGTTAACAGAATGGCTTGACCACTTATCAAATATTTGCTAAGGCACTTAGATGCAAACAGATATCCATCAAGGACACTGGACATCAGCCATCTAAGAAGTCATTGCCTAGACTCCTCCTACAGTCATCGGGGAGTGACAGTGCCTCCAGAAAGGGGGGGGGGGGGGGGGGGGTAATACCATACTGACAGCTGTTTATGGTCAGCAGGACAGTAACACTCTCAAGAAGTCTCCTCTTGACCACAAGGGCAACCTAAGGCAACTAGTTCAGGCTGGATGACAAATGTTCAGAAGGCAACATGATATAAGATGAAAAGTACTCTCGGCACTTTCTAAGCAGGACACTGATCACTATTGCAGGCAAGTAAAACAAACACAGAATATGTCTAGCTACAATGGATTAGGCAGTTAAGCCAAGGGCTCTTTTCCTGTTCCCTCACCTCCCTAGAGGTGTCAATGAGAAATAAAAAACAAGTTTTTGGTTAAGTAGTAGCATTTACAGAGAAATACAGAGTTCAAAAACACTAGGTTGCTATCAGTTTTCCACGAAAACAAACAATTGACAGAGGGTCTCTGTTCTATTAGCATTTTCCAGGAAAAGGCTATATTGTTACCAGAATTCATAGCACTGCATCAAGGCAAAGTCTAGAGAAAGATATGCTTTATTGTTAGCATCATAGTTCGTGGAATTATCAAAAAAGCACGTCACACTAGAAAACTAACATCCAACTGCCTGGAAGCTTTAGAGACCGCGAAATAGCCTCACTAGTGAAAAAAGTTTGGCTTGCTCCACTCTAAGGTACAACCTTGACCTGAATTACCAAGGGTGAGCTGATTCAGCTTCTAGCCACAATTACTTGGTCAATCTTCTGAGACAGCAAACAGATGCAAACACCTGTCCAAAAAGAATAGCCTGTGACAAGTCTAAAAAAATGACTTGATGAAATGTCATCAAGCCATAAAGGCTTTTAGTCATCAAGTTGGATCAGACTAGAACTAGTTACGTAAAGGAGTAAGCCGAACTGCGATTAGGAAGCAGGTTTTCCAAATTAAAAGAAAAAAAATGGAAGAGAAACTCAGATTTACTGGATATTACAGATAAGAGAATTACATCAATCTCATCATTTCAGTTGCATCCAAATCTCAAAAGCCAATTCATAAATAGCCCAACTTCGGTTCTAAGTTTTACTGGCAGCACAACTGCAATGCAACTACCTATGGCACTTTGGCCATTTTCTCCTAAAATTATTAATTGCTCACTAGTCGACAATTAGTCCATTTGGGTAGTCTTAACCACCTAAGGCGCAGGACATCTAAACTCTCATATTTACTGTGTAGAGTTGAAAGTGATTGAAATATGATGCATAAATATTTCTAAAACTATTGTCTTAGTGAAGAGATTCCAGTTGCAATTTGTTTGCAGTTTTAATAAAAAGAAAGTTTCTTCAGTCGGATTCACTTGCGATTATTTAATCTGTCTGCAAGGGGCTCACAGAAACTGCAAAGCAGTACGAAAGACAGAATACAATTCACAGGCTCAAATATGTATCTTTTCCTCCCCACAAAATGTTTCCTCTGAGGAACATTACTGGATCACAGCTGGTCAAAATACTAAATCTTGATTGTCTGGCCAAAAGCCAAAATCCACAGCTACAGCTCTTTGGTATGAGAATACTTTAAAAAATAACTTAAACACCATTTGATCTTTTTTGTTGCAAACTATGACCTCATGGCAGTAAGAACGCTAAATGAAGGTGTTTAAGTTGGTTTATAGCCATCTGAAATGTTTGAAGCTTCAAGCACAGCTCTGAGCCAATATCATGTCAACTGTGCTAAAAAGTAATAATAGTTTCTCACCTTCTTAGAGATTACTGGTTAAATAACACACAATAGTGACAGGGCTGCAAAAGAGGCTGCCAGTACGAAATTAAGGTGAAATCGCGTCTTCTGGCAGCTAAAAATTCTGACGTACACTTAAAAAAAAACTTCATAAATTATGCTACCAAAGTTTAACTCAAACATTAAGTATATGAAGCAAGAAGTTAGAAACAAATTTAATGATTAAACTGGGCATGCAAGTATTTTGGGGTAGAGCTTTTAAATAAGAGCCCAAAAGGAGACCTCTGACTACGGACAAGAACTTCTGAAGGAGTATCTCTCATTTGTCAGCATTAGATAAACCTACTACCTAATCTAGTCACTCACAAAAAACTCCTTCTTATTGGACTGTTCAAGTTTGCACTGTGCTCTGTACCTACTATTAGTAATCACAAATACTATCCCTCAGAAGTTAGAGTAAACAAAATTAAACCGAAGAACAGGAGAGAGTTCTGAAACAACCTTATCATTTGATGTCATGTTAAGCATGACCTAGAGAGCCTAATTCATAAAAGAAAAATCTGAGTATGCAAAAGAATATAAAACAAGTGTTCAAGTACAAAATGTACAATCTAAATCTAAGCAAAGTTCAGGTCTCTCTTACAAGCTGGAACAAACTGCACACCCAAGAGAAAGAATTTAAGAGAAGAGCTGTTCAGGGCTTTCTGCATGAACAAAAGCTAATCTTAAAAATGAGCTGCTTTTCTGGAAGCCAGTGAGCCACCAAGACTAAAAAAATTGGAAAGAGAACTATTCTCAAAAGGAAACAGAAAAGATTCGGGGGACCACAACTAGGATAGTCTAATCAAAAACAACTTTGGCTCATCATCTTTCACCTTTAGAAAGTCAGTCAACATCCCGACCTGATAACAGAACAGATAAGTTTTGGCAGTTCTGTAGCTTCCATAACAGTGTCTGCAGGAACCAACAGAGCTACCTTGATTTTTTTGTCTGTGTACAGTATAAACAATATTTTGCAGTAGGGGGAAGGAAGAAGAAAAATTCAGCAGAACATAGCTGCCAGGAGAGCTATGAAGAGGGAAGTAGAGCTTGTAGACCTTGCATCAAGTAGAACTTGATGCAATAAATCATACATGTTGCAATGTGAAAACATGTATTAATCATTTAAGTGTCATGCCCGAGAAACCAAAACAACACAAATCTCACCAGGCAAAGGGATCCAGCAGCAATGTAATTAAGCCTTGATGCAAAGGCACTGAACTCTGCAAACCTACAACAGGGCCAAGGGTTGCCTCAGAGCTACAGGCAGAACAACAGAATTCATGAAAGCCTTAAGTCTTAGTAGATACTTTAAGGACAGCCGCCAAATCCACTCCAACAGAAATGTGAAAAAGGTGGGCTCTTCTACAGAAGCGAGACTTTACCCCTTAAGATAAAGAAATTATTTTGTTTTGAATCGAAGCTGATGCTTACCAGAGATAAAAAGATTAACATTGAAATAAACAGGGATTTAAATTACCCTGAATACCTAGGGCATTCGATTCAGCTCTGGACTGCAGAGAAATGCAGATGCCACTTGACAAAAGCAACAAATGAGGAGTACGCGTGGGCCAGGAGTTCAGGTGATAAAGACAGCGAGTCAGTGTCATTTCTGAAGGTTTCCCTCTTTCCCTCAGGTTCTTCCTCAAGCAGACCCACATAAAAACAAGGACAGCTTGCCCAACAACAGTCCCATAAAAAAAAAAACACAGGAGCTTCTCTGGCCTAAGGAAACCACAGAAAAAAGGTTTTAAACACCACATCCAGTGTTTACAACATACATAGAGCAGCTGGTAACTGGCAAATTGTTTGGTCAAAAATGGGCACAGATTTGACCTATTAAATCAAGGCTCTAATTTTTATTTGTGAAAGGGACAAAAGAATCTCTGGTCAGGAGGTCTCACATCATTTGCTGCCGATCAGCACAACTCAGTAATTAAAGCAGAAATCAACATAAGCCCTTTTAGCACAACCGGAGTTCACCAATATATGGGGAACTAACATCGCTATTTATAGCTATTTATGTACACATACATGTGCAAATGGATTATAGATACAAGGGAACGCAACACGTGCATTAAGTCTCAGCATAGTGTTTCTGCAAGCAACAGAGTCAGTTGTGCATTGAAGCTTTCGGATAAATTCAACTTGTACCTGGTGATTTAATAAGACATTGTTTTAAAATAGGTATTTAGGCATGAACTTGACTTTCAAGAAGAATAAACAAACTTTTCGTTTGAGGAAATAATTTTGCACTCTCTCAAGTCCATAAGCAACACCTTGCAAGGACAAAAGGCCATGTTTTCAAATAACAACATTGCCGTGCACAGAGATGACGGCTCCACAAGTCTAAAGCAGTTTTCCTTTATTTACAGGAACAGATACGTCCCTGCAAAACAATCCTGTTCAAAGAGAAACTAAGGGCAGCATAAACATTGATGTTTATCAGTGTAATTCTGATTTGAGAGAACTTAATTTCAGCAAGACTCATCTAGAGCGCTGATAAAGGAAGCTGAAGAACAGCAACTGAACAACAAAACACAAACAAGGTAGTACAAGTGAATTTGTAAGTAAGAATAACCCATCGTTACCTCAAACGCTCTTGCTCTCATCCTGCAAACAAAGGATATCCTGGAAATACTTTGCTGCCTACAGTGTGTAGCAGAGGGTATCAGATTACTCACCTACTATATCCTGAAAAAGGCAAAATTCCTTCAATTCTTCATTTTAACAGCTGGTGGCTTTTATGCTTACTTAAATATATGTAATCTGATACTATCCGCCAGACAGGGGGCATCTGTACTCCGCTATGTCTGCGCCCAACTGCAATGCCCCATTATGAAAGTCTAGTCGATCTTCCCCTTGAGCTAGACTCCCCGTAAAGGCTCATTTCCATTTACATTATTAGGAAGTACTAAGAAGCATTGTTTAGAACCATTAGCTTTTTAAAAAAGTTAAAAATGAACAAGTACGCATGCAAGTCTTGGAGGTGAGAAAGCAATGAGGTGCAGATATTTGGGTAGGGCAGGGATGGGAAATGAGATACTCCCAGAGAACCAGGCCTAGTATTCGTACATGTTCTGAACTATTGCCCAGCCAAAAATGTGTTTTGTCTCGCTAATGAGTGTATATTATCTATGGGAGGGAGGGGGAAGCTATATGAAACCAAAAATCTCTAAGGCATAGCTAAAACTTCCATTATCAATGGAAGCTTCAGTGCTAGCGTGCGCTAGAAGGGAGAAGAGACACCTACACTTTGGAATTGGTTCCCATTTAACACGTCTTCACCCATCTCTGCATCCAATCTTACTCAAGACTGAAAGAGATACCCACCACCTGCACCCCTTCCCACTCTACTGATCAGTACATACAAGCGTTACAGAAGCCATGATGAATTCCCACTACAGTTTAAGTGTTTTGGCCTCTCCCAAGGCACAGATAGGCCATTTTCAGATTTGCTTATGGGACTGCACATCATTTTAGGAATCGCTTACCCAGTGCTAGTAGAAGAAGAAAGGGAGGGAGAATCTTTTTGGTTAAAGTTATTCGCAGTATAACACTGCACAAGCGACTGAGCTTTCTTTGCTCAGGGACTATTTACTCCCAGGGTTTTGTTGGTTTAGTTGAATTTCCATCGGGCAACACTTTTCACAGTGTTACTCAGAGGTTTTTTTTCCCCCCCCTGTTCCTGTATTTGTTTTCCTTTGTCAAAACTCTTCCAAATCATATCAAGTACTTTGGAAACTAACTTAAGTCCCTTGGATCACTATTTCAATGCCAGGAATGAAGGATAATACAAAGGCAAAGAGTGACGTCCTTTCACATAGAAAGAAAAGCTGGAAAAAGGTATGTCACAATGAAGTCCCATGGGATTTTAGTTACTGTTACCCATTGCAGCAGAATATTTGGCCTGAAGTTCCAATATATTGAACTGTGCTACTCTGAGGCACTAACCATGTTTGAAGCCTGCTCTTATAATTTAACTGGAGCAGCAGTAAAATGCTCTTTTTGTGCATAAAAGCATATGTGATCACACATTATTTCAGAACCGTTCCCCTTCCCACAATCTGTATATTGCAGGAAAAAAAAAATTAAAAAAAAAAACAGAAAAACAAGACATGTCTTTAGAGCTTAGCAACATTTTAGGAGCCTATTAAACAATATAGTAATAACGACCTTTCTGGAAAAGTAAGCTCCTTTAAAGTTGCAGAAGGCTGTATATCAGCAGAGCTTGGACACTGTTTCTCAACCTAAAACTGTTTATCACATAACACTTAAAGCAGTATAACTTTCTGCATGAATTTAAGACAAGTATTCCCATCACCAAAATCTACCTCATGATATACTGTCTCTCTATTCTTGTCACGTAGAGCATGACAAGAGAATAGTTTGCGTTACGCTTGTAATAGAGGCTTTGCTACTTCTGTTAGCTTAACATGGAAGGAATTCAGATATTATATGAATAGCCCTCAAAAGCTAATAACCAGACTGCTAAAAAGAGCAGCCGGTGCTATAGCATTTAGTGTCATTTCACATCAGATTTAAAAACAAGTTTCAATCAGTTCTGAGTCTGTTAAATGCCATATACCAGTCCCAAAACACTGAGGCTTGGCTATTGGCGCTTAGTACTTTGCAATCCTGTGGAGAACAACTGGTTTCCTTTAGAAGGACTGGAGCTTCCCTCTAGCAAGTCTTGCCTACTTAGCATAATCTGTACCAAAAGAGAAATGATTTTTCCGATCAGCTGGAGCACTGAGGGAGTCCATGTCCATCAACAGAGCACGACCAAGGTTACCTTGCCACCTGGACAATATTTTAAACACCCCGGAGTACTCAGGGAACCCTCACAGGGCTCCATATTACACAGGGACCACACAAATCTGGTGTAAATTTTGGGCAGCAAATAATTAACCTAGGGTTCCTAAAAATAGCGCAGGGCACACGTCTGGGTGAGTTCAGGTGCCCCAGAAATGAAGATGAGAACGCAGGGCAAAATAATTGTTTAATGTAAGAGGCTGCGTGAGTGTGCATAACTCATAAGACCATACTTTAAAAATATATGAAGCTTCTAACACACGTAGAAATACAATTGTTAATGAATAGCCTCAATTTCAGTGGGTTTAAGGAAAATTGCTCAAGCATCATGCTCAAACAGCTCCTGCAAAAGAAGCTTAGACTAAGTTCAGTCTTGTTACTCAGAAACCAGTCTACTTTGGTTTTCTGCAGATAGTGGAGAGGGATTCTGCATCCTCCAGACTGAATCAGAGCAGAAAAAAAAATTCCCCTAGAAGGCTACTACGACCTTCAGTTGTGAGTTAACATAGCTTTCCATTTAGCAACTACACTCAACCTGCAAAAACTATATTCACTAGCAGCAAAGGTACTCTGTATGAATTGCGTTGAGTATAATTCACAGATTCCTATGCAGCTCACTTGAATTATACTATAAAGCAATAACCTGGCCAGTATCTGGCCTCCTAAGAGCTGTTCTACAAAGGGCTTGATACCTTTCTACCCTCCTGTCCTTCCCAGGCTATAACACCACAGAAGGTGCATCTGCTAGAAGCCCTGGGATACAACCTTAAGAGAATGATTATTTCACCTCCGAGTTTAAAATTAGTCTTTACCTCCCACACTTCTCCCAGAAGTGTTGTGGGCCTATTACATGGAAGATGAGATTACAAGAACAGTGAACAGTAGAAATTTGTGGACATCTTAAGTGGCCTGCCTTTTAAGAAAGTAGCAATCTTCACCAAGCTTTTTTTTTTTTTTGAACTACACTCTAAAGTTTAGTTGTTTTGTTTTTAAGCATCTACCTCCTTTTACCCTCACTCTTTAACTAATACCAGTGAGAAGCTATAGAAGATACTTACCATCTAACCATTAGCCCGAGCTCCATGAAGTTTTTCAGGTTAGGAAGAGTTTGCCTTAGATCTGGAGTACTCAGCCCATGTTGATATCTAAGCTACAAGGACAGAAAAGTTTAAATTAGCATGGCTTTCCAAGTCCCAGATTCCAATGGATATAATATTATGCTCATTTAATTTACTAGCTTTTCAGTGACAGTCCAAGAAAATCAAACAATTACAACAGATCTATTACCTTAAAGGAAAGGTTTCATTTAACGCTCACATAATCTCATATTGGCAAAATCCACCCAAGAACAGGGTGGATTTTTTTTTTTTTTTTTAAATCAGTCAAACCAACTGTTAAACCTCGTAACACTTTTTGCCCATTTCCTATTTGTAACAGGAGAGTAGCCTCACAGCTTAATAAAAAAAGGTAGCTATTAAGTGAATAGACCAAATCTCAATGCCCTACATTCACCGATTCTAAAAATCCGTGAGCAAGTGTCATCCGTCATGCTGAATGTATCAATGCAGCAGTGGAATTATCACAGTAACATCAACTAGCAGAACCACACACCATCACACAACCGAACTAAATCTGTGTTCTCATAACAATTTATATTGACATTTAAGGCAATGGATGTTCTTCCCATAATTAAACCCAGCACTCAAACACAAGGCAGCGTAGCTAAAACAAAAAGGCTTTCAACATTGACTTACTTTAACACAAATATTAATTCCAACGTGGCTTTGAACAGAAATTAAAAGGTTCAGTACACTGACTCCATGAGAACGCAACACACTTTTACCCTCAGATTATCAAATGAAGTACACATGACAGTGGTCAGTGTCACTGCTCGTGATTAAAACCTACTCATTTGCAAGGTCCCCAAATTAAAAACACCTCTTAAGAAAAGGGAACATGGAAGGAAAAAAATATATCTGTTTTTTGCTTTGTTTAGAGCTGAAAACGTCAAGGAAATTTAGCAGTGAAATATATCACTCGTGTGGTTAAAAAAAAATGGAAAGTATTCCTAAATTCCAGTATTTTTAAGGGATGCTACTGGAATGAAGCAGTGCCAAATTGATACACAGTTGTCAACAGATGTTATGTTAAAGTCCTTGAAGTCACAGTTGGCCCAAGATATACATTTACAGTGACTACACAAATTTGATGCTGAAAAAGCTAGGTGCTGAAACATATGAAACAGTCCCATTTAAAGTTAAGTGTGTGTTTTTTTGTTTTTTTAGAGCTGCACACCTGTTTTGGTAATTTACAGAAGTAGGGTGTAAGAAAGAAAGATTTCTGACTTAAACCAAGAGCTCTCCTGACTTCTCTTAAACAATGAGCCAATCAGTTTTTCCACAAAAAAAAATAATCTTGAAATCAGGAACTATTTCTATGCTTGTCTCAGTTTTAGAAAGAAAAATTGCTTTGGAAGAAAATCATCCTCACTACTGCATTGTACAACAGGAGGCTATTTATTACATAGTTTATTATTTCCATATGGACATGGCCAAATCATTTGGTGGGCTTGGATTCATATTTTCTGCTACAATGACAGAACCTGTATTAAGATAACCACACAATATAAATTAGTAAACGATCACCACATTCTCCTGATGAGATTACAGTGGATTTGGTTAACCAAAAAGCTGGCCTGGGGCAAAAGAAAAATAAAAAAAATAAAAACTAAAAGACATTACGTTTGTTTCTTCTACTACAATCAAATGTTTATAGAACACCCTTTAATAGCCATCCTTATACTCTAAGGTTTCATAGCATAAAAAGAACTGGATTAAGGGATCTCTGTTTCAAACAGCCAAGATCAGAAGAATATGAGACGCTTGTATCAAACATGAACAAAACACATCGTTTCTGCTAAAAAAAGGTCACATTGCAAATAGTAGAGACACATGGTAAGAAAAGTAAGGATGCAAGTTTTGTGAAACTTCTGTAAAGTTAAATCCATCACATTCTTAAATTGCATTTTATTTCTGCTTTGTAATTGCTTAAAAACGAAAAAAATATTGCCTTAAGTGCTTGCACTAATACAAGCCGAGGTTAACGTATTTACAAAATGAGCCTACAGGCAATTAGTCTCAGAAGCTGTAGAAAAAATTGTTTGCCTTCTAGTGACAGAAAAATCAGTTGAAGATCAGAGCCATCAGCCACTTCACTAAGGTTTTAGTCTGCTTCCAAAACCACCTCTTCTGTTAACACAACACGGTTAATTCTGACTTTGCAGCGGTTTGCAACCCAGTCTCACATAATTATCCAAAAAAAAAAAAAAAAAAAGAGAAATCTACCCCTATTGCATGAGAGAACCCACTACGCGACTGTGGAAGGAGAAACCCCAAGCTTTCTGTTGCTTAAGAGCAGAACTCCTCTTCCTCCTGCTCTTACCCTCTGCCAATGGTGCATCATCAGCAATGACTGCTTTTTCTCCCTACTTTCCAAACCCTACGCATTTCCCATCCACCTTGCCTTAAGCTTAATCTTTTCAATAGCCAACACCACACATACAGGCATACAGGGATAGCTACTCTGCACAAAGAAACAGTAACCACCGGACCTCAATAACCATCACCTGTGACCTATAGGTCCTTATAGTAGGATACATAAAAGCACCATTTAACAGAGAAATCATAAATTTAAAAAGAGGAAAGTAGCGAGAGACCAGCTTTGCCCTCGAGAATTAAAAGGAACTCAAAGATACAGATTAGCATTATGAAAGATGTAAAAAGGAAAAAGGCAAGGAGGAGAGCAATGAAACGTCCAGTCTTGAGTAGGAAAGCAAAAGCAGAAAGAGGGGATTGTGTGCTGTCCTGATTCTCCTAAAAAATCAAGTTCCAATTTCAGTTGTTGCTCTTCAGTATCGTGGATCTCCACTTGCCTCACACTGAGTTTCCAAAGGTACCAACTACGTTTGCAAAAGCAGCGCTTCAAGACTAGATTAGATCGTTCCTTCAGGGTATTAGGGACCTGGGCCATCCTGGCTACCTGAAGAAAACACGCCTGTTTTAATTCTGGTGAACAAGCGCCCAGGATTTGTGTTCACACTTTTATTATGCATTCTCAATAGACCGGAGCTGTGAGGACTGCAAGTCACTGATGATGCTCCAGTTATAAGATATTAGTTGCCTTTTCCTTACCAATATTTAGCAACTATATAGAGCTTTGTTTTCCCAAGCACTGTACAAAACATTGCCTGATCAAACAAAAACATTTAGTAAATTAACTGGAAAAAATAAGACAAAGACACCAAACACTTTTGACAGGCGTTTAAGTCTGCTCTCGTACCAGTTACTAGAAACATTCTTACTCCACAGAAGCAGGATGTAGCAAACAAGGTGCATCTTAATTTACAAACACTTCAAAATACAAGAACTTAAGGGTACCGATACTAAAAATAACAAAACAAACCTCACCTTACAATTGTTTTCAATTACACAAAGATATAGATTAATTCTTTTTACTCATCTCAAAAATGGGGAAAGCTTCAACGCTCTACTAGGCTTGGCTACTTTTGCTTCCATGTTAACTGACATTATTCCAAGTTATTTAGAGATGCATATAAGTTAATAAAATGCAACTTCGGGGGTGGAAAAAAAAATCTGATGTTCATTCTTCTGAAAATTTTTAGAAAACAAATCTAGATTCACCCAGTTTGATCCCTTTTTCAGAAAACTTTTATCCCAGGCTTCTGACACTAAACTCAGTGTGATAACACTGAGGATTTCAACGCTGAAAAGTCTGTGCAAGGTAGACTGACTATATTTGCAGCTGTCAGTAAGTAACCGTCTAGAGAGACTGCTTTTGTAAAACACGAATTTTGATCTGCCCTAAGACAATTTCAGGAAGGGACTATGCAGACAAATTTGAAGACATAGCAGATTGAATTATATATCCAGGCCAACCCTGACTTTACTGAAGACCAGCCTATCATGCTGGTAAGTGTTTTATATTATGCTTGCTATTTATTCCGACACGATAGATAATTATAAACGTTGAAATGAGCTGCATTTAAAGCATGAGTCTCAGAGTCAAAAGGTAGCTCTACTCTTAAAACTTGCATTAACTTTCTAACATAAAGGTTTATTCTTTTAATTTCACTTGAAGGCTAAGAAAATTGTTCCAGCTAACACAACAGCAGCATTAGCAGTAGGTGAGGCATGACAAACAAGTTAACTGTAACCAACAAGGCCATAATTAGTTTAAACTTAACTCTTCAGGAAAACTGCTTATTTGTTCCAGCTTCTATCTGAAGTTCCTTCTGTGCAGCTTCAGCTTCTACTGGAACAAAAGTTATCAGCCCCTCAAGAGTGAAGGGCTCCATGCAGATCTACCTTGAGCATCTCCAAACTGTTACTGGTGTGCAAGCATTTTAGAAGTAATTTATTTTGTCAATTAGAAAGATGTACTTAATCAGTGTAATTAAAGTCATGTCAGACGGCACAAAAGTTTATCATCCTTTTAACAACAACACTTGGAAGATGACACATTCAGTCAGATTATGAGGAGTGCAGCTACCTCGTTGATTAACAAATTAAAAATACAAGCTTGCATGGGGCTGGTTACTCTTAAGCCCATGAGATACAAGTACTAGAATTAAAGTTATTCAATTAAGTTGGCTTAAAAAGCAAAAATACAAAAAACTTTTTTTGCTATCTTATTTCCGGGTAATAGCAGATTGTATCTGAGATCAAAATTCAGGGTTATGTCACTAATGAATTCTCTTGAGAAGAATACTACTCTGAATTTCAGCATAAAGAAAAATAGCTTCTTCCTATCCCTGCTAATTCCTTTAACAGCATTAAAGGATTAAGGGTATATGAGCATAAATATTTACTTCAAACCAGAAACCACAGAGTACCTGGATTACTATATCCTTTACTGGGAGCTCACGAGGACTCCAATTTTGAGATCGTCTGTTCATTATTTACCATATTTTGTTTCCCTGGCTACATTCATCTTGTTCAAAGATGCACAGGAGCTGACTTACAGCTCAGACTACGTTAACAAAGCATATAATATCAATCATTTCAATACTTATTGTGCATAATACTAGAATTCACACTGAGGCTTACAGCATTTTTTGTTTCACTTAGTCTCAGACTAAGACACTTCAGACAACAACTACTCAGCGTAGCATCCTATTCTACCAGCATTTGTATCAGTTCAAGCGGTGTACACCATGCACGTCCATGTACTGTGAGGGCAGTCAAGAGCAATTTCGAATTATTTTCGGTTGAATTAGGGTTTTTTCCTCGATAGCATCAATAACTTCAGAGCACATCTGTTCCACAAATGTGAAAACATAAACAAAAATAGAAGCAAAAGTGTTCTTAGTCAAGTTCACAATATTGGCTAGAAGCCAAGCATTTACAGAAGGTTTTCAGAGGATGTCAAACTCTGGGACTCAAATATAAAAGGCAAGTTTTAATGAAATGACATAGTTAATTGCTTTACAAGATCCTGGATGATTTTTCATAGCATGAAGGAGTACTGGCTGGGATTCAGATGACTAAGCACCGCAATAATAAAAACAAAGTGTTGTTATAATGCCTGTTGCTATACAAACAACCTTGGGGGATCACTGAAATAATGCCTGCTGCTATATAAACAGTTGTGTGTGTTTATACCTTTTGGGGAAAATTATAAAATTGAGGTTATTTGTACTCTAACATGTTGCTCGCTTACGTTAAGTCTGTTCTAGCTCTGAACAACTACGCGGGTTTGCTGAAAAACCCTCATGCTCTAACATCAGTGAAACACATCTTGCTATCAACTAGCGCTTCAGGCAGTGCATATTGGAACTAAGCATTTAAAATTCACATTCACTTTCATTTTTTTCATATTTAAAAGACTTACTATATTACAACCTATCACAGTTTGGAAGCAAATATAGCCAAGAATTGTTTTTTTGTTTTGTTTTTTGAGGCTTCTTGGGAAGTGGTAGAGGAAATAAAGCAATATAGGAAGTATATCGGAAAACAGGAAGCTTATTATAAGTCTTCAAGCAACATTCAACCTTGTTTTCAGAAGGAAAAAACTGGACTGCAACAGTAGCAACAGAGCTCATTCAAGTAAGAGGAAGCATTCAAACACAAAGCTATTTTTACGGAAACATCAGCTTGTATCTTGATATGCCAAGGGCTGCCTCCCTCTCCCAAGAGGATCTCAATGCTGTTCAGAGGTCCACCCTGAAAAACAGATGTTTACTTGGCAATTCTTTTAAGAGTACTAAATTAACATGAAAAACGAGATATGTAAACAACCTTGAAGACCCATGTCCTTCATTAATCCATAGAGTACAAGTGTTAAAGTTCTTCAAGCTGACCCAGTGTGCATAAACAACAAAGAAAAAGCCTTTCAGTAAAACCATCTTAAAGAGGACTCTCACCACAGTTTTGATTTAGCAATAACAAATAAGGCATACAAACAAATCAAAGTAATAGTGGGAGGTAATTACTGCATTTTACATTGTCCCTTCAAGACCGCTTACACTCAACTTTTGTTTTTGAAACATGCTTAGTCTAAAACTTTCACTGGCCGATTCTGCCCCCCCATACACACACGTTTATGAGGTACGAGCTGCTATCAGTAAAATATTCTCTTCTTCTCTCACTTTGACCTGCAACAGGGATTACCTAATGGCCAAGATGGTGCAAAGTCACTGGTCCAAGACACTTAATGCTATAGTAGGTAAATGTTGATCTCTGTGTTACAGCTAAGGGCCTGCACACGTTAGGTTAGCATGGAGCTCTAACCAAGCCAGTTCTCAAATTGTATCGAACTCGTAGGATAACTTATCACCACTGATTCTTGCTATCCCATGGACAACTTGTCTCCTTACCTTTCCCCTGCCTTTCAGATGGAGATGAATTAGAATTTTCTCTCACCCTGCAGGATTTAAGTGTGGAATTTAGAGTACAGAAGTGATTCAGCAGTGAGGAGGGAAAGTACATTCTCTACTGACAGCAGATCTAATTCTCTTCTACCTTCTCTTATCTGCTTTAGAATCATATTAAGCTGCATCTTGGCCTCACATATACAAAAATACAAAGTCCATCATTCAAATACAGCAGCAATCTGGACACTAATGCTCAGCAGCCTGTAATATTCTGTCAAGTATTTTTGAAATCGTTTCCCGTAATTTTAAAAATTGTAATAGGCAATACTTAATGACGTATTTTAGTTTTACAGTAATAGCATTTACTGCAGATAAACCACAAGAAAATAAGGTTACAGGAAATAGGAAATAGTGTTTGACTACATGCATGACTACATGTTTGACTACATGCAAGACACACTGTAGGACTAAACATCTTGATGAGCCAAAAGATGCGTTTCCTCCAGGACTCTCACCCATATTAGTGAAGCCCTTCTGACAATAAACACAGTACCCCTCCGGAGAGGTTGCAAACATTAACCTTCATGGTCCCAGGCTGGTCTCCCAGGAAGGATATGGGAAACCATTGTGAAAGACAGACTGAGGGAAACAGCCACTTAAGTAAACTGTTCCTGTAAAAACTGGTGGTTAGTGGACCCATTATAAAAATATATGGGTCCATTTGTCCATAAAAACGCCTCTCGTATACCATGACTATTTTATATAAAATATATTTAAAAAAAAGTAATTTTGAAGATAAAGCAGTTACTGGCTTCAAAAAAGCTTTCCTCCTCCTTCCCCCAGCCCTGCAAAGCACTCAAATAACTGAAACCATGTTTACTGTTAGGCTATAGTCTCGCTACATTATAGCTTGATGAGCTATACAGTATAACCTTTCCAGGTTCAGGTCAGAACTCCTTAAAACTCCTCAGCATCACAAAGTAATGTTTATTGGATTATGAGACACGGGCACACTCATTTCCGATGACCTCATTCATCCTGAACATTTGTATTAAAAGTCATTACATCAGGCATAGAACAAAAGGTCAGACATGCAGAAGCCAAGAGGAGAAAGACAAGTAGCATTTCGTACTTAAGTCTTAAATAAAAGAAGGGGATTTTGTGTTTAGCACTACAATTTTGCACTATATAAGCACATTTGGAGTTGCTTGTTAACCTACAGACATCGTAACAGCAAAAGGACAGGAGCCTCAAGAGTACAGCGTTGGGCACAGCCAACTCGCCAGATCTAGCCAGGTTGAAAGGCAGCATGATCACACCTGGACTATCCCACCAGCTCAGGGATAGCTGAGCATCCACACCCGCATGGACACGTTAGCTCCTCTCTGCTAGCGATGAGGTTTCATTGCTCAATGAAAGCTCAGAGCCATATAGTAAAATTTCCCAGTAAGGTTTTGGAAATTTGCATATGGTCACACTGACTCCTCCTACACTTATTACCAGGGAAGTCTATATTTTGACAAATTCATTCCAAAAAAAAAAACACACCATAACTAACAGGCAACTCCCCCACTCGGTATCAGTCTAGCTTTACCCCAACAGCTTGCAGGAAAGGACTTCGCAAAATTATTTCAATGCAACACAACAAGGTGCTCCTTTCAGTAGCGAATGGACAACGGCAAAGGACTAGAGCTCCAGCTAAAAGGGCTACTCTTTAGCTACTTGTTCTTTTATGCTGTGTTGGAGAAAACCCTCATCTCAAAGAATTATATAGTTTTGGCAAAATTGGCAAAGTAGAGCTTTAAACAAAAATCTATTAAGCAATGACCTTCCTGAAGGCAATTGGCAGCTATGTTTAGTAAACTGAAATGGAGCTTTTTTTTTTTTCTTATTTGCACAATATCAGCTTCAGAAATACTCATCTGAATTACGCACCAGGCCAGCAAAGAAAGATGCTATACTCCCTAAGTATTTTCAATCTCTTGAAAAATAAAATGCTTTCAAGCTTTGGGATTCCAAGCACTCTGGACTGAACAAAGTAAATCAGCCGACATGTATCAGACACTTGTATTCCTTCTGTTGGAAAACAGCTTGCTTTAAACTTCATCCACAGTATAAAATAAGCCTGAAGGATATTTATGGATGATTAAGTGGCTGTCATACCCAAAAGAAGGTTTGGGCCCTGGTGTGCCAAATTCTACGCAGAGAAATAACAGACACAGCCTGCCCCACTGCATGCATATTAAACTATACAACAGAAAAACAAAGCATGTAGCGGGATAGAGAAGTGAACAATGACAACAGAAGCTTAGTGGAAAAAAGTTTCAGAACGTGATAAACTAGTGGTTTTGTGTGTTTTAACATGGATTTTTTCCATGAAGAGATAGCAACATAGTACAAAATGAGAAGGTTCCTGAAGGAAAAGACAAGCACACAAATGAGGTCCATTATTCCGCAGATGCTAATGAATTATGATACCCAAAAGTCAAGCTTTGTCTCCAGGGCACACACCACTAGTTAGAAAAAATTATACACTGAATACTTTTTCCCAGATTGATACAACATGCCACAGTTTGATAACAGACTTCTCGCTTTCCTATCTCTTTCAATTTCAAAAAAGCAGTGTTTATATGAACTACAAAGCAGTTTAAGTTGGCAAACAATAAGTGGGTATGTCAGCTTAACTATATCAGGAATTCGTTTTCCCTTTGATTACTAAATCTTGGTTCTATTTTAAACACATACTACTACTTAAAAATCTAATGGAACAGGTTGAAGAGTTAATGCGCAGAGACAATGACAACTACATAATATACATAAGTGACCTAAACTACAGAGCATGCTAGGAGGCTCCCAAAATTAATTTGGGGAAATAGCTCCAAGCACTGCCAACTCTCTTGAGGATCAGTCACTTGCAGAGACACAGACGCTAGAGGAAGAAGAAATGTCTATCATCCTGGCAGAAATCCATTCCCCCACCTGTGACTCCTACCTCAAATTTTATTTCCTATTCCACCCATGTTGTTCACCTCATCTCACCAGCTCTATATTCCTTTGTGACCTGAGCAACAAGCATGGCTTGCAGCACTGTCTGGGCTTGTGCTGCAGATGCTGTGATCACTACAGCCCAGGGTGCCCAGATCTGATCATCCGCAAAGCAGGTAACCCTCACTGATCAGTACAAATTGCCTATGGGCAAGGATATGCAGGCTTTCATCTGGAGGAAAAAAAAAAAAAAAAAAAAAGCATGACTGCAGTTGCAACTAATCCAGTCTCATTTCAACCTATTTTATCTTGGCATGGCTGATAGGAAAGGAAAAAAGAAAGCCTTCCAACAAGTTTGCAAAAAACATATGTAAATTCCCCAATTCGAAGTGATCTGGCTAGGTATCAGCCCATTGCTACCCTAGGAGACTTTCAGGAATGAAATTTCTCCTAAAAGGCTTTGGCTCCATGCAGCTGGAGAAGGTACTTTGTGGTTTTTCAGGTGCAGCCCCTTCCTCTCAACGTTGAAATGAATGCTTGGCACTTTGCAAGATGAGGACTCAGCTCTGGCTTCAACCTGTGCTCTTTCAAGAGCACTTTTCCCTATACAGTTAAATTGGCCACAAATTCAGACAGTGCATTCTTTCTGAACTGTACGTTTTATGAACTTAGTTTAGGGGCCTCGTAAAAGATGTAGTGTGCAAGTCACAGTATCCTGCGCTCAAAGGGTCATAACCACTGCAGCTACACTGATACCCAC
Organism: Struthio camelus; assembly: GCF_040807025.1. Classification (NCBI taxonomy): domain Eukaryota; kingdom Metazoa; phylum Chordata; class Aves; order Struthioniformes; family Struthionidae; genus Struthio; species Struthio camelus. The sequence goes on from NC_090942.1 coordinate 221,761,709, forward strand.
AGAACTCTTAAAGATGCTTCTACTCAGTAGTGTTTATTGCCAAAACAAATTTCTACTCAGAACACTTCTGCCGTTTCCCATGGAAAAGTTTCATAGCTTAAGACATAAAGCTGATTTTCTCACGTGTCAGATAGCCTAATAGAGCCAGAAACTGGACATCTTGCCCCATTTCATGCTTAAGAGCAGAGTGTCAGCGTGGTTTCTTACACACGGCACTAGTACATACTGTAAGCATTACACTTCTATTTCATGCAGCAATTAGAAAGACACCAGTTTGACTGCAGCTAACATTAAGAAGTATTCTGCTTTTCTTCCATATTTCTGTAAGTGTTATTTGCCTCGTACATCAGAAACTGAAACAGAGAACACCATTCCGAGGACAGCAGTGCTCTGACAAAGAAAGACTGATCCAACATCTCTACCAGTTTATATAAAGCATGTAAATGTTGTCTGCCACCACGTGGACACAATGACTCCAGACACACGACAAGATCACTGGACATCTTCTCTTGCATCTCTAATGCACTGATGTGAAAATAAATAGCCTTTGGAGAACTAACAGAAGATTGTTCAAGTGACTTCCAGTCAAACAGTCAAGGTTCATCTGTTACTAATGACTGACAGCTGAAGGCAGAACAATTCTTTGGCCACAGCTGAGCAAATCATGCCAGTATGAGCAGGAGTATCAAACTAACATCACTCAATAGCTGTCAGACGAAACTGGATCAGAAGGAAGTCTTGCATTGCAAGTGAACGCGACCACGCGTTCAACACGATCAGAAAAGCCTTAACTGATGCAGTGGCACAAGTCAAAGAGATTTCACAAAACATGGAAGTGATGTCTGGGAGGGTACACTCTGACTGTCATGGACTGCAGAGTCTCACTGACAAACACCAGCAGTTAACTGGGGTAAGACTACCCACACTGACTCCCTAAGGAAGTTAACTAAAGAGTGAAAGAGTTGCAGAACAGACCAAATTCACTTGCTACCCAGTTTCACACCTCTCTTTTCAACAAGCAGTAGCTGAAGCAACGATAGGAAGCCACTATTTCTGAGGCCATATCCACTAAAGCTGGATGGAGGTAGTGACCAAAGTCTCAGCAGCAGCAAAACCTAACACAGGGGCTTTGTACAGATTACAGGTCTGGCCTATAGCTCTGTAGGAAAGCTTAGCTGCGATACAGAATAAGAAATACAGAAGATTAAGACACAAATCAACTTCCACCCCCTTTAACGGCTAATGAAAACACTGAACCATCATTCAGTGATCAGAGTTGCAAGTAAGACGACTGTCCTTTGGAGGAAAGGAACAAAGCAACAAACCCCACACAACGTAAGTAAATTCCCTTCTGAATGGGACTACAAGAAACTAGCTCTACAGCTATGAGGCAATTATTTCCTCTCCAAGCAATCTTGTAACTGGAATGGGGATAGAGTGACTCGTATGTGTAGTGCAAGAAAAGTCCTCTTGAACATCTAAAGGAAGTTGTAGTTTCATGAACTAGATGGTAGACTCAGGTGCTCTTCAATGGTTATACATATTGCTCATTAAGGATTTGTCTTGGGAGGAGCAGCCAGTAAAATCATAGTTAAAACCATCTCTTCATACCTAATGATGGATCTACACTGAAGTCAGGGCCAAGCAATCAAGGCTCTAAGAATCCAAGAAAAAGAGATATCAAAGTTGCCGATAAACACTAATAGAGCTTCTCCTTTCTTTTTAAAGGCCTGGGATTTGAAACTCAAAGACACTGCGCTTTCCTTGGATATGTTCCTCTCCAAGGCAGCACAGACATCCTGCATAACCAACAACTGAGAGAATAAATCACCTGCAAGACAGACAAGATAATCACAAAAAAAAACAAACACTTATCAAGTCCACATCCATGGTTCATTTGAGCTGTGCATTGCATACATTACATTCAGAGAGGCAGGAACATTCTCCTACAAATGCTACAAAATTCTCCTACATGCTGCAAATACATTTGCCTATGACCCAGAGAAAAACCCCGTGACAATTCAGTGGGTTCCTCAAATCTCTCTGCTATAAAGGGAGATTTTCACAGGGAATCTAAACTCCTCTACTATGAGCACCAATGTAAGAGTTCATATCATTCTGTGCTAAAGCCTCAGCTTCCTCAGATACTCTGCACGCAGCAATAACTTAGCAGCTAGAGAGCCTGCGGGGTCAGCTGCCTGCTGAATGATCTTCCAACACCTGATATTTAGGAGAACTGAGCCACTTAACTTCCACTTTTAGCAATTGTATTCTACTTCATCATTTATAATGCTCTGGAATGACAGTGATTTTGTTGTTGTTACTTATGTCTAATAATAACAATAGTAATTAATTTCCCTTTAAAAATATCGCACTCGTGTGTTCATTACAACCAAAGAGTTAAAACTTCAACTGGAAGTTTATGGTCAAACCTAATATTATCTATCAGAAAGCTACTCTGAACTTAGTAAAGACTTTGATTTTACAAATAGAAAATATGGGGCCTGAAACAATTTGTGCTCACAAACAGATGGAAGCTATTACGAACTCTCAGAATTAACACACATTGTTTTGACTTTGGAATGTAACAGCAAAGCAAGTTTCTCCAAATAAATGCTCTACCGAGCTAGCACTGAACTGCTTCTAATTCCAGCTGAATTCTCCTGAGTGTAAGATGTGGTTTTCATTGTTTTTGTCCTGCTGTTTTACCAAAAAATACCACTTTATCTCTACAAGAGTTTTGATTTCAGTAATTTTACTTAATATCAGCCTGGTCTCATTTCTTCCCCACTCACACTCTCATGCTTCTCTCCTTGCTCCCAAAAGTCCAGGAGGCTAATGGGAGCGGAGGGGGTGAGGGGAAATGGAGAAAAATGATTCAAGTAAGGCAACAGAGACTTGAATCCCTCCTCTACGACTTTAGTAGATGTAGTGTCCTCCTCATCATAGGCTTCCTTCTAGATACTCTCCAATCTTCACACCACAGCCAGAGCAAATTAAGCAACCGATCCGCACTAACTCCTGACCGAATAACCACTTAGTTTGCAGGACTGGTTGCATGAAGCAAGGCCAACACCTTGGGGCCTGAAAAGGATTGCCTCAGAGGTTGTGAGGTTCTACAGACAAGGAGGCAACAGCTGCTCACTCTCCATTCAAACTTAATCTTTTTGATTACACGTTGTTTTTGCACGTTTTTCTGCACCCACATGAACTAAGCATACCTGGAAGTTTTTCCTCAGAGCAGCCTTAAGACCTGCTAAAAGCTACTTAAATTCAACAGTTCCGGACTCCAGCCTCCAAAGGAATACGTAAAGGATTGAAACAGTCTCAGGTTTGTATCTGGTCAGCCCCTGGATACAGAACTGCTAGCATTGCTACATACTTCTGCATGTTATCTACCTACTCTGCTAGATTTTTCGCAATGCTTTCACAGTGGAATTTCCTCATGGCAGACCTATAAAAACGCTGTTCAACCAAGAACATCAACGTAAAGGTGACTACAACAATTTATATGGACTTCACTAACACTTCCCTGATTAAGTAGTAGAGGCCCACAAAATTCTGACTTACTTTTATTATGTTTTTATATTCAATGGCATACATTCTCAAGCAGTAACACATGAACCACTGGTGTTGTACAAACCACTTCAAACAAAGTTTGGCCGCTGATTACTCTAGCTAGCACCAGTGACCCCATGTAAATTTGGAAACCCTTTTTTATACAAATACATAGTTAAATTAAGTCTTCGTTTACTTTTGCGAGTTTAAGCATATGCCAGTGATTTCAGGAACCAACTGCAAGGACTTGGAAGGGAACATGGGTGAATAACCATTACTTGAACAGTTCATAGTGTTTTGGAAACAGGACAAGAATAAAAAAAAAAAAAAAAAAATCAGAACAGCAGTCTTCAGTAGATCTAACTGCAGTAACATCTTAGACAAGTCAAAGAAAAAAAAAAGAAACAAGTGATAGCTCCTATAAAAGAGATACCACACAGGTACAAGTGCCAACTAACCCAGACTACAAGAAACAGAAAAGCCCAGCCAACCTGGGCTCAATGAAGAGTTAGTAATTTCGATCAAGAAAGAAGCACGGAACACTTGCATCGTATTACTGAAGGACGAACCGCAGAATTACATAGGAACAAAAATATGAAAGGCTGAAAAGCAAAGCAAGCAGCATCATGACGAGCAAGTTATAGAACAGACTAATACGTTTACAGACGTAGAGATTAAGGAAAGCATTCATTTGATGTTAGAGAGAGAAAGCTATCAAATCATTTGAAGGAAAGTGTTTAATCCCTTTTTTGCACAAGTCTTCCCTAAGAAAGTGTGAACAGCTGGCTACCATTATCAATACCAGCAACAAAGAGTCACAGTCTAGGTTATATTAACAGCTTAGTGAAGTGAATTTTGAAGACTGGCAGGACTTGATTAACTTAATCCTATGATACTTCAGCCTTTAAATAATTTCAGAACCATTAGAGGTTATCTTCCAAAACACACTGAGCACAGGCAAGATACCAGCAGTCTGGGAAAAGGTAAATGCAATCCAATCTTAATATAAATAAATAAATAGATACAAAATGAAAAGATCCAGAAGCTTTACTTCAGTTGTGGCATAGGAGATAGGAGTGAGGGGCAGAGGGACAGAGTGCAGGAAGAGAGAACTAGGAAAAAAGGATCAAACTGAAAAACTAGAAATTAAGCATACTGAAGAAAAACACCACCACCACAAACCAACTACACACATCCCAAACACAGGTCAAAAATAAAACTGTCAAATCAATCTAATTCCAAGCCTCACAAACAGGTTAGAAACTGAGATGAATTCAAAGAAACTTTTTGACACGTTATGGCATGAAATGCTCACAAGCAGGCTGGGGAAATGGGACCTTGATGAAGTATTCCACAGAACGAGTGCAAAGCTCCCAAGTACTCTCTAGGTGTTTTAATCAATGGTCCACTGCCAAAACAGAAGTGTTGATTAAGTGGGGCTCCACCTGGGTCTATGATTTATCCAAGTATCCAGCATTTTCTTCAGATGATCTGGATTAACAGCAAAGCGGCTTACACACAGACAGTATGAAGCTGAGGCTGAGTTCTCACCCTACCTTCCCCAGGAGTCTGAAATCATTTCACAAAATCAGAGACATGATTAAAAACATAAAGAGTACAACTTTTACTATACTTTAATTCATGTTTTACATGCTGTACCTTCAAAGGAGTGCACGAATACAGAATGGGCTATTTTGTTGCTGCACAGAGGAGCCTTGGGGACTGCAAGGTGCAGTGAATCACATGAAATTAGCAGTGTAAGGCTGTACAAACCTACTGGGACATATGAGCTGAGGAAGAGTGGCAGGACCTGTGAAGCACTCCTCTCATCTCACTCACCACCTTGAAGGTAACCCAGATGAACACTGTCTCCAGTTTTGAGCACTGCACTTCAAGAAAGATGTGCACCAGATTGAGAACAGGCAAGCAACAAGAACGCTCAGAAATTAAGAAACATGGCCCATGAGATAACATTTAAAAAGAGAGATATCTTTCAGTGCATAAAAGTACTATCTCAAGTAAAAGCTTTACCTAGTAAAAGCTAAAAAAAAAAAAAAGATTCCTCATGTAATTGCCAGAGTAAAGGATGTTTTAAAAAACACATCAGAGCAAGGAAGTCAGGATGATTAGAAGATTTTTTTATTCCCCCCCAAGTCACACACCTGCAAGACCTAAGAAAACGGAACAAGCTAGAAAATCTTATAATTTAAGTACGGGAACAGAAAGCTAGTCAGAATAGTAATATAGCAAAATTAAAGACAGAGCAAGGAGAATGACATGAATGGATCTGTGAGTACAACAGAACAACAAAAATATCAGAAAACATTTACAATTTTCAAAACAGTGCAACATACACTCATAGCATTTACAACGGGAAAAGGAAAAGATCCACTGTCAACTGGCAAGCCCTTCTCTAAGCACCACAGGAGATAACCTCAAGTGCAAAGCCATAAGGTAAGTGAAGCCAGTGATCTGAAGAATACCTCCAAGAGTTCACAGATGTTCTCCACAGAGAACAGCATCACAAGACTGTAGCTCAAACAGAATATCCAAAGATGTGCATGCTCATGCCACACTGACATGAAGCAGATGGTAGATACTGCTATACAAAAAAAACCATAAAATAAAAAAAAAAAATACATACACCACAACACACACACACTCAAAATGTACCAACCTGTGCTATATTCTTGTTGAGAAGATATACTCCGTATTCAAACTGAAGCTTCTCTCCTCCTTTTGGATATAAAGGAAATCTGATGAGAAAGGAAAAAAAAGTATTTAAAGGTGAAGTTATTCAAACGCATAAGTAAAATTTAAAAAGACAGACTCCCCTTCTGAAAAGGTAAAGCTTTAAAGAGCTCTTAGAAAAATGGATCCACTCAAAACACCGGCCTCCCTTGCTGACTTTTCCCAGTAACCCCCTCAGCAGGATGTCCTTGGGAACCCTCTGCTGCTCCAGTAAATCAGCCCCTTAAAAACCTGACAGTAAACTTCAGCCAATGAATTATGTTTTTTGAAGTATTATTTCAGGTTTTTAGAAGATGCTTTATGACTCTGCTAATGCTGCATCATCATTTCTCACTGAATAAAGCATGTTTTAAGAAGCGTGAAAGAACATCAGACACCCCACCATATCTCTCTGTATTCGGCCGCTTTCATTTGGTTAGCTTGTTTCCAAAGAGAAATAATTTTATATGAAAGAGAAAGGTGTCCTTTTTTCACTAAACTATTATTTTGAGATTGAAAAGGAGTACAGATCCCTTCCCAGGCAGGACATATTTGCAGGCCCATATACCAACACAACCAGAAAAACAACACTTAGAGGCCACAGGTAATTCCTCATCTTTGTGTGATCCCCATCCCATTTAAGCCCTCCAAACCTCTCAGACATCTAATCTATCCCTGGCACCTTCTCCACTTCTCCTGCTGTTATATTACTATCCTCTTCTGAAAGCCTCTCCTTTCAACAAGCTTCAAATATGCACCAAAGGCTCAAATCAACTATTGCATCCTAGCTCACTAGAACCCTCAACAATTTTATATTTCTAAAGTTGATTTCTGTTAACATGTAAAACATTTTTCAGAATTCTAAATATAGATCTACTTCGTTGTTCATAGGCAAGTGGCACAGCTTATTTCTTTCTCAAGGGCTGCTGGAGATGACAGAACCATCACTTTAGCCCCTGAAGTACCACGGTTGCTTAGCAATCTGATTACAATAAATAATTTTATTAATCTGTTCTAGGAATCTTTGCCTCTTGAGTGAAGTAGTTACCATGAACAGTCTTAATATTTTTAAGTCACATTTCTTAGGTTCAGCTTTCAACTCTTCTCTACCTCTAATGTTATGAGGTCATAAGGGTTAATAAAGTAACTTCAGAACAATCCAAAACTCATGCTTATGGCAACTACACCATGAAATAAGCTTTTGTATCTCTAAAGAACTGTATGTTTTATAGTTCCTAATTAAGATGCTGAGGGTATTATCTGCACAAAACCTACATTACATCAGAACCCAAAACCTATCTCAAAATCAAGATAACAATACAGGAGATCAATATCTATCAGAAACAACACACATTCTGGAGACGTGATTATACAAAGTGTATTTTAGCATTAGATAGAAAACCTTTACTGCAGCCCCACTGCAGAGAACATTTGCAACGTTTAAGGATAACTCGATAGAGCCATTAGAGCTAAAGGTTAACAGGTCATCATCACAGCAGATCAAATATTAAGACGTCAACTCCAAGTTTTATGCTACTTTCAGACTCACTAGGTCACTTCAAGTTGAGGAATATAAAAATTACTGTGAGTAATATATATCTAGCTCACCTTGCTTAAGAGATCTATAAATCCCACTCATTCCCACGTAAGAAAAGAAACCTTTCAAAATGAACACATCCCACAAGAATTCCACCACACACTATCTTAAGCGTAAAATATAAAGCAAAAGGAATTCATTTCAATATCTACAATTACACTCCCTAAATGGAGCAGGATTTAGATTTAAAGGGTACCTTTACAATTAACAGTATAAAGCTCACTCAGGCTTGACAATAAAAGCACCATTAGAAACAAAAACCATGTTTTACTATAAGATAGTATTTCATTAGGCACTAGTAATGGGAACCATGTATTCTCTGTTATTGAACACAGAGCTCTTCAATATGTGCAGTTTAGAATAAAGGATAAAAACTGTTTTACAGTGCTTGCTACCATCTCCCACACACAGTTTCTTGTAAGTGGTAAAGATTAAGCTTTTCTGTTCATCAGGTTTGTCCCACTTTCTGGCTAACATTCACAATTCTCCAACTTCCACTAATTAATCTTGAAAGAATTTAAACTATATACATCCTCATGTCAGCTTTTATAACACAGTAAGTTACGTGAAAGTCCTGAAAAATATCAGTGGATGTCTGTATATGTACATTTATGACATACGGAAAAATATTACTAACTTTGATGTTCCTTTCTGTGTGTTATCTTGCTTGCCTGTTAGACCTGGTCATAAGCAATAAACTTAAGAGATGGAAACCATGACGTTTTATATTGTGCTTCATTGAGTATAATTGAATGTAACTATGCAACTATTGGCTATGGGAAATTCTTCTTCTTGCATGCTTCTTAGAAAAGCACGACTACAAGCTAATTCTCACTTTGGCATACTGCACAAAGTTTGCAGTGTAAGGTTACATCCATTTGCTTAAAAAATTTTAAGTTACATTTGCTTAAAAATTACATTCAGAAACTATTTTAATATCTGATAATCACAAAACAAACTCAAAATGCAAAAAAGCACCTGCCTGCCCATTCTACTCCAACATCTACCTTCCTCACATCCGTTCTTGCCGATTTGTTTGAAAAACCCTAACACTTCCCCCCTGCCCCAAAACCTCCTTAAGCTCCTTTAAAGCATGAAACATTGACCCTTGCTCTAAGATTAATCAAAAAGAACAAAACTGATATTTGGGAGGGAGTGAGGGAGGGAAAACACACTAGCCAGAAGGCTGTGTGGGACCTGGACGGGCTGGAGAGCTGGGCAGAGAGGAACCTCAGGAAGTTCAACAAAGGCAAGGGCAGGATCCTGCACCTGGGCAGGAATAACCCCGGGCACCAGGACAGGCTGGGCGTTGACCTGCTGGGAAGCAGCTCTGCAGAGAAGGACCTGGGAGTCCTGGTGGACAACAAGTTGAGCATGAGCCAGCAGTGTGCCCTTGGGGCCAAGGCGGCCAATGGGATCCTGGGCTGCATTAGGCAGAGTGTTGCCAGCAGGTCGAGGGAGGTGATCCTGCCCCTCTCCTCAGCCCTGGGGAGGCCTCACCTGGAGTAGTGTCCTGGGCTCCCCAGTCCAAGAGAGCCATGGCACTACTGGAGGGAGTCCAGCAAAGGGCTACAAAGACGATGAGGGGACTGGAGCATTTCTCCCTATTCTGGGATTGTTTAGCCTGGAGAAGAGAAGACTCAGGGGAACCTGAATGTATATATACACTTGACAGATGGGATTAGAGAAGATGAAGCCACACTCTTCTCAGTGGTACTCAGTGAAAAGACAAGAGGCAATGGGCACAAACTGAAATATAGGAAATTCTGCTTAACATAAGAAAAAACCTCTTACTTTTTACCTCTTACTGGGTGGTCAAACACTGGAGCAGGTTGCCCAGAAAGGTTACCATGTCTCCATCCTTGGCATATTCAAACCCTGACTGGACACTGTCCTGAGCAATCTGCTGTAGTTGACCCTGCTCTGAGCAAGAGGGCTGGACTAGATGATCTCTAGATGTCCTTTCCAGCCTCAACTATTCTGTGGTCCCTGTGATACTGTCCTGGCAAAGCTACCGTAGCAGCATGCAGTAATTAGGAAAACAGCTTCCACGCTGTGCAGTTCAAAGTATGTCCTTGCAGTTCAAAGTATGATTTTAGTTCAGAGAACATTAACTTTAGATAGAGAAAAAAAGCACATTCAACAACTTGTAACAAGTTAGCACAAGTGGGAGTTCTTTCTGCACCTCAGGTGTTTCCACTGCATTCATTTCTAGAATCAGTGCTGCTCTTGCTCCACCCAAGGTATCTCATATATGTTAGCAATGGTAAGAGCCTGTACTGAGGAAAAAGCACAAACTAGCAGTGATAAAGCGAATAAACTGACAGGCATATGGAAAGGCAACTTTGGGACCTATCACAATTATACCAAAGATGCTAAATTAAAAGCGTCTCACTCCAAATTCAGAAGGTGGAGAGCGCTACATAGGAATGATCCAAACAGCACATGGGACTGATTTTAACAAGATGTTCAATATATGCATTTAAGATCTAAAGTAACAAAGAAGATTCTCAAGTCTTAAAAGCTTACGTGTCTTTTGCAACTTTAATGCTTTTCCATTTAATCTCAAAGCACAGTGACAAATGCAAAGGTTTTCTGTTTGTTTTTGATTCCCTTAAGTCATCTGTGTTCCCCCTCATAGGAAAACACTGAGATGCAAATCAGCTGACAAGTGTTACCCAGCAGCAAGAACAGAGGCAATCCTGTAGCAAGTTCCAAAACATACACATGCATTACATTTTCAGACACTTAGCTTATCTCCCCCTCACCTCCTATTTCATGGCATGTTGCTTTGGACAAAAGTATTATTCTTCTCCTTGTGATACTACAATGACAGAACAATTTCTTCCACAGTGAGCTACTACAAGATCATACTTATAGGCAACAAAGCACACTCGAGGCTTATGTTCACACTAATACCCCTAAGACCCAAGCTGTCCAGTCCCAGAGAGTTTTTCATTTCTGTTTCTCCTGGGAGCCAGTAAAAACATTCATGGAGGTGGTTACAAGGCACTTATAGTCAGCTCCAAGTAATTTCATTTCAGTAGAGCTTGGAATAAAAATGGCAACTAATCTGCCTCCACCTTACCCCTTCCCATCTCCCCTGCTTGTGGGGTTCCTAAGAACAGGTATCTTCTCTCTACCTGGAATCTGAACCCCAACAAGCAGCATCAGCTGCTTTATTTCACCCTATCCCCTGATTACTGCCACACTTCCTAAGCACAGGTCAAGTGCTGGATGAAGAACAATCCTGCTTAAACTCTAGGAGACCAGCACGGAAATCAGAAGGCAATGCATATTAACAACTACTCAAGAAAGTCCCTTTTTCTACTGAGGCACCCAACAGTTAACGGCTATTTCTTCACATGAAATCCTGTGTGTAACACAGGATGCCACTAAACACTAAGCACTTTTAAAAACAAAGAACCGTTGGCTGTTGAAGTATACTAGCTAAGCTTAGTTTCAGTTTTACACACAAGGAGGTTTTGCTGATGGGCAATAAGTAAGCAAACACGTTAGGGCAGTGAGTAAGCAAACACATGTTAGTACGTTAGGGCAGTAAGTAAGCAAACACATGTTAGTACGGCAAGGCTTAAAGTTTTGCTCATCTACATGACCAAACGTATTGGCTCCCAAGAAACTCAGGTGGGAGAGAGACACCAAATCAAAACTTACACTCAAGCATCAGAGTAAGAGGAAGACTAATTTCCTTGTAAAATGCCCACGAGAAAGGGAGTAGAAAAAGGTAAGAGCCTTGCCTAAAAGAGGAGTGGTTAAGAGGAGCGTCAACATCAGGTCTACAGTGTAAACGAACACTGATGTGAAAGTTTCTAGAGTCCTAAGTCTCATTAAAGCCTCCCAAAAGACCCATGAAAAGGAAAAGGCAAGACCAAGCTTACAATACTTTGTTCACAGTAACTCTGAGATGGAAACTAATCCCAAGGCAGCCTTTTAAATAAAAAGCAGGGCAGACTCTCTGGCCAAGTTAAAAACACAGAACCAGCACCCTGCCATCAAGACGCACTTACATTTTGAATTCTTTGAGGATCTTGCAACACTTCACAAGTTTTAAAATAAGTCATCAGTTTGAATATTTGCACAAAGAAATACCATTCTGAAACATATTAGATTTACAGGTACCCACATACACCATCAACAGAACTCTTAAGCAGCTTTAATACAATTTTTTTCCAACATGGCATTCAGTCAAGCAGCATACATCTTAGACATAAGAAACATGCAGCTATATGCCTAAGAAACTTAAAAAGTGAAAGTATAATCTTACTACAGTAGATCACATTAAGGGTACAAAGAACACAGGACAAGGGTCACCTCAGGTTTAAAAGTCTTTTAAAAAAAAAAAAGAAAAAACCAAAAATGCATTTATTTCCAGTCAACGTAGACAACTAATTGATGCCGATTACCACTACTTTCACTGCAGCTAAGCTAAACCAAGGCACATTTCCATTTTCAGTTCAAGATGTATTCTTGCTCACATCTGAAAACTTTTGTGCTCTAGGGGCAGTACAGGATCTGCAGATAGGAGTGTCAATACGCATTTTTACCAGCTGCATCTGTCCAGGGAATTGAAGCCATTTATTCTGGAAGTAAATTCTATGGTTCTAAGGCAGGCCTCTGCAGTAACCTCATCTCAAAGGTGCAGAGTACCCTATTAGACCTCCAGTTGTTGCTCCATGTTGCTGTAACTACCTGTTTATTCACAGACACAAGCAGATCTTCTTATACTCATAAAGCTACAGGCACAATGAAACCTAAACTTACCTTTGAGACCATGCAGTATAACTACAGCTCAGTTACAGGGTCGTGCAATACTTCCCTCTAAACTTCATCCCTCTCCTGGGGGTAAGAAGAACGTCTAAACTGCTTTGCAAAGTTCATTTCAGCTTTATTTTCTATGATTCAAGGCATGATGGAGACGACTCTGCATTTGTGCTGTTGAAAGCAAGTTTGAGAAATTCCAGGGGTAGACGGTAAAGAGAAAAAAATTGCAAGCATTTTTCTTTTCCATAATTGCAGTTCATGGTGAGAGTCCTACAGTTGGATAAACCAGTTTTTGGTTTCTTTTAAAGTAGTAATGGTTACTTTTGGTGGAAGGGGAATTATCTTGCCCTGTGGAGAAGTCTTTGTTTCTCCCCCCTCCCATCCTCTTACTGAACTCTGAACATATGGACTAAACCAAGGGGTTTTGTTAAAACAGCACAGTCAGAAAGTTTGTTATTAAGCAGTTCTGGAGACACTGTAGTAACAGTGATGTATTTAAAAAGTCCAGAAAACAACAACAAAACACAGACTACAAGAAAAGGTCTTTTAAGGCTTGCTTATGTCTCCCACAGCTATTGATTCTGGACCAGACTAGAGGTCTGTTCAGCTTCATAAGCATTCAATCTTCACAAGAATTCAATCTTGGAAAAAATAGCTAAAACTGATCAGTCTAATTTATGCTTTAAGCATTAGGAACACCATTCTTACAACTCAAATAATGAAACCGTCAATCATTCTACCCTAACCACTAAGAATTTCTCTTCACTCACCTACCTTTTTGAGCTGACCTTAGATAAGTACTTACCAGCCATTAAGATCTCAATTTTATATCGTCCTGTATGAATATGCTGTTCTCACAGTAACTTAAATGTTTAATGAACTTGTACATCACCACAGAACTCTCAGTTCAGTCAGATGTTAAATGTTAAGAAAAGCTGATAGGATTCCTATCCCATGCCTTTATTTCAGACCACAAGTATCTCTTCTGAATTCAAGTCCAAATATCTTTACAATTGAGTTTTGTGATTTATGAACTCCTCTGTCTGTATCCAGAAAAATCACATAGGTACCAATATATTAGTGGCTGATTTTTATTGTCTGTCACCACCTGTCTTTAATACAAACTATTTCAAACATTTAAGAAATTGTTTCTTCTAACTGCTTTCACCTGCCTCTACTTTAGCATTACATCATATGTTTTAGAGCTTTTATCTACTTCAGTGAACAGAGTAGAGCCTATCCTGATCAGTAGTCATCAGCATGGATTCACCAAAGGGCAAAATCATGCTTACCCAACATGATAGCCTTCTCTGATGGAATGACTGGCTGGGTAGATGAGAGCAGAGGAACAGATGCTGTCTACCTGGACTTCAGCAAGGCTTTGGACACTCTCTCCCATCACATCCTCATAGGTAAGCTCAGGAAGCGCGGGCTGGATGAGTGGACAGTGAGGCAGATTGAGAACTAGCTGCATGGCAGAGCTCAGAGGGTTGTGGTCAGTGGCGGAAAGTCTAGTGGGAGGCCTGTAGCTAGCAGTGTCCCCCCCAGGGGGCAGTACTGGCTCGTCTTGTTCAACGTATTCATCCATGACCTGGAGGAAGGCACAGAGTGCACCCTCAGCAAGTTTGCTGATGATACTAAACTGGAAGGAGTGGCTGACACACCAGAGGGCTGTGCTGCCATTCCGAGGGACCTGGACGGGCTGGAGAGCTGGGCAGAGAGGAACCTCAGGAAGTTCAACAAAGGCAAGGGCAAGGTCCTGCACCTGGGCAGGAATAACCCCGGGCACCAGGACAGGCTGGGCATTGACCTGCTGGGAAGCAGCTCTGCAGAGAAGGACCTGGGAGTCCTGGTGGACAACAAGTTGAGCATGAGCCAGCAATGTGCCCTTGGGGCCAAGAAGGCCAAGGGGATCCTGGGCTGCATTAGGCAGAGTGTTGCCAGCAGGTCAAGGGAGGTGATCCTGCCCCTCTCCTCAGCCCTGGGGAGGCCTCACCTGGAGTACTGTGTCCAATTCTGGGCTCCCCACTACAAGAGAGACATGGCGCTACTGGAGAGAGTCCAGTGGAGGGCTACACAGATGATGAGGGCACTGGAGCACCTTTCCTATGAGGAAAGGCTGAGGGAGCTGGGCCTGTTTAGCCTGGAGGAAGAGAAGACTAAGGGGGGGGGGGGGAATCATCAATGTGTACAAGTATCTGAAGTGGAGGGTGTCAAGAGGATGGGGCCAGACTCTTCTCCGTGGTGCCCAGCGACAGGACAAGAGGCAATGGGTACAAACTGAAACTCAGGCAGGTCTGTCTGAATATGAGCAGAAACTTTCCTGAGGGGGTGACAGAGCACGGGAACAGGTTGCCCAGAGAGGTAGTGGAGTCTCCTTCCCTGGAGATATTCAAAACCCGTCTGGACATGATCCTGAGAAATATGCTCTAGAGGACCCTGCTTCCAACCTTGGCCATTCTGTGATTCTGTGATCAGAGACATAAGCTTGACAAAAGCAAGGTATTTATCAGTTTAAGATGAACAATTTTTGTCTTTAAAGATTGTTACTGGATGTTTCTTAGCATTGAATAACTATTGAACCTTCACTTTCGTAAGTATTATGAATGTTTTTGAAGTTGTAGTTCTGGTGGCAGAATGAGCAGACTTACTGGTCTTTTTATCTTCTCCAACAGCAACTTCAGCTAATCCACATGAGACAAACCTGAACATACCCTGAGGATAAGCTTTTGGAACACAATGAAAAGCCTGTGTCCAATTAACTAGAAAGATGCTGAATGCATGTCATTGATAACATTTATTTACCCATACGTTAACCAAACATCAGAAAGGCAGTTTATCAAGCATATGATGCCAATACCACTTGACTTTTCACATCATATGTACTGCACCTTTAACTACTTCCTGTCTGAATGTATCTACTGAATTTGTCACCAAACATAAGCTTGACATGCCTTTTTTCCTTCACTTCTTATTTTCATAGACAGTAAGCAGAATGGCTGCAGTGAGATGAGTGTACGGCAGATTTGGCAGAACACAGCTGAAACCCAATTATTCACTATTATATAGATAAAGAACTGATGTAATTTCTGTAACTATAACAGTCGCTGGTATGATAGTAGAGAATCATCCATCACATCTAGGGAACCACTGTCTCACACAACAGTACCAAAAAATTGGACAGTTTCGGAAATGAAGAATTTCAGGCTTAAACCCATTGATAGGACACCCTGTATGGGGACAGAACTAAATAGCCCAAACTAGATAAGATAATGCCCTGAAAAAAATCACAAGTTCTTGCTTGATATGACTCTGAAGTATGAGGACTGTATAAGAACTAGGTTTAAGTGTTTGCTGAAGCTATTTCAACCTCACCCCTTTTGGGGTGGACAGAGAGGAAGGAGCTAGTGTTTTCCCTTCAACCCAACCACATCCTGTTTGCTCACTGTAAAGGAATGTTGTATAAAGAGGCAAAAGCTTGCATTATTTCAGTGCTAGGACTTTTCTCAGGGCTCAGAAACTGAGCCTTGAAAGCCTAAAGTGAGAAGGGCTACCGTTCTCCAGTAAGCTCACTGGAGATCCGTATTCCCCAGAACACTTCCTGACGCAAATATTAGGAAAAATAGGCTGCTCAAGAGCCCCAGACACCACAGTAGCCAGTGCTTCAGCCTCCTGTCAGTCAACCAGAAGGCCATGGTGCAAGAAGCCTTGGCTGCACAGCTGAAGCATTTGCAGTGCTCCCGTGGCAAGATAAAGCGCCAAAACTGACCAGATGACAGTTTCAAAACCTATTTCCTTCCCAGATAAGCTGCGCTGAGGTTGTAGCGGCTTCAGAGCAGAGACCGGCACAGGTCTTAAGTAACATACCCAAGCAGCTGAGTCTTTGTTGGAAGGAGCACACCTCAAACTCAGCAGTAAGAAACTGCCTTCAACATCAGATTTCTTAATTACAGAGATGCAACACAGAGCACTGCAGATCCTTTTTATACCAGGCGACCAGTTGATGGTGGAGGCCACAAAACTGACCTTACAGTACTACTAGCCTACAAGGAACAGTTAGCTAGTCTACAAATGATCAAGATTTAAGAAGCGTTGAACAAAAACATAAGATCCCCATCCGGCATGCAAAGCTGAAATCAAACAAAATTGCAGGGGGTAGGGGGAAGAAAGTTTGAGACGTGTACAGTTTGCTTTGCTAGATATGAAATTAAAACATGGATATGAATCACAAATCAGTGACTTCAGTTTTGATTTCTATATGGTTTCAGTTTCTGCTTGAGAAAAAAGCTAAACTCTTAAAACAAACGTGGTGACAAAAATACAAACTGCCAAGGGAAAAAAAAAAAAACATATCTTCATGCAAACTTTATATAATATAAAGATAATTAGTTTACTGGAAAACTAAAACACAATGGCAGTTTAACTTTATGAAGCATATTTCCAAAATGCCTATCTGAATAGCTCAACAATAAGATAATCAAAAGCAGAGGTACTGCCATCTTTCTACTCAGTGTAACTGTTGCAACCTTGCTCTCGGAGAATGTACAATAGCTTCAATATGTATAGGCTGCATACAGAAAAAGAAACCATTCAAAGACCCAGACTATGAAAGTCAGATAGTTCTCAATAAGACAGTCACTAATTTATTTGAAAAAGAACATTCTACTAGTTCAGCAAATAACACTTTCGGACACTTAAAAAAGCACAGTTAGCAAACTCTGGAACAAGTGATATTGATGGTTTTCTGCAGATTGTGCATATCCACGAATTCAAGCTTGAATTTGAGGCTTGCTACATACATGCTGTGATGGATATCACAATGCAAGTACTATCTGTAAGGACAAAGCAGACAACTTTGCTATCAGAACTTTAAATCTTCCTGCCATTGAAGGATCATTTTTAACTAGAAGACGCTTTATACAGGTCAAGTCCCCCCTTACTGAAAAATGAAGTAATGTTTTGAAAAATAATCTCATCAGGAGTATAGTGTTCCAATGGGAGTAAGGCAGGCTAGCATTTCTTCACAGAAACATTTCTCAGCTGTAAATGTCCGGGATCAGTGGCCTCTTCTACTGCAATAAACAAGCTCAGCTTTTCTCAGATTGGCCAGGAGCATGCAAAAACTGCTGGCTTACAGACCTGTGGTTCTGGGAGTAGTAACTAAATTTATTAAAGGACATTTTAGTTTTTAATCCATGCACAGTAATATTTGCCAACCCAATGAAGGTAAAAAGCATTGATGATTTCTGTGATCAAAAACAAAATAAGCCTGCTTTCTAGATAAATATCCTCAAGAATGCGGAACATAAAAACATAGTTCAAGATAAGTTCACGGCAAAAAGCATTCTTTAAGCAATATAGTTGGACACTGAGCACGCACTCAATCTACCACAAAGAATCAGCTTTGCTTTGACAGCTATTAGGTTCCTCAACAAAGCATCTCCCTCCATCTGATTTAAGTTTGCCAAAATTTCTTCCCAAAGCTGCCATTTTATCATCTCAGACAGAGTACCAAACATGATTAAAGATTTCTCTCTCTGGTTGAGAGATGTTAGTATGTCAGTGCAAAGTTACTCTTCACTTGCTTAGCGCCATGATTTTTCAGAGTGGGAGCAGATAAGTCATTTGCAACAAAGCAGACGCAAAGCAGTCCCCATCTCCAGTTGTGACAGGTCTACTACAGCTCTGATATTCAGATTGCATGTTCCTTGAAACAGGAGCTGGAACACAGAGAGGACAACTTTTCGATTAAGCTCATTCACTAAGTAGTTTCTAAACACTCCAAAGTAACCCATATGCCTGCTCAGCAACACTTAGCTCCCTTCATTTGCAAATCCAGTTTTTCACACTTAGAAGAAATGGAAGAAAAGAACCGGTTTTGATACAAGCTTTATTTTAATCATGCTATGAATATGCCAGTTTTTATGCACTTTGTGAAATATATGCACTGTACAATTGAAACGTGCCTTTTCAGTGCAAATGAGCATCCCGAATGCAACACCAGCATATTTAATGTGCTGCTTAAACATGTGCAGATTAGAAGTACACCTGTCCTGACCTACTCTCAACTTTTCCATCTCCTCTGAAATTTGGCCCCTTAAACTAATTAAAAACATCCCAAACTAGGGTAAACCTATCTCTGCTGGTTTGAATTCAAGGGTCAATCAACAAGCAATGTAAATATGTTTAACGTTTACCACATATCTCACAGTGCTGCAGCTCTTTGGCCCAGCACTTGCATGTTGGATTTAGCTGAACAGAAGTTGTCATAAGACAAATCCATTCATAATTTAACATCACTGAGGAAGCCAAGAGTACTCTGAAAATCCGACAAGAGCATCTGTGTTTCACATTTGATGCACTCTTCAGTTGCAGGAGACTGCCTCATCCAGTGAAAGATGACTCGATTTTTATTATTCATACCTTTGTCACTTCCCACTTACCCCAGCTTTTGGCATGGAGAGAATTACTGCTCGTTCAGAGTGCTGCAGTGCCTCTGTGAGATGAGAGGTTGGACCTGATCTGGAATCAGGGTCTGAGTGCAAGTCCTACCCCAGCAGCTCTCCGTGATCATGGCTCGTAATAGCTAACTTTGGAACACCTATCTAAACATCAATATGAAAACTGACTGAATTAAAATCCTCTGGCACAATTTAAGTTTACAGTAATGGTAAAGCTGAGCGTCAGAAGAAGGCAGCTTGAGGTACAATTCATCACAGACATCATTTCTGGAGAATTACTTCTAGATCAGACTTACCGCCTTTGACTGCAAACACAGCATATAATTTTGATCCTGCTTTCTATGGGAACAGTGGACCAGACAGCTATTAGTGAACGCAACAGATGTTTCCCATATTTAATGGCAACAAAAGGTGTTCAGGCAGGACAAGTATTAGCATAATTTACGAAACCACTTGGAACAGAAGTAATTCCAACTAGGCAAGTAAACTAATCATGAAACTACTTACTATTTCCAGCTATGATATTCCTGCTCTTAGAGTGATTTTATCAAAAACATAAGTAGCTTGCACAGATTTTTTTTTGAAATTATCAAGCACTTCAGCTGTTGCTCAGTGTTACTTTATATTGTAATTCAAGCTCTTACAGCTATTCATCCAGGAAAAAAAAAAATCATTAACTGTCCTTAACATTTTATTTTTCTGAAGTTCAATTTCAGTTACGAGACAAGAGGTCTGACAATGACAGTGATTTCTCAGTGCCCGATGACAAAGCCAAGTCCTTCGGGCAAGATGCAAATGACAGCATGCTTAACTTCATGTCTCCTGGTTGGTTCCTAAGTTATATAAACCACAGAATATAACTGCAAAAAGGTTAGAATGCCTTCGAATACAGTTGTCTCCAATGCCATCACAGCTGTTTGTGAATCCCTAAGCCTGATGGTGGCTGTATAGGCCAAGCAGAGTGGAAGAAAAGACCTTAAAACTTCTAAAACCACAAGAAGTCCAAGAAATCCTTAGAGTAGGTTACTATTATCTTAGGTCAGCTAATGCCAAAAACAGGAGAAAGACAAACTGGAGAAATTACTGACCCATAAGACCGTAAGACTAGCTCGTTCCAAGTGATCTTTCCACCTAGAAACATGTCTCTAACCACAATTATCGGAGAAGGTACAGGCAACAACACACAACATAGCAAGGCTCAATCAGCCCTTCCCCAAGTACACCTCCTCCAGCTCCCGGCATCAACATGAGGCTTTGGGGCTTTCTTAGGTTACACGTATACATGGATACAACTTTTGAGAGTTTTTTCTCCCATTACTGTCTAAGGTTTGGGTTTTCCTTGGGTTTTGTTTTGTTTTTTTAAAGCTTATACATATTTGACTTTTGCAACACTAGGTGGCAACAAGTTCAACATCTGAACATATCGTGCATAAAAAAATAGCACCTCTTTTTGAAATTAGATGATTCCAAGTTACTGGAGCACATATGAGCATCTGTGCTTGAGAAAACCAGAATGTTTTCCTTCTGTCTTTTTAATGCAAAACCCCTATTAAACATGTACTCTACCCCTTTATTTTTTCCCAACCTGAAGTATTGACTTCATATTGACCATTCCTTTTCACTACTGTTACTTTTCTAATCCTCCCTTAACATGTTTTGGTAGGAAGTGGACACAAGCATGGGTCAGGCCAGACTTCACGCAGTACTCAATATCTACTTACTACCACTACAAAGAAACAACGTTAGTGAAATTATTTCTTGAGGCCATTCTCCCTTCCAAATTACTTATTACCCAGATCTATAGCAGGAGGGAAGTTCCTTGATACTTACTTTTTTTTTTTTTTTTTTTTTAAGATACAGTATGAAATAGCATGCAAAAATTCAACAGAAGCAATTGCTCTAAACATGCATTTTACTTGTCTAGATATAAATAAGTACTAAAAAGGTGATTAAACCCTCTGAAGAACATTTTCTTAGGAAAGTATACATAGTTGCAAGCTGTCTAATGCAGTTTGACGAAACTACTATTCTATTCTTAAAAGATTCACCTGGCAGGTTGCAGAAGTGTTATGTGAAACTTCAATTCTAAACATTGCAACTGAGCATAGCTTTGAGTCAAC
Source organism: Struthio camelus (assembly GCF_040807025.1). Classification (NCBI taxonomy): domain Eukaryota; kingdom Metazoa; phylum Chordata; class Aves; order Struthioniformes; family Struthionidae; genus Struthio; species Struthio camelus. Next base: position 221,782,957 of record NC_090942.1, read on the forward strand.
ACATTAAAATGCACAGGGAGACTGATACTATTCCAAAAGATTCAGTAGCTTCCACCTCGCAAAAAGTGGGCTTTTACTTGGCACAACCTGCAGCTTATATCAGCATTTAAATAAAAGACCTCATGTAAAGACTACCTACAAATATTACAATGGCAATGCTAACACAAGTGATTAATTACACAACTAGTTACAGACTTAATATTCCTTATTTTGCTGTGAACTGGAAGCTGTCCTCTTTAACAACCTGGAAACAAACTAATACAAGAATTCAATGCAAGGCATGAAAGAATGCCAGGAACATATCATATATGGTTTTTAATTGCTTGCTTTGTTTACAAGAACGGAATAAAGCACTATGCTTCTGTTTCTCAAGAACAGTGCCAAGGAATTTAGGTGGTTTATTCAGCAAGCATGTTTGTTTGACACTGGAGCAAAAAGCATATGCTACTTTGCCAAGCAACATAAGTTCTGGAGTTATACATCCATCATTTGCATCAGATTCTTTCAGACTCAAACTTCTAGTAGAATGGTACTCTTTCCTCTTAAAGACATGATGCACCCTGGAAATGCTGAAAGGCAGCACTGGAGAAACACATTAATGAGATTCTTATGAAAATGATACTCTTGCCTTACCTTGGTAGTTCAGAAAGTCATAAAAGCAGATTTATGGGAGAATACTTACAGCCTTTTAATAGTGCCAAAAAGTTTTTATGAAATAAGACGGGAACAGTTATTGAACAGACTACAAACACTAAGGTTCCTGCTCGCTGTATGTTGTATGTTACTGTCAGATATTTTCTATCTCATTCTTTTTTAGTTTTGGAGCCAGACACTAGCGATAAGTTCTCACCAGAGCCTCCTACTTCTTTTATAGACTCTAATTGCAATAGAATAGTAATAACAGCACACAGAATGGAATACTTCGACTAAAACTTTGAGACTTAGTGGCCCAGATCAGCCAAGTAAACAAATCTGAAGTGCACAAAGTATTTCCAAACAGAACTTGAAAGGTGTTCGTATTATTCATGCAGAAAAAAGCTCTGAAAATAAAGCGGCTTATAATAAGGGCTTTAAAAAAATACAGCACAGCAACGTGAATGATGATTAAGTAATATTTCTATGTAGCAGAACATTCAAATCAAACATATACTTAAACTATTTGAGTGAAAAACATCAGCTAATCCTCCGATGCACAATTTTTAGAAGCTCTTAACATGGATGTCAGAGAAGTAAACTTGTAGTCCAGAAAAAAGTATGAAGCCAAGAAAAATGTTTAACTTAATAACCACAATGCCATGTATTATAATAAAGACTGAATATGGCGAAAGCCTCACTGTAATTATTCAATAGTTCACATTGGAGTTAGAAAAGCTGTTTAAGAACAAGTTACTGAAATAAAGAATTTTAATAATACATATTAATTGTTCAATTCAGTTAGGAGCAGACAAGTAACATGAGCTATTAGTTTAGAAAGAAAACTACTAGTAAAGACATTTGAGCTTTTCTATAGCAACTGAAGTCCTTTGGGAGTTTGTAGGACTGACTCTCCAGTACCTGGGAAGAGAATATCTCAGGCAGGAGCTAATCCTGAAGAAAATCTTGCAGAACACAGGTAAACGGCCCAATAGGGACTAATATACTTAGCTAAACTCTCCCTTTTTCAGAAATGTATTGCGAAATAAAGTATTAAGTCATGAGGGCTTGGAAAGCTACAGTCTGTAGGACTAGACCTTCCAATCTGTCTCAGACAACAGGAAATTGGTTTAATCTTTATACACCCACACACAGGCAGTTCTATTCCTCAGAAATTTCTTTTCCAGATATAAATGTTCTAGTTTGCTACCCTCCTGAAAGTCATGCACAGGAAGGAGGATGATCACATGCTTAGAGCTCTGAAGTGAAGCAAAACAGACTGATATTCTATTAAATTACTCAGGGAGTGTTTGGACAAGTTATTAAAGTGGTATCAAAACTCATTTGCAAGACAGCGATTGTAGTCCATATTTCATCATGTCTAAACAGCAAGATCGCAGTGATAGTTTTAACTCTGAGGGGAAATTCCCTGTCCAGTCCTGCTCAAAGTCACTGAACTTCAAACAGGCACTTCTAAAGACCCAAATTCTCTCAACTAGGCACAGCATGAAAAGACCCTTTCATCTGGACCGGGACTATTAGGAAATACCGTTAAATGCTTTCACTATATACCTGCACAGCAAAAAGTTACAGTCTTCGTGACAATAGATAGCTATTTTCCACAAATTCATTCCCCTCAGCCACAAAGAGCATTTCCCTTGCTCCTTTCTCAAGTCTTGCCTGTGAACTTTAAAAAAATAATAATAATAATAACAACTGGTGCCACAAGCCTGACTTTTCAGCCCACAGTACACACGCAGAATGAGAGTGGAACAGCTGTCTTCCCACAGCTGGTCAGTGTTGCATTCCTCTGAGTTCTGTGGTTGCAGACTGCAAAGTGAAGCTTAACCAATAATTGCCATTATTTTCACATTAGAGCATGCAGGTGCAATGACAGTGGGAAAATTGGCAAAGGGCCAAAAGGCTGGGGAAGGCATTCAGAGAGTGGATTTAAGGACAAGAAGATAGTTTCCTAGTAGCACAATAGCCTAGCTACATGTTAAAGGACAAAATGGTCTTATACATCAATTTAACATTCAATGAAGAGTTTTTGCCTCTTGTCCTAGTAGCTGATTTACATTACTCTTGTTTAATTGGTTAAAATCCCCTACACTAAGAAAGCTATTTATTTTGTCATGTTTATCAACCACTGCGGCCGCACTGGCGGTAACTCCTCAGTGAAGGCTACATTGGTTTCTCGTTTCTGCAGTTTATTCCCACAAGTAGCTACACATAAAAGGCAAGTTTTCCAAGCGGCAGCCATAACTTACCTTTACAACACACTGTTTACATTTTTATATCATTATTACAAGTCTACTCAATAGCGTATGTCTGCAAACAGACCTAAAATTAGACCAGAAACTGCCATCCTACAACTACTAAAGACAGTAACACTTAACTTCAAAATCCGTATCACTTAAGACTACCCAAAACTAGTAGTCTGGGAGAAGGGAGAGATTGTTTGCGTGGGTTTCTTTTTTTGTTTGTTTTTAAAAGAAAGTGCCTAAGCACCTCTATAGCATACTTACTCTCGCTCCTTCTCTGTCAGTTTGTCATTGATATTATCTTTGATTGTAGACCTGGAGCCCTTGTGAATTATGGGATACCTGAGTGGCACTTGTAAGAAGTACGATATCATTGAAACCAAATGAGCGGTGTAGCCCAGGGCAACAGCAATGCTTCCGTCATCTTTTGCTGTCAATAATAAAAAAATCCATTATGTAACCAACTGAATCTCAATGAAAACTCAAAAGTTCATGCTTATTGCACAATGAAAACATGACAAAGCTAATGAAGCTATCACAGCTTATAGCCTAACAGACTTAAATCTGAAACAATTTAAATTGCTTTACGATTGTTTGCTAACCACCATTTCCATCTTACGTTAAAAGGCAACACAAAACAGGTGATGGCCAAGTCCTTCTTCCAGTTTTACACTTCCAAAGTTAGAAGTTACTCTTCTCAAAGTTTGGTGGGCAGGAAAGGGGAAGAAGAGAGGGGAGAAGTGAAAGAACATTTCTAAGCCAAAATTCAAGTCTTAAGCTTTCTGCATTTCTCTAGATGTAGCTGACAAATTGCTGAAGTCAGAAAAGCTGCATTCCTTCATAACTTTATATATTAGGGAGAGTCAGGGGACAACCAACTAAACTGAGGTCCTCTTTCAGGAAGCATTTAATGACGCTTTAACATCTATGAAACCATAGCAAGCTCTAGAACAAGATATGGTATATGGATTTGAAAATGGCACCCTTTTCTTTTCTACCCATCTAAAAGGCTGTTCCAGTAAAAGATGTTTCACATCTGCACCACAAACTTGTTCTTCAAAGAACAGTATTTGATACTGCAGATGCTTGATTTTTTTAGTATCGTTCTCTAACAGTCTGAAGTCAGATAACTGCTGTTCAAGTTTCACTCCATATTTCACTGAATTGAATGCTAAGTCTTTCCTTCCTGTATTTCTAAAGACTCTAAAGAATTAATAATTCTTTTAAAATCACTTAACAGCAGTAAACTGCCACTGCAGCAAAATATGCACGTTCAAGAACTACAAAATTGAGTTGTCAGACTTACTACAATCAGTAAAACAATGCAATAAACTGACCTTTGTCATACTGTCAAATTAATTCATGTTAAAGTGCATGCGTTCATTATTCCAGCATTCAATATACATAATTAGCTTATGCTAACAACATGAGGATTTGGTTTTTTTTTTTTTTTTTTTTTTTAAAAAAACACACATACACACGAGTTGGATATTTCACTATGGGTTTTTGCTTGAGAAACCACATGCCTGGCAGACGGAACAACTACTGAGAGCAAGACATTCACAAGCGGATTTTAATGAGTTTCCAATTCATGTAAAAACATTTGTAGATAAACGCATGCGTGCAGTTACCTGTACAACTGTTACACAGGCATGCATACGTATGTGCTTCTGCAACAGGATGATGTAGACAGTTACAGTAGAAGCTGACTTGTGAAATATTGCCATATCAAGGTAGGAATTACTGTGAGGTAGCTTTAAAGTCATATTTATGCAAGCTACTTATTTGGTAAGTTTACAAGCAACTACAGCAAACTACATGGCAATCCTTGCACGTCACCTGATCAAGATCTAGGCAACCTTTTTTACTATATAATCTCAAAATACAGAGGTACTTCTGTAAAAATCAACAGGGAGTTCCTTTGTGCTACCTAGTAACTAAGAATAAATAATGTCAAAGTTATCTTCCAGTCTAAATCTTTTCCAATCATAAATTTGCATCCTAAGCTATTGCCCCGTTTACTTAAACAAGTTTACATCAGTGTCAACTGTAAGCATTAGATTAAGAATATCCAGATACCTTGAAAGTCTTCAGAATTGGGAAGCTTTACTCCACAAACAAAGTAATCCTTTTGATCATTCTGTAAATTTAAAAATCAACAGCAGAAAATGAGACTGGGACAACAATTTCCAGACAACAGAAACTTGCACAAAACCCTATGACAACAAAGCAAGCATTTTTGTTAAGCAGGACTAAATATTCAATGAAATCCAGAGTGACATTGAGATTGTGTTTTATTCTACATTTAATTCAGAAATAAATTCTGAAATAGTAATAATATAGAAATATATAATTTTTTTTAAAAAGGAAGAGCTTCATTTTAATCAGCTCCTTATACAAAGGGTTTAGGAGCTCCATCTTTTGACAAATGTTTCTGTGTAATCTTCTGAAGTTTAGCTAATGGACTGTCAGCTTTACTTTAAATAATTACATATGAAATACCAAGCATCCGTCAAGTTGTAGCTATATACACACACATTCTATGCTTATAACGGAGACTGAGAGGTACTAGTATAAACCTCATAAGGTGCGAACCAAGTACCACATCCAAGAAAGATGGAAAAACGGCATGAGTAGAGAACATGTTTCATCAGGAAGAGAACAGACATTTGCTGTAAGTGTAAGAAACAGAAAATTCCTTTCTTGAGGCTGTTTGGAAAATCTGAAACATACCAAATCAATAGGGTAGATATAGGATAGCTCCGACAGTAATTGCTTGCATCGAATAGTCAGCTGGGCATTCGTCTTCAAAAACAGTTCTCTTCAGGGAAAAGAGAACCCAAAAACATTAGTTTCTTCAAAGCTTCAAGTAAACGTATCAAACCCTTGCAATCCTTCCGCATCTTTCCAAATATCATTTACCCTCCCTTAAGACAGTTAGGTAATTTCACAAGGATAATTACAGAAGACACAGCTATTTTTTCATTTTTGGTTGGTTGCATCTCATACTATAGGCATATTTTGACTAAAACAATTAAGTATCGCAAAGCAGTGATCCACAAAACAGAAGTCCTGTCACAGTCTACAGGTGCAACAGAGCATCTGTTTTCTTCTCTTCCAGCCTTACCATCGTTAATTCCCACTTTAGACATCAATAAATTATAGGAGAGATTTCTTAACAGTAGTTTTAGGGTGACAATATGGAGAACTTGGTGCAACACAAGTCCCATCCAAATGCCTTATTTATAAGGCTATATTTCCTTCCCAGTCACAGACAAGTGGAAAAATCATGGATCCTTTTACCTCTTAGCAGTGCATTCCTTTTTTAATTCATGCAGGGATTCATTATGCTCTTGAAGCTTCTGGTATTCCGTCTCAAATGCATTTTCTATACAATATAAGGAGTCAGACCAAAAAAAGGCAATATCAAGTATTTTCTTAATTATCTGACATTCCAAAAGCAAATACTGACATACATTTTCGCACTAATCCTCCAACTACTCTTAGATGCCCCTTTTCCATGCTATGCTGCCAAACTGAGAAATAACAGCGCAGAAGAAACATCCATCCTCGTGCGCTATACACCGTTCACCAGCCAAATGCAACCAACAAAACCTCATTCTCCTTTAACACTTGCGCCCCTCATGTGTCTAGTAGTAGAGTAATTAAGTAACTCAAGTTAAGGTAACTCAAATACCTGCACAGCTAGAATCAAATAAATGGCAAACACTTCATCTTTAGTAACAATTATGTATTTTGGATTCAGCTGGGATATTCAAAAACATCCTGCAACAAGATCAAACACCTGCACAGCTCTGCTGCTCATGAGCTCTAATGGGACAATGTAGTACAAAGCACAGCATTTTACCATAGGACAATTCCCCAGTGAAACAAAACATGAAGGAAACTGAGCATCTCACTTTCACTTCTATACTAAGCCATTTAGAAGGACAGTTGTTATCTAGAACTTAAAATGGGAGCCTAACCAACAGCAGAGGTACAATAACATTCCTCATGACATTAAAACGTGCCTGCATCACGCCACCATTCGCTGCATTACACTGCGGCTTTTCTGAGTCTCTCATACAATTTTCATCAAGCACAGATTTAAAATTGCTTTATACAGGTATCATATTAAGAAGATAATCTAGAGACATGATACCAGAAATTGTTGTCAAGAATTCAGTATGACACAGATGGTGAAGAGATTATATCTGGCTGAAAGCTTCAGATAAAGGAAGACACAGGCACACTAGAGAGATCAAAATAATGAAACGCCAACTTTGTTTTAATCACGACTTCCGTAAGGCAGGCTATAACTCTTCTGACGAGTGGATTATGAATATCAACAGAAGAAGCATTAATATTTCTACACCCACCTCTTTCATGCAAATTATTTTGTTTCTTATGCAATAAGGCTACTTCTTGACCCAGGGCCTTCTTCTGCCTCTCCAACTCATTACGTAGCACCAGGATCTTCAACTGTAAACATTCACTCTCCTTTTTCTATCAGGAAAAGACAAAAAAACAGAAAATTAATTTTTAAAAGCTTTTCTACATTCCATCTTTTCTATAAGAAGGGTGATAAAATGGAAGGGGAAAAATAGGACAAGAATAGCATCTGCAAGATCAAAGCTGAGCTGAATAGATTACCACAGGCAATCAATTACCAAGGACCCTTCTCAGTTTACTGCTCTGGAAGAAGAGAAATTCAGCTCTGTCCTGCAGCACTTGTTCCTTCAACGGGGTGCATCTCCTCTCCTGTGTTCACTGAGGCAACCTGGCCCAAGGCAGAAATCAGGAGGAGAGGTGGGAGCAAGCTTTTGCAAGACAAGGATAAAAAAAAGACTAATAGCAGAGAGCTAACAGCACAGCAAGCATTCCTTGGCAAAGGGTTTGGTAGCAAGCGGGGAGATGAGCAATGAAGAGTCTATACTGAATTGAAGCAGGGAGCTGAAAAAGGCATATCTGAGCTATGCTACTATATTCATTTCCCAATTTCAGGGTGATGAGGAAAGGCTACAGAAGGAAAGAGCACATAGAGCAGGAAATAGATTACGTCATTACACGTAATTACATTTGAAGGAACCTTCCTTTAAAAGTTTAGAATATCTCCCATATCTACTCTAAATTTATTCCTGCATATTTAAAAAGTAGCAGCTTTGTTCTCTGATGCATTTTCTTCATTAAGAAATTGTGCTGCCACATGTGTAATGCAGTAGAATTTTCTTCAATTATAGGGTTTTTTCTTTTCTTTTTTTTTTTTTTTAAAGGAAGGAACACATACCTCGTTTTCCAGATATTTATTGAGAGTAACTGAATATAAATTCAAAATGGATAAGAAATTACATCCATTCAGTCCAGTCATGCCTCTGATAATTCAAAACCTGAAGGGGCATCAATCAGATATACTTGCAAGCAAGCCTGGTGCAAGTACTACCAGACATTGTCTCTTCGTGTAACTCTGTTAAGCTTTCACTTTTTCAAGCAGCTAACAGAGATAATTTTACTTCAACACTAGGTGCGTGAAGAAAAGTCAGCTTTTGCTGAACTTTTCCCTCCACTTCATATTTGCTTCGATTATACATGTACGTTCAGCATTCTGGTTCGAGATTACAGCAGGAAACATGACTCAGTATTAGGGCATGAAACTACAGTTCACACACTTATGAAGAGGCATGGTAGCCCAACAAGAGTTTCCACTACTAAAGAAAGGAACAGAAAAGTAGGTGAGCATTTCTTTATACCACAGAGGATTTTATCAAGAAGTTGCATCACAGGTGTGATCTGTCACTTTGGATTCTTCATATAGTTTTGCCTATGCATATTCATAAAGGAAACCCTTCACTTGGAGGGAGAAGGAAAATTATAATTGTGAGAAGAGACAGTTAAATACCTTTTGACAACAACGAAATCAGCAAAGGTCAAATAAACTCCAGGCTGGAATCACTCAAATGAGATCTTAAACTGCCCCTTAAGGGAGCTGACTTCGTCTACAAGACAACCTTGTGACTGGTGTTGGTAAGCGAACTCTAATTTTTCCGATTTTGTCAATCCCTTAACTCTGTTCGAAACTTCAGGGAATCAGACAAGTACTCTCAACCCAGAATCCACCTTATAGTAGTAAGATACGTCCACATCAACAAGCAGCTTGCCGTTTACTAAGCAAGGCACCAGATGCATGCCAGTGGGTGCCAATATAAGCTTCTATACGAAGTCACACGAGCAGTTCAGCCCTGTCAACTCATTGCTTTGAATTAAGCTCAGCTCTTCTGTGAGGAGACTACTGCCACTGTATTTTTTGTGTTTGTGTTCTTTTGGGGATGGGGAGGGCAGGAGAGGAGGAGCAAGACAGGTAGAACACTAAACGTAAAAAGCCATTGCAAGATCTAACATAATATTTAAAATGAATGTGTCACTTCAGTGAAAGCTTTTACATGAATCCCACTCTCCCAAGAGGAGTAGGATACAAGAAGATACAGCTAGTAGACACTCCCCATAAAATCCATCATAGGTTCTCTTTTGGATTAATCCAAATCATTAAAAGTTGGTCTTTCCCAATAAAATCTTTCATTCATTATGCAATGCCTATGCTTTTATAGCATAAAAGCAATTTACAAAATAATGCTAAAATAGGATAAGCAATTGATTAATTTTTCTCAGGAATATACATAAATCTAAAATCCATTATGTTGCACTTCTCAGGTAAGTTCCCACTCAAAATGGTAGGGTTAAATCAAAGTTTTAAAAAAAGGCAAGCTTTTGGCCAAGACATACCAACTATACACTTCAGAAAGCCTGTAGAATAAAGTTTTACATAACAAACCTACCAGTTCGTTGCTTGTAGATGTACATCTCAGCTTTTCTTCAATCTCCCTTCCTATTTTCTGAACAGTTACCTGAGTCTGTTTAATTGCACACTGGGCTCTGTGAAGCCTGCAAGGAGAAGACAGATTATAACTGTACTAAGATTCCCCACTTGCATCCTAATCACGAACGTGCCAGTTTCCTCAAAAACAGCAGAGGTAGCATGAATTCAGCTTATCAGCATCTTCTTTGAAATGAAACAAAGTGGAATCATCAATTGCACAGCTCATAAATAAGGATCCAAAGTGAAGCAGGAAGTCTAAATTTTGTCAAGTACCAGATGTCCTTTTCATCCACTAAATTCATTAGAGGCCAAAGATGCAGAGCTGCAGGTGAGATTGTGGGTAATTATAGGGTTCCCACGTAATACCTAGTAAGTTGCAGCAGGGTTGATAACATCAAGACATAAGGATAAATACACGGCAGTTACAGTGAGCACTACTAACAAAAAAAAATAGACAATCAAAAATAAAATAAAATAAATAAAAATAAACTAAAAAGCAGGAATCTTTTAGATAACATAACATAACAGCCATTCTCGCCAAGAGCATGAACCACCTTTAGTATTTCCAAATATGCTATGGTCCCCTCCGAAATGAAATGATAAACTACTTAATTAAATCAGGTTTTGAGTAGGGAAAAGAAAATGATTATGCATTTATGAGCACCTAGTTTGACTTTAGGGTGAAGAACGAACTGAGTAGTCACTATATTTATCAGAAAAAAAGATACCCAGAGGACAACAATGGCAATGCACCTCTGGAAAAGCATTAATGTATATCTTAGGACTAATGAGTACTGCAGTGGAACCTAGAACTTAATGTATCATTTGCAGGAAAAGGAAGCGATCCGAAGATGTAGAATATGGCTTTCAAGGCATGCAAACACAGGTGTACTTTTCCATTCACAGTTTCTTAATTGTTAATGGCTTCTCCTTTCATAAGAACATTCTTCAGGCAGCTTTGCTACTAGAGTAAGTATTTAACTCAACTGAAGGTCTAGTCAGAACAGCAAGAAGGGGTCAGCGGATAACCTATTGCATGAAAAGTGTGTTTTGCTGGGCAAACATCTACGTAGCAGACCAAGCCTCTGAGTACATTTCAATGACTATTTCTGTCAGCCAAAATTAAAATCTCCCATCTCTGTCGCTGCATAGAAACGGTTACTAAAAGCAAGGCTAAGAATTTGCTAAGAACCAAGGACCAAAGCATTACAGCATACAGAAGAGGTTGCTCAGCTCCTTCCTTTCACACTGCCTAGTCTCTTCCAGCTTTATCCAAGTAATGGAAGTACTGCTATTTAAAATTTTAAGTGTTCTGCATGCAGCTAGAAGATAACCAGGCATCATGCTTCATGTACGAGTAGCAACAAAGCTTTATTCCTTCTCATATTATCCCCTTTCAGCATCCCATCTCTGCCCAATGGCACGCATATTACCTATTAGTCTCACACTGCAACCAGCATGAGACGAGTACTTAAACCATCCAGCCCATCAAGCCAATAAAGCAAGACGAGCTAGTATATGGATAGAGAAAAACTAATACTAGGAATATTAAGCAAGATCATTATCATTTAGGACTTTTCTAAATGCATTCACCTTGAGTTTATAACTTAGAACAGATACCCTTTAGCTCCTTGGCACTATTGCTTCTCCTGTACTCCTTTTACTTCCCATTCTCTGTAATAAGTTCTTGTTTCAAATTATACCAAATGGTTCCTTCAGTTTCTTTACAGGTCCTCAGACTGCTCATAGCAATGCAGACTTGTCACTCCACCATTTCAAGTCATTTGAGGCCTTCAAAATTTCTTTCCACGTCTTTCCTTGAACCGGTCCAAAATTCTTATTACTTGTAAGAGGTTTCCGAAACTTTCTGCAGCTTAGCACACTAAAGTACATCCAGAAATAGCTTTAAAAAAAATGAAGAGAAAAAAACCACAACCATCTAAATCAAGCAGCATGGCTCTGCTGGCTGTTACAGCAAAAAAGGACTGCTGAGGCCAACACTACTGAGTTACCCAAGGGCTCGATCTCACATCCCCTCTGGAGCAGCAAGACCTCACGAAAATGCTGATGTCCGACTGAGAACTACATCTAACACCTCCCACCCTCAGGAACGCCTCTCAAGGTTTTCAGTAATGTAACCTACAGTACAAAGGTCAGAGTCAAGGTTTACCACCTTCCTGAACATCACTGAAAGCTCTGCTGTCACATCATAGAGCAGGCTCTTAAGTTTCAGTAGTTTCCAGCTTGCTCTTTCCCGAAGGTCTGGAACATTTTTTTTTCCAGACAAAGTCTAACTCAAAGCTCAAATAGCTAAGACTTACAGGGAAAGACTAATAACAGTGAAATTCTTTCTTTCCCCTTCATCTAATTTTGTACTGGAAGAGTATTCTTTATTTAGCCTTTTAAGTGATTAAGGAAGAGGCTCGGTAAAGTCTTCGAGACATGCCACTGCAGTAGCAAAAAAAAAAAAAAAAGTGAAAAAAATGGTCAAAAGTGTTTTCCCAGTGAAAGAGTATTTACATAATTGATATAATCATTACAGGGTTGTTAGGCAAGTTCCTCACAGTGATTTGATCAATACTCAGCTAACAACCTACAACAAACGTTATAACAAGTTCAAGTACTTCTACCCATGCCCTAGCATAAGGTACAGACATCTATTGAGAAGTTCTTCTTAAATTAGGACATGCCTGAAGATATTTCTTCAATGTGATGAATATAGCTCTCTAAAGGTATATTCCTAGACACTGTTACATAGTATAATGCAATAATCAAGAATGTTTTCGTTAAGAAATATCATCCAGTCATTCCCTGCAGTGTAGAAAAAGGCTACAGTTAAACAAGGCTCTTGTCATGCCAAACGGTAGTGCCATTTACATCGAGTCACCCAGTATCAACAAGTCTTCATTCTTGTAACCCCAGTAGGTTAACTGTTGTCCCGAGAACTTTAAAACGGTAAGAGTAAGGTCATGTCACACCTGAAGTTAAGCTTTCCAAAGTTAAAAATTTCGGGACATCCTGTCACAAAAGTAGCAACTGTCAACAAAAATTTCCCTCCCCTACGCTAAGAGCCCCCACTGTACCCTCCTGGCAGCCTTTGGACATCCAAAGGAAACAAACTAAACCCCAAGAACATCCGTGTGGAAATTCTGTGCATCACTTCTGCTTGCACAAGACAGACTTCAGTGGAATCCATTATGATTACACCAATGAATGGAGATCAGCAAATTTAGGCTGCAAACTTGGATTAAAGTTTGGATACAATTAACGGATACAAGTTTCAATGCTAATTGACTGCATACCGTTTCCATTGCTAGTCTGAACGCAAGTCCAAAGCTACAGCCTAAAGTTAGCACAATTTGTGCTTTCAGTACAATCCGCCTCAGTTTAGTAATTGACAATTATGAGTCAACCGATGGCATAATCTACATGCTATCAGCCAACACAGGATTCTTCTTACACCGTTCAAGTTTTTTTTTTTTTAAATAATTAAAATTAGCACTTACAGAGCACTTTTACAGCTAATTCACAGCTTCAAGAGGCCATTGGCCTGCTACCAAATTTCCTTCAGCAGTAAGGAAAGCCAAGACAATTACAGCAGAAACTTAAGACTTTTTAAAGAGACAGCTGAGCCAATAGTGTCGTCATGCAGCGTCTGCAGGCCGTTCTAGCGTCGCTGCAGCAGCTAATAGCCATTGTCAGCCAGCATTAGTGTAAAATGAACATAACTGTGGCAAGATTTACTGCTGTTGCTTGAGCCCCCAAAGAGCTGCTGTGCAATTGTCCAAGATCAGGTGAGTTCTACACTGCTGCCTGGGAAAGCACTGAAAAACCAAAGCAGAGATTCAAACTCTTTACAGAAGGCGGCCTCTTATAATACTTTGGAGGTGCAGCTCTGTGAAGCTATTGTCCCACCTCCATCCTCAGATCACTTGCTTTTGGAGATGAGGGAGACTAAGAGGTAACAAAACACCCTCCCTTCCAAAGGAAGTTTGAAAGGCAATGGGATATATACAAAAACTTTAGCCAAACACTGTAATCCAGGACCAAAAAAGCTTCATCCCAATGATCTATCAAGAACCTGCAGGCAGAAATTCAGCATCCCTCTCCTCTTCACTTGCTAGCCCACATCTCAGCAACTCAGGAACTATTTGGGAATTTCCTTCTAACCAGTAGGAAGGACTAAGTCTGAACTGAAATCCCCCCCCCCGCAATGACTTTCTACCTTGGCTGTTAAGATTTGACACAATTCTAGCACACAAGAAAAAAAACTTTTTGGCCAAGAAAAAGTTGAGTAATTTTGTACCTTCATGCATCTTTACAATTGGACTTGTTTTTGTTATCAAACACACACAGGTACGGATTTGAAAAAAGAGGTGCCAAGTTTCGGACTTCATCATTACACGACTTCTTAACAATAACCTCCTCATCTGGTTTGCAAGATCAAGCGTTCTTTCAAACTTCTCAAAGGCTGTGGAGTGCAATAGTCTGAAATATCTTGGCTTTACAACTCAGGAACCGGCTGTAACAACACATTTGCTCTCTTTCAGCTTGCAATTAACATATGAAGGTTCAATTAACCTGCCTTCCTTTAAGAGGCACTACAGTATCCTGAAACAAAGATGTCCTCTCTTGATCATGAATTATCCCAGTGATCTACTTTATTCAGTAAGTACTTTCCAGGCTGCCATCTTTAAAACTAATAATAATAGGCGCCATCTGCGACAGATTATGCTAAATACTTCATGTAGTAAAGCAACTGAAAGCTGGAGTGTAGTCACAGTTGTGCCTATTAAGCTAACATATGCTTACATTTATATTAATGATAAAATCTCAACTTTATTAGACATTTGACAAACAACTATGTAGTTCTATCATGTATTCCAAATATCTATTTGTTTCTAATAGACACATCTGGATTTTTCATGAACAAAACTTTAAGCCGTAAATACATCAATTAATTACAGCAGTAACATGCTACAGCTACTTCCCACAAGAAAAATAAGTGCCTATGGTCATATTCGCCAGAACAATATTAGCGAGCCTAAATTTAAACTGAGGATTACTACCAGGGATTTAGAAAATAGAACAGACCTTTTCTGGCAGTAAAAGAGATGTAGGCTCCTGAAAGTACAATACCCAATCCTATTATTAAAAAAAATCCAAGACTTTCCTATTAAATACAGAAAACTCAATGCACACTTTATTTCAGCCCAGAGAGTAGATGGAAAGTGCCAGCCAGTTTTAAGACGCATGTATTTTACATAGCCCCTTTAACCATCACCTGCTACATCCACTTTCCCACAAGAAAGATTATTTCTGATTTATGATCATATACTCCCTTCTTCCATTTCTTCAGAAACTTATTCCTACAATTTGTCAAAGCAGATGGAGAGCAAGAAAAGACACTAGGGAGTGAGCGCAGAATAAAATACAAGTCTCCTGACTTGCTCACTTGTGGTATTACAGCACTGACTCTTGTGGAAACTTAGGGAAGTCGCACAAGACAATGCTGTTGAGGCATGGATACCTTCTCTCCTCTTTTCAAACAGTTTTAAATTGTGATCAGTGTGCAAGACTTGAATGAACAAGTTTCTGAATAATCAAATCCATGTGGACACTGCAAGAGTGGATGCTTCGAGCTATTTGCACCCTGTGGAAAAAAGGAAAAATATGTCTATCAGACTAGCAGCAGGGGATGTCCTGGCCTCAACTCAGAGGATCATTTAAAGGAGTTAGCTAGTATACAGATCACCTCAGAAACGCATGGGGCATGGCGAGAAGAGCAGAAAGTCTTAAAATGAAGCATGAAGAGTTTTTTTTTTTTCCTTCCTCCCCTACAGAAATGGGATCACAAATCCTGATGCGTCTTCTTCTTAAAACCAAAAAGAAAAAACCACAAAACAGATTTGCCCCCAGGGCTGGATAGACTTACAGCTTGACTTTTATTCAAAGAACAAATATTTACTGCAAATATGAATTATGTTTATTTTTGTTCTTTACACTAGTGTTCATAGATTTGCTGTTACAGAAACCCTTGCCAGTGCAAACAAACAGGATCACATCTGAGATGTTTTGTATAGCAGGAAGGCAAATTACATATAAAAATAAAATTTCCTGTGGGCATAAATACATAAAGACAACTTCTACCAGAAGCAGAACAGGGACGCTGGTAGATTCTGATGGCCTTTTGCTGCCAAGCAGCCTACCAACAAATCTTAATATATGTTTTAATTCTTGTCCTGAAGCAGTGAGTGAAGCTAAGGATGCAGTTCACTGCATAACTGAAAAGAAATGCACAAATTCAAGCTGATAGGATTTCAGGCTCCACCCAAAAAGGGAAACAGCTGCTGTCAAGTTAATCGTGTTCTTCTATTTGCAGTCCACATGACTGATAAGCTGTTTGCGACACCTGAGTACAGGTCTTACCCACTAGAGGAAGAAGGGGGGGAAAACACTCATCTATTTGGGTAACTCATTTTTTCAAACTGCAGCTGCACTTTTTCCTGGAGCCCAACTCCGAACCCAAATCAAAACGTCCTTCCAAGAGGACTAGTTGTAATTCACAGTTGTAGAATGGGAGAACAGAGACCTAGCACCAGACAAGCAAAAGGCAAAGGAGGCAGTCCTAACTTTGTGTGAGTATCCTGCAGCTCCTCAATCATAGGTGCATACAGAGAGATCACTTCCCACATACACCCGCTCTTTAATAAAAAAGAGAGACAACCAAACAAAAAAACACCCCCCCACACCATTCTCCTGATGAGAAATCTTTAATCCACTCTATTCCTTCTCAGTCCAAATGCAACACTGACTTTCTCTGATGCTCTTAGATATTTTTGAGACATGACTGAAATTTTTGCCCAGGCCAAAAGATATAGCAACTAGTAGCACTGTTCTAGAATTACTATGATCATACCCAGGACAAAAATCAAAGACAGTGAAAAGTGTCCCAGTGTAATTCCTCTCAAAATCCTGCTTTTTAAACACTTCCAGGTATCTGTTAGAAATTGGTTTTAGGCAAGTGACATGCTGTTTTTCATCTACTGTAATCAGGTTACAGCAAGGATGAGGATCGAGTTATGATTTCTAATGCAATCCAAAACAGAACATCACTTCATTGATACAGTCTTTTGATTGCTGTCACAAATAAAGCAACAGAATAAAGCTACTTTTAAAGTGCTGCCCAGCTCTGTGTAAGTGTCTCTCCCAAACAGCGTTTTGAAACTGATCAAAAGTTAGCAACCTCCCTGCTGCACTCACACTAAAAATCTGCTACTACACAGCTGCTTCGTTCCACACGGTGGATATTGGGAAAGCTGAAGATAAGACCAGCAAGAGAGGAAGACTACCAACCTTGCACTTCAGTATACAGAAGACCTCTTATGCTTCATGGACTGTGTCAACTTACTATGACCTGTGCTCTCTTCTACCAACTATGGCCAAAGTGATGCTTGGAAATTGACTCTTCTGATGACTGATTTGCCTCAGTTTCCATAAAGCCATCATAAGATTGCTTTATGATCTTCCATCATAAGATTAAAATGCCTGGGAATAAATTTGTCCAAAAGTCTGATCCTACAGCTCAAAACTCCCAAGGAGCCTCGTGAAAAATTCAAATCCCAGTTTCCATCTGCATTCGCTACTTCCCAGGAATACACTACCCCAAAATTCCAAGCCCCGTGACTTTAGGCCAAGACAGATCACGCTTTGTATACTGTTCAGTCATTTTAGTACTGCTTATTGAAGTACACAAGAGCACTCATGAGGTCAGATTACAGTTCATATTTATTTATACTGGCCTTAGGCCCCCTGGGTTTTCACATCCAAAGCCAAGGAGATACTTGTCTTGTCTTGGCTGCCAGGGCAGCAAGGAAAGTCTTCCAGGTGAAAGTCTTTCCTAGTTAGAAACAGCAAATCTGGTCATCACAGAAAAAGAGCCACACTTATCGTGAGCAAAGGGAAGTTTTAACTGAAGAATTTACGGATTTGGGAACACAGGTCAGGCTAAGAGGAACCCTATGCATTCCACACTTGGCATATTATATTCCCACATCTGCTGGGAGAGAGTGATGGCAGCAGCAATAACAACACTAAGATCTGCAAGTCTGCAATATGAGCTAACAGTTTGGTCATTAAGATAGATAGTCACAAGAAAAGCTAGGACAAGACACAGGAAGAGTATTAGGCTAGTTGAAGGACAGCCTCTTCCTGCCATGCATATGCCACCATCTCAAGCTGCAGCAGGAACAGGGCTACATAAATATCCATAATACAACATTGAACGAGGTCTTGGTCAGGTACGTGACTTGGGATCCTTCTCTGAGGAACAGACAGCAAAGGAAAAAGCTAGAAACCAAAGCTGTTAGCACATATTTTAAAATATCTCATTTCCCTTAACAAGAGGCAGGACATACTGCATTATTTGCATTGCTATGTTAAATTGCATCAGTACAACCTCAGCTGTAACAGGACCATTTGGACATCTCACTCATACCACTCATCTCACTCTTTTCTGTTCTCCATATCACTGACATCTATCACTTCTATTCTCCATCTAGAGGACATTTTTTAGCTGAGGACTGAA
Source organism: Struthio camelus (assembly GCF_040807025.1). Taxonomy (NCBI): domain Eukaryota; kingdom Metazoa; phylum Chordata; class Aves; order Struthioniformes; family Struthionidae; genus Struthio; species Struthio camelus. The sequence continues at coordinate 221,801,312 of NC_090942.1, forward strand.
ATACAGCTACCAACTTCAATAAATAATTGGGGGGGGGGGGGGGGGAGGGAATGCTTATACTGACCACTTAGTTTTTCCTCTTCATTATTAGTTTCCGAGATTAACTTACATAAAGCTGCTACTTGTTAATTAAAACTGCTCCTAAAGATGGAAGCATTTGAATGTACAGGAAACAGTCGTTACAAAGTTCTTTCCTGGCATAAGTAAAGTTAAATAAAGCAGTGATTTTATATGGTGCCCTTTTCAACCTCAGCTATCCCGTGATTCTGTAATATTGTTAAAGGCGCAATTGATTCATTTCAAGAAAAACATGGCTCATACAAGTTTTTCTGAGCCCTTAACCTAAAATGCAATAATTAGTCACTAGTTCAGAAATTCAGCCCTGGTCCTCTTCACAGCAGTGTCTTGTTCTTGCCCATTTTAGGCCATTTAAAGTCACAAAAACGCAACCTGGGCCATCATTGCTATGAAGTGAAATATAAGGACAATTGGTCGCTTAATTTCATCATCTGGTTACAAAAGTCACGTTTACCTGTTCAGGACACTAAAATCATATTTATTTGCTTGTCATTAGAACTGTAAGGACTGGTTTTCTTCAATAAAAGCATGCCCTGTGTGTTCTCTGGAGCTGCTCTAGTTTTCAAGACTATACTACTGGATCAGATTCACATGTGGTAGCAGCAGTGGAAGCACTTTAATACCTAGCCGTATTATTTTAAAAAAATCAACTTTACCTAGGATAGGTAGGACTAGTAACGTTATGATAACTTCTTGGTGTTACTCTCTTACTAGCATCTCCAGTACTGAAATTGTATCAATATCAGTTTGTTTTTTTTTAAATCTAAGCAAAAATACAACCAAAACATTATCAGTTTATGTTGGCTAATCAAATAGCACAAACATGCCATGACAGCTGCTAAAGCAATGGTTAAATCATAAAGAAAGAGATTGTGACTGGAGAGATGAAGAATGTAGGAAGCAAAACTGCAAAGAGCCAGGTTTCATTAGCTCTTATATACTGCTCGTCTCCAAGGCAGACTTTAGCAGGACTTCCTGCACTCATGTATTTAGAGGTGAAAATGCTATATCAGAGGCCCAATTGGTTTAAGTGTTATAATATTATGAGAAAACAATTGTACAATACAAGGCATATTGTTTCAGTTCCTAAATACAAAAATATAAAATTTTAACATAATGGGCTTTATTGCCAGCATATCTCATCTTCACAATATCACTCAATACTGAAAGGTCTATTTTTCAAATTTTGTAGAAAAGAAAGGATAGGAAACTAACAGAATACTAAATATAAACCTATTCCCATCAGTGCTGCAAACGTGCTGAGAGCCTGATTACGGAGACATGTCCAGAACATGACCTCAGATGTATTTGGCCCATCCTGTGTGCTATGTGAAAGGTGAAATGTTTTACTGTACAACCTATTACTACCAGCTACATAATATATAGAAAGCCTTGAAGTGACCTCTTCTCAGGAAATATAACCATATGGCCAAGGGGAGGGAAAAACCTCAAAAATTTAGCTTTCCAGTTGGGCTGGTTAATTTTTGTCAGCTAGCCTTTTTAAAACAAACGGCTGTAAGAACATTCGTCATTTCCATATGGCATGAACAACTTATTAGCAGTGCAATATTTGCCTGAGGATGTTGCCTCTGCCCCAGAACAAGAAGGTTCACAAGTTAAGGTGCTGAGAACTTCTTTATGAAAAACTAAGCTGTCTGGGTACTTGAAACTTTTCCTCTTACTTAATTAACTTGTAAAACCATGTGATTAAGCATCTGAGCACATATGCACCATTTTAATCTAACACCTGAAAAAAAATTTTCTACTGTTCACACCCTCTAGCATTCCTAATTGATTTTTTTCATAAACATAAATGCCGCCAAGCACATGGTTTTCATTAAGGCCTCTTCATAAGCTTCAAGTTTTAGCTATTCACTTCATGGGGGGGGGGGGGGGGGGGGGAGAAGGGGGAGAAGGAGAGGGAAGAATAATTTTCCTTCCCCAAAAAGCAGTTTCGGCAGCTGACTGAAGCCAATCACAGAAATTCTCATTTTGCAGCTTCAGGAGGTGAAAGTTAAAACAGAACCTGCTCTCTAAATCCTTGTGCTGTACAGTCAAATCACAGTAGCTACACAGCATGGCACCACCAGTGTAACTCAGGCCGATATCACCATCACCAAGACTTGCTTCCTTCAAGAAATTTAAAATCAAACCAGTACAAGCTGTTCCTCATATTCATAATCTCCTGTGATAACATTAGGAAACCACATGTGCAGCTTGTGAATTTTTACTGCAAACACAAACACCATATCCTGAAAGGGTCCTCAAAATGTGGGATTTATGTGACCAGATGCAAACTTTTACAGTGTAGACACTTCCCTATTCTCTTTATAGCCAATGGACAGAAGCAGGCAGACAGCAATTCATTTCCTCCCAGTCTAAGTGCCCTATCAAATGAATTACAACTCAAATTATGCCCCTCTTTTGGTTATAAGTCAAACTTTCTCACAAAAAATATCTCTGGGAAGATTCCACAGGCTACTCAATTCTGGACTCCGGGAGGAGGTGACAAACCCACAGACTGCTCGTTACAAGAAAAAAAAGCTCCTGCCAGAAACAGATCAGGAATTATTAGAAAGAAATAAAAGCTACCATCAGTCTTTTGAGCTAGAAACCAAGAGTAAGCAGTGGTAGTGAAAGTTTATCTGTCCAAAGTTGAGTTGACGTAAAAGGGAAGAGAAAGGACTACATAGAGGACCTTGCCTCAGTTCCCAAAGAACACCTCCAGCTAGGATGGCAACAGGTAACAAAGAAAAAACACATAGGTGTAGCCAGAAACTCTAACTTATAGCTTTTGTGGGAACCAGACAATGCAGTATATATTCCTTGATAGAGCATGTAAAGTCAACTCAAATACAGTCAGCAGCAGGCTTGGTGCCGAAGACTGGAAAAAACTCACCCCTTCTGGGACAAAGCAAAAGAAAGCAGCAAGTTTCAGCTCAGAGGCAGTGCCAAACAGGATCTCCGTCCAACAGCATACCTAGAAACTGTAAGAGATGGTGCCTGGACTCTCACCTTCCCAAGCCTGAGCAAAGTGCATGGCTTCAGTAATCAGATTTCAAAACAGCAGTGGTGAGCATCCAGCAAGAGGAGCTTCATCAAAGCTGACATCTTCATTTCTTGTCAGCTTTATGATAGGCAGTCAGACACTTTCAGAAGGGCCACAGCTTAGATTAGAAAGGGTTACACAGGGCTCCAGTCGGTCAAGTTCATGACCGGCTGGTATAACAGTGAGTATTTTTCTGGAATGTACGTCACGCTACAAAGAAGTGCAAAGGAAATTGAAAAATTAAAAAAAAAAAAACAAGATGCATGAACAAAGCAATCAGGATGACTGGTAAACAAAATCTTTGTTAAATGGTACCAAGCAAAAGTTTTAGGTAGTATAAAAGTTAATTTCTAACGGACTGTGTCTGAAAGTAGCCAGAGCCACGTATTATGCCTCCTGGTTGTTTTCCACCAGAGGCAAGACGACAGACATTTCAAGTAAGGACTGCCTTCTAAATATGTTTCACAGAATCAAGAAGTAATGCATTTAAACTTTAAGAGAGCTTATAAAATAATGGCTTCTGAATAAGTGACCTAGAGTTAACTTTTCTGCTTTCTTCAGCATAGAAAACATAGGGCTAAGCCTTCGTACAGGCAACAGTGACACCTACTGTCAAGATTACTAAATGAATTAGATTACATTTCTTTTTTAAACAACTGATAAACATGTTCTTCCAATGACTTTTGAAAGCATATTAAACATTTCCTTCAACAGTTTTCTTTGTAGCATGTCTACTGTTATTACTACATAGCTGAAGTTAGCAACTTAAAGACATCTTGTAAAATGCATTTAACACAAATTCCTCAAACCCAACCCACTGACAGTGTTTAAAACCTCCATGGTACTTCCCACAGCTAACATTCTCAAACTATCACAACTAAAGAAGCTCTAGAAAAGGTCTTCTTGCTTCCCTTATTACTAGCATTTCATGTTTTTCATAACCAACAGGCAGAGAGCTAAGTAACCTCCCAAAAGTGCAATTGCAATGTTTTTCTTACACCACAGAGGCACTGGAGTAACTGGGTCCTGACTAAGCAAGGTGACTTTTCTGGATTCCAAAGAAGGATTACGTAAAAGGTTAAGTTCAATTCAACGGTTCAACAAAAGTCTTAGATGAAAAAGTCTCGGACACTGTAAGAATATCACTTTCAGGGAGGTTAGGTTTTGACAGGGGAACGTTTTTCAGCTGCTGTTCTCATGCATTTAAACCAGTTTTCATTCTGCTGAGGAGAATGGAGTAGGGGCTTTCCACAGAATTTCCCCAATAACGAAGCTTCACGGTTTCAACACTCACAAGTTAAACCATGGGGTAAGCTCCACAATCAGCTCTACATTAGAGTGGCTCAAGCATCCATGAGGCAGAAGTCCAGAGCATATCAAGGAAGAGAGGCCAAGTCCCATCTCCTTGCTACCAGGAGTAGATCGACGTTACTTAAACGTCTTCCTTGCAAATCCCAGTCTAGAAATATTTTGTATTTGGAAAAGCTACCTCCGCATACACAGAAGTAGTTAAAATAGCTACATAGAATATTCTCAAAAACCTTACCTAAGCAAAGAGAAGACATCGTAAGAGTTACGAACACAGTTCTGATCCACCTGGAGAAGACTACTCTTCAAGGTACCCGAGTGATCCTAAAGGCAAAGAAAGAACATTAACTAAAGAAACAACACATTTTTCCATCTTGACTAAAAGCATGTACTTTCTGATCTTGTATTGAATGCATTTTAACTCTGTCTTGATACAAGTTCATGGGCTGTAAGCAGAAGAGACAGTTTTTAAGAAGAGGCAATAGCAGCAGCCCAAGTCAGGCCTACAATAGCGCTGACCAATAAAATGTTGTGGCATTAACATATTTAGCTGTGTTCAAGACCTGGCATGTGTTTTCTTGAACTGTAATACCCACTACTGCGCAAGTAATTTTATGCACAGAAATATCGAAGGATGCAATTGCAGTATTGACTTTCTTCAACTTCAGATCTACTTCACATTCAGTAATGTGACCACAGACGTACAAGATGTACAAGACAGATAAAACTCAATTATTTATCCATGCTTTAACACATTTAACAGGCATCTAAATTTTGAATCGTGTTTTGAATGATCTTGTAGCTTTGAATGATGTGAACAAGTTTTAGGAAGTTATACAAAACCCTGCAGCATTAAGAGACCCAAGTGTACATTCTGCACAAAAAGCATCAAAACAGGCCAACGGCAATTTTTTTGCTGCAAATGTCAGATACCAAACTTTTCCATATCAGACACAGTTACACAAATTCCTAGAAATGCCACAAACTCTCAGAACCATGGCTTCACAGGACAAAAAGCAAATCTTAAGTAGGCCAAATGACTCAGCAGTACTATCAGAAACTTTATGGATCACAGGAAAAAAGCCATTTACTTTGGTGTAAGAACTTGCCCCAGACAGTAGACATGATCAGACAGTCTTCTAGCAGCAATATAGATTTACTCTGGCATTAGTGCAACAATCCCTTTGCCTGCCTCATCAAGCTGTTTCCATATAGATGTTGAAATGGACCGTTACATTTCAACATCCCTTAGTGACAAAACTGCATGAGTCACAGGCCATGCAGTAAATATTCCTTTCCAGCAACAATAAGATTCCATCTAAATTATCAGATCTACACACTACATTAGGCAGCATATTGCAATAGAGGATATCAGCAGGTGTCTCAGCATCTCACTGTCATTCTCAGGATGTCCGATTCTACATGATGAAATCCACACATACCTCCCTTGAAAAAACTACCACACAGACAGACATCTTAATCCTAATGAATGAACTAAGAAGGTGGAAAACTGACACCGCACAACCATCATTATCACTGTGTAAACCACGAGGAGGGTCTTGTTTTGACAAACTTACTGTAGAAAGTGAAGGATAGAAAATTAATTTTTCAGAGGAAAAAGGAGTGACCTAGAATAACTAGTTTCAGAAAGGGAAAAAGCACACAGCAGTATCATTTTTTAGCCTTTTATTTTCCCACTGCACTACAAGGCTCCCTACAGATTATACCAGAAGGCTCTCTCCAGCAATGCTAGTGTTGAAAGGAAACGCACAAAGAGACAGACACCAAACTGTCTATATAAACTATTCCATCAGTGAGAAAACAGCCAGAACACAAAAAGAAAGCGCTCCAACCTTATTTATTGGAGAACAGTTTGCCCTTTGAAAGAGGGGCCTATCTACTTCTCTGCCACAGTATTTATTACAGATACTAGACACGGGCACATGTATTTGTGAATGCACACAAAAAGGTCTTTCTTGAAAGCAGTTGGGAATAAACTGAGGCTTTTGCAAAGCGGTCAGGATCTAGCTGCAAGCATGTGGGGAAAGAATCCACCTACATTGATGGAGGTCACATGCTGTAGGGAGGATATGGCTGTGATAATGGGAACAGAATCCTGCTGAGTTCTTCTGGCAAAATAGCTGCATAGTTTTTTTTTTTTTTTTTTTTTTACAAAAATAATTCTTGAACAAGGTCAGAAGTTGGAGGTACAAACATGTGAAAGTTGCACGCGGTCAAGGACACTCACAGAAGAAATAGCTGTTAACTCTAGCAGTTACATGAACACTGTCAGATACCTATAAGTAAAGCAGTAATACCCTTCAGGGGACAGAACACACACGCAAGGGCTTTTGAAATCTTCTTTCCCAACCTTTTTCTCCTCACAATCAACTAACTATCCATTGCTTCAAGGAAACATCAACTTGACTAAGAACATTATCCAAGGAAAATGCTCATTTACTCCTTGGATAACCAGTATCACCAGCAGGTAGAAGGAGGTGATCCTTCCCCTCTACTCAGCCCTGGTGAGGCCACATCTGGAGTGCTAGGTCCAGGGCTGGGCTCCACAGTACAAGAGAGACATGGACCTACTGGAGGGAATCCAGTGAAGGGGCACTAAGATTATTAAGGAACTGAAGCATCTCTCATACGAGGAAGTCGGGATTGTTTTGCCTAGGGAAGAAAAGGCTCAGGGGGATCTTACTAACGTGTATAAACATCTGAAGGGAGGGGGAAAGACAAAGCCACACTCCTAGACCTTTCTCCGTGGTGCCCAGTGACAGGACAAGAGTTAATAGGCAAACTGAAATATAGGAAATTCCCTCTGAAAAAAAAAAATGTTTATTTTTGTTTAGTTGTTTTTTCCTTCACACTGTGAGGGTGACTGAGCACTGGAGCAGGTTGCCCAAAGAAGCTGTGGAGTCTCCTTCCTTGGAGATATTCACAACTCATCTAGACACAATCCTGGACAACATCCTCTAGGTGACCCTGTGTGAGCAGAGGACGTGGAGTAGATGATCTCCAGAGGTCTCCTCCAACTTCAATCATCCTGTGATTCTGTGAACAGCTAAACTGCAGCTGGACAGAAGAGATGGAAGAACAAGGCAAAATATCTATATATCTCCAAGGACATAGAATGTGGGGTATTCCCACATCTAGTGGGAAAAGAAAAAGTCTTATATAAAGTCAGTGACATAAAAGTCAGTTGATGACATTAAAAACAACAAAGAGGGTCTGGATACAATTCGTATTTTGTGAAGGCTGTTATAATAAAATTGACTGGCCTACCTATAATTTCTCCATCAGTATTGGTGCTAGAATTTTTTCACATTGCTCCTTTATAGGACAGAAGCCTGCTAGAAAGCAAGTTTGTTTTTTGTTTTTTTTTGTTTTTTTAAAAAAAGCACAAACATGTATTCTGGAGGTTTCCTTAAATGAAAACAGCCCTTAAGATTCTAAAAGCGCAAATCCAGTACATCACACAGTGCACCTGCACATTTCTAGTTGTATAAATTTTGAAATAAACAGTTTTAGCAATTACAATGTCCATATATGAGTATGTTGCTCTTGCTGTTTGACAATCAGGAATACATCCATTTAACTACTAAATCTACAGTTTTAATCACAAAAAGCTTGTGACAGTGCTTAATGCCCCTGTTCTATTTCAGTTTATTCTGCTACAATTGCTTTCAGACTTCCACCTCTCTCAATATAAGCCCACAGGATAGAAAATGGGCAACATGCATTTAATTCCAGATGGATCAAGTAATGGTCAGAGGTATATCTGGACAGTGTTTTGATACTCTGAGTCCATGAAATGTCTCCAGAACACTTTACTCAGTTTTCAATAATTCTCTTATTTTAGCTTGTGAGTGATCTTGGTTAATGACAGAGACATTTTAGAGCCATAAACCTTTAGTTTCCCCACTAATAAAATGCAGAAGTTATAGGGAAGGGTAAAGGAGATTTGCGCTCTGCATAGGCTGGGACTGTATTTGCAACTTTTCTACAGAGCATATATAACAATCAAAACCAAGATGTACTTTTAAACCACGACAGTTAGAGAGCAATTCCTGACAATACAAAGGATCAGGAAAAGGAATAGCATTACCATCTTTGAATTCTGGCCCAAACTATTTCTTCTGAAATCGTGAAAACCTGGAACAGTATCCTCCTTCAGCAGAACTGAATTAACAGCACCAGGAAGTAGAGTGTGTTGTGTACCAAACCCCTTAGAACTGGGAGTATAACCACCTAAATATTGAACACAGTTTGGAGGTCTACATGTAGCCAGAAGAGTCTGGCAAGGAGATGTAGCTCTTAAAGCCACTAAAGAACCCAGGAGATATGTTTCCGCTGTCATGTGTGGAGCTATGTTCATATATTAACTTGCTGTTCTATGAGACTGTATACACACCAGCTTTACATACACTGTCACCTTGTCACTTGCTGGGCTGCTTCCCATATACATATAGTTACCCACACTGTAGATTATAAAGTCACTGCCTCAATTCAAATCCCTGTGAGACTGGACTTGTGCTGGCTGGGGCTACTGAACAGGAAGTAGCTAGTTGTCAGGGGTCATTTTCTCTCCAGCCAGCTCCAGGTGCTCCTTACACAACCTGTCTATAGCACTGTAGTACCTACAGCAATTTGGGACAAAGATTGTCAGCTGTGCCATTTACTGTTAATAAGTTTAAACTTTTTTAACATCTATGTAGTAATGAGCATTGCTATATAGTTAATTTAGTTGCAGTCACAGTACTGATTAGATAAACAAACGTTACAGTGGAGCCCTTAGAAAATACATGGGGTGAAACAGTTAAAACACAGAGCAAGTAAATGACTTATCACTTAGAAACCATACATTCTGTTTTAAGATTGATAACCACCACTTAACATGCTTTTATATTTGCCATGAAAGTGAATATCAATAGCCACATAATTTTCAAGATGTTTTAAGTTTGAATGAAGGGCCTGCCTCAGAGAACAATCATGTAAGGATTATTTTCCGTAATCCGATTCTTTTTGGCTTTAAAACATTGTACTTTAAATCCTCCATGAATAGCTCAGATGTCCATCCAGCAGGGATGGGATGAATACTTTTTTGACACGATAGATAATACTACTTCTCAAAATTAAGCATTTACATGTTCTAAGCACCCAAGTGTGAAAATTTGTATTCAGAAGTTGAATTTCAGCTTGTCAGTACTAACAAGCTAGGACAAATATGAAATATCCTTACCTTCTGTTCAAATGAAGCTCCGTAATAGCCATCATTGAGACCAAAAATAATCTCATTTGGGTTTCTTGCATGTATCTGCAAGAAGAGCAGAAAATAAACCATTTTTCAGGCCACTTTATGACGACTGTACACTGCATTTAAGCATAAGTTGCTCTATTGGATAGTCAAATGCAGCTCTTCAGTTTCTATAATTCTAAAGTACATGAAACTTGAGAAAACTGAATTTAAACATAGAAAATGCATTTGCTTCACAGCTTTAAAAACAGTTACTGAATATGCTCAGCCATTTTACTTTGAAAAAAACAAATATCAAATGAAAAACAATATACTGGCCAGACCACCTTTCCTATTGTTTTATTTCTAGCTGTCAAACACAACTAAGAGAGCAGGAAACTAATCAGAGATCAGCCTCTGAGAAATTAGTTTTTACAAGACCTTCCCTAAAATGATGCTCAACTGCAGGCTTTTGTGGTTATAACAAAACTAGTTTTTAGTATTACAGCTAATATACTGTTATTAAAGTAAAAAAAAAAAATTATTTCAACTAAGTTTGCTGCAGAGATTTTTTTTAAAAGAAAATCACTTCTTCCATTCCATAAAAACAAACAGAATATTAAAACGCTACATTTTGTGAAGCTACAGCAGTCATGCCTTATAGAGCTTTTATTCTTTTCCAACTTTTTTTTGGGATATCCCAATTTAAAACCACTAAATTTATTTTAAAATAAGAAACAGAATGTGGTCTAATCTAAACAGATTGTATCAATTCAGCAATCCAAGACTGCCCACCGGAACTATAGCAGCCTGTTAATTCAAAAGGTACAGTACTTTTTGGCATTTTTAGTATTTGTGATACAGGCTTCTTCTGCATCAACTTTTACTATAAGCTCCACAATACAGCAAACTTCACTTGTCACTTATTTCAAAGCTACTAGTAAGACGTAAAAACAGAATTAAAACAAACTTCTGGATCTTGCACAGCAAACTTCTTAGACTGAAGATTTTTGATGGGGAGTCATTACTATGAGAAGTAATTAGAACTATATTATACATGAACATTATGATTTAATTCATCCACCTATAGTCACAATCATACTACTATTTCCTTAAATCAAGGCACTGCAATTTAAAGCACTGAGTGATAACTACTATTTGAGAGGCTTAGTCAATAATGCCCACTTCAAAAATCCAGATAGTCAAGATTTAAAGCTCTGTGCATGAATCTCTGCAAATGTTAAAATACTGACTTGAGATGTGCTCATTTCCTCTCTTAGCATCCCATATTTCTGTTCAGTCATATTTCTAGTTTCCTCAGTCCAAAAGCTGAGAAAGTCTGTTTGCACATTACCTGCTGGCCCAAGTATTTTAATCCATCTAGATTAACTTTCCATTCTATCAAAAGCTGATAGTGCTCCTTCTTGCCTCCCCAGATCCTCACAACAAAACACGAGACAGACGTATCAAGACGATCAGGCATTATTCCGAAGTCCAAGCTCCTCCATGTCGGATTCTGTTGGTATTCAAAGAGGGATAAAGACAACTCAAACAAGCTGAAAGGAGTCTTAATATGTAGTAGGTTACAGAAAGTAGGAAGGCTTGCATCAAACAAAGATCAAAAAATTTAAGCATGATGAACATGAGCCTTGTCAGGGTTTACACAGAGTTGAAGCCAACAAGCTCTGTGACTTCACTATTCTCTTTTCTAAGGACAACTCCTGGGTTGCACATTACATGCTGTAAAGTACTTCTGAAACTCAGAGAGAGTTCTGCTTCCTTCCATTACAAGAATTACTTCACTAAGTGAGTTTAGCCAAACCAGGAAGTTTTAAATTAAGACACTGGAAGCAACATTTCCTTTCACATTATACTTTGATGTATAGTTTACATAATAAAAGTTAATTTAGAAACTCAGATCTGCTCCCTAATACTAAGTTCACACTCTTCTCTTCCTTTACTGATGCTGATGACAATCCTCAAATGCTGTTCCTAAAATCTCCTCTTCAGTGTAAGAAATCAGACTTATCTCAGCTTTATAGCAGCAGCATATATTAAGTTAAACTATGAAAATTGTATTCTAGCAGAACTCAGATTTGCAATGCACCAAACATTCCAAGAACTTTGACTTACCTCTGATAACATATTACAACCAAGACTTGAAGGAAACTGCAGCAAGTGGCCCAAGCTGCAAACCAACCAAGTCAATTTGAATTGACTTTACCAGCGGCAAGAGCCTGACACTAATTTCTGGATTTCCACAGGTCGTAAACCACAGGGTATCCACATGCAGATAATGGAAAAACACTAATCCATCCCACCCTCCCTTTCTCTATACGGGCATAGAAACAGTAACTCCTCCAAAATGAAAGGGAACTGTAGGAACACACAATTCCACAGTCGGACCACCATGAAAGAATAAGCCTTTCATTCTATTGCTTAAGCAGCTTGGAACAGGCCAAGCACCTCTGCACTGGTATTAGGTAAGTATTAGGCAATTTTAAGGTATTAGGTAAGTCAGAATAATATGCCTCTAAAAAGAAGGGAGAGGGGAAAGTTATCCATTAAGTATTACAAAAGGAATTGCTCGCCAGGCACTTAAATTTTCATAAGGAGAAAAGATACTTGGTAGCTACTTAGACACAAGAATACCAGGACATTAAAACGGAATTTGTACAAGACTGCAACATTTTTAAATACAGATTTTGTCATTCCATCTCACATCTCCTTTGGTTGGATATCCTCTCTGTTAATAATTTTTCTGCTTGACAGTAAACAGAACTCAAAATCCTGAAGTCTCAAGCAATGTAAGTTTGCACAAGTTAACAGCCTCGCAGATGTAGAGTGTTTTCCTCCATTCAGGAAGTTTTCAAAACCTGCTGGTACCCCCCCAAAAACACATACTATAAATGGTGCAGTTCTGTTTCGCTGACATCTGACTAAAAAGTCTGTTTAGCAGGTTTTCAGACTCCCTTGCCCAACACCTACAACATCCTACTACCACAACAAAAGAACCTACCCCTTCTCAGTTGTAATAAACCATTTTTTCTGGTCTGGTCCTTTCACCGATCTGAACTGGACAGTTTAGAAACTTCAAGAAACTCTAGTCATTGAAACTTCTTAAAACTATTATGTCCTCAAAGAACATGCATGTTTGCATACGTGGGTAAATATTCCTTAGCATTCACCTACAAAAGATGATGTTCAAAGAATACTGCAACACTGTTCAGCTCTCCCTTTCTTTGGGGCGTTGCACCTGGTGCCTCTGCTTCTACACCAAGGTTGCAAAACTGCTCTGCGCACATTTCTAATGAATCTGTACTCCCAGCAAAATGACATGCAAGTGCTCCTTGAAGAAACAACTTTAAAAAGTACACGCTTTAAAAAGCTGCTGCCTCTCTTGCCAACACGAGCAAAAAAGGTGAACCTGTAAATAATCCTTAGTTATGATGCATATAATTCTGATACTAAAAGTTTTAAATGAGACTAGTAAAAAAATCCTGCTAAAGTTACGTTGCCAATTTACTGTTCTCAGTGCTTAAAAGGGATACATATCGTAAAGCTTAACCTGAGCGCTGAATGGTTTTCCACACAGGAAAATGCCATGCCCTTGGAGTGTTGAGTCCCATCAGCAGTGGTACCAACGGACCATTGCTCCACAGCAATCAAAACAAACATGCATTTCTGCTATTCAGTAATTCAAACAGTTATTTCAACCCTCACGAAAGGGCCCTCAAAAGGAAGGGAGCACGATGCTCATTTTCCTAACAAAAACTGAAGAGTGGAAATACACATGTAATAGATATAGCATTCAACTGCGAAATCAACATATTGAAACAAATTGGAAATACTGTTTTTTAAAAGTGTGTATTCAAATAACTTACCAGAGAATTCTTGATCACTTCACTCTTATAAAATTCTAAAGAAAAATGAGTACAAAACCTTTAGATTAGCATGAACACTGACACTAATCTTAACATTAGAAATACAGAAAGCTAAAATAATAACATTCACGAAAGATGAAAGGCAGTGGAACTATTCTGTCAGGAACTAAATTCAAAAAAGACTTGAAAATGCTGTTATCTTTTTGACCAGAAATACTCATTGATATTTAATTATTAGAAGTCATTACTTAAATTGAGCATTTCATTTTTACACCCAACACTGTCCTCATGAATTACTGAGAGTTTGATTGCTGAGAAAAAGAATGTGTCTCATTACTTTACAATATTTGACTGACATTTGCAAAGTGACTAGTTTGTCCCACGACAGCTTCCTGGAAAAGTACGGCATGATGGACAGACTAATTGCACTACTTTCCTGAAGAGCAAGGGTAACCTGTTTCAGAGGCTTAGAAAGCGAACAACTGAATGACCTCAGAGTTACCAAGAAGCCTGTATTTAAATGGAAATAAGTAACAACTGACACGCGGACCTTAGCTTTTCCAGCCAAAATAAGATTTTGAAGTCTTTAGGTAGGCAGTATTAGAGCCTGGAACACACGTTTTCTCCAAAATCTGTGTTAAGTGCCAAATACCAGGGGAAAAGCTTTGACAGAGCTTTAAATGCATTCAGAAAAACAGAATAAGAATGCAAGGTAAAGATAATGAGGAAGTGCACTACATTCTGGCAGAGCACATATGATATTGATACGGTACGATGACCTCTGTAACGCAGCTCAGCTTCATCTAACTCAACAGGCATAGGAGCCTTAGTTTACTCCCACCACTTGGGGAGGTATTTAACACACCTACCTGGGTAGGTCTGTTTACCATGGGACAACACACAAGCAGGATTTGTTTGAAGAGAGACCAATTTTTCCAGAACACAGAAGATCCCCTTGCACCAAACACTGCAGAGGTAGTAAATTCCAGGCTCAACCAACCCCCACAGGAAAGTGCAGGTAGTGAGCTCAAGTTATATATTCTTACCCTTTGAAAATAATGACCTTAAACAAGCAAGTTTCAATTACGCTAGCCGAAAATAAAATTTAGAAGCAACAAAATTCATTCACAAAGCTGTAACAGGTAGTAATCTTAAAAAGAGCATAAAAACTTATTTTAAATAACGTCTCTCCACAATAAAGTATAGATTGCAGTAGAAAGCAAGGCAGAAGAGAGAAGTGAGATATAACAACCAAATACAATGTCTCCTACTACTGAAGGACTTCAGAAGCTTCAGGAAACTGAAGAGCTCCTTTCCGCTGTTAGAATAGCTTATGCAAATAGTGGCAGCAGAATAGTAGGGCAGTGAAGGACAGACAATTAGGTTTTTGAATTATTATGATGCAACTGGGGAAAAAGTTGATAGCAAGCCTATTTTACCTTTGTATATTTTGGCGTTATCACACAAGTGAAGAGTGAAGTAAGTATCCAAAAGGCGATAACCATTCTTATTGATGATATTACGTGCAGCAATATTCCGCAGATGACGAAGTCGACGCTAGAAATAAGAAAAAACCTGCATAGTTTAAAGAACTTTTAGACCAAAATTGACCCTTTTCAGTTTGTTTTTTTTATATTAAAGCATTTTAACAGTTTCCAAAGCATCAGTATCTTAAAAAAAAAAAAAATTACATCACCACATACATCCTTTTTTGGCAGAAAGCTAGTGTGAAAAATAAGCATTCAAAGTCAGAATAAACTGACTGGACAAGCAGCAACTAGCACCTATAAATTCAGGTTAGGCAACACTGATACAAGAGAAGTTATTTTTATTAATTTGCTGCACATAATTTTTATTCCATACATATGTCTAAACCATCCCTCTGCTCAGGCAGTTTCCAGTAATGAAATGATGCTTTTAGCATCCAGCCACAACAAGAACACCCAGGTATGCAGCAGTAGCCTATCTGAAAGATTATGAAACTTAAAATATTTTTAATGAACATTACTGGACAAAAATTTCAGAATAAATCATCATCTAATCTAGACCTATATGTAACTGACTAAGCCAAGTTTCCCACTGCTGCTATATCCTTAAATAAATGTGCATGTGCACACAAGATATATCCAGAGGTACAGAGAAAAATAATAGTATAGTGAAACTGAGATTTCTGCTGAAGCTCCTCTCCCCGCAAAATAGTAGGAAGTTTCTCTTAGTCTGTCAGCTGTCTTCAGTTTGGATAACTGAACCTTTTCCTTTCAGATTCAATACAGTGAAATGGTACTTCATTTTTAAAATTCTGGCCTTAAAGTGCTCTGTTATTTGAGTATATTAGAATATGTTGTTAAAATTATTTCTTCAAGTGACTTCATTCAACTCCAATTCTACGTTAGACTGCTACAATACCTGTATCTTGAACAGAAGTTGTCAGATTTTCTTGCCTCTCTCTCCATTTCCAAAAAAACTTACATAACTGTGACTAAAATCCCAGACCCTGGAGACAAGAGAGAAAGTTTGGAGAAAGGAAGACTCTCCCTTGCTCGAGGAGGACCGAGTTAGAGATTGTTTGGGCAAACCTGACATCCACAAATCCATGGGCCCCGATGGGATGCACCCACGAGTGCTGAGGGAGCTGGCGGATGTTATCGCTAGGCCACTCTCCATCATCTTGGAAAGGTCCTGGAGATCAGGAGAGGTGCCGGAGGACTGGAAGAAAGCCAATGTCACCCCAGTCTTCCGAAAGGGCAAGGAGGAGGAGCCAGGAAACTACAGGCCTGTCAGCCTCACCTCCACCCCTGCAAAGGTGATGGAACAGCTCCTCCTGGAGGTCCTCACTAAGCACATGGAGGACAAGAAGGTGATCAGGAGGAGTCAGCATGGATTCACCAAAGGGCAAAATCATGCTTACCCAACATGATAGCCTTCTCTGATGGAATGACTGGCTGGGTAGATGAGAGCAGAGGAACACATGCTGTCTACCTGGACTTCAGCAAGGCTTTGGACACTCTCTCCCATCACATCCTCATAGGTAAGCTCAGGAAGCGCGGGCTGGATGAGTGGACAGTGAGGCGGATTGAGAACTAGCTGCATGGCAGAGCTCAGAGGGTTGTGGTCAGTGGCAGAAAGTCTAGTGGGAGGCCTGTAGCTAGCAGTGTCCCCCAGGGGGCAGTACTGGGTCCAGTCTTGTATTCATCAATGTATTCATCCATGACCTGGAGGAAGGCACAGAGTGCACCCTCAGCAAGTTTGCTGATGATACTAAACTGGAAGGAGTGGCTGACACACCAGAGGGCTGTGCTGCCATTCAGAGGAACCTGGACGGGCTGGAGAGCTGGGCAGAGAGGAACCTCAGGAAGTTCAACAAAGGCAAGGGCAAGGTCCTGCACCTGGGCAGGAATATCCCCGGGCACCAGGACAGGCTGGGCGTTGACCTGCTGGGAAGCAGCTCTGCAGAGAAGGACCTGGGAGTCCTGGTGGACAACAAGTTGAGCATGAGCCAGCAGTGTGCCCTTGGGGCCAAGGCGGCCAAGGGGATCCTGGGCTGCATTAGGCAGAGTGTTGCCAGCAGGTCGAGGGAGGTGATCCTGCCCCTCTCCTCAGCCCTGGGGAGGCCTCACCTGGAGTAGTGTCCTGGGCTCCCCAGTCCAAGAGAGCCATGGCACTACTGGAGGGAGTCCAACAAAGGGCTACAAAGACAATGAGGGGATTGGAGCATCTCTCCTGTGAGGAAAGGCTGAGAGAGACAGGCCTGTTTAGCCTGGAGGAAGAGAAGACTGAAAGGCGATCTCATCAATGTGTGCAAGTATCTAAAGGGAGGGTGTCAAGAAGATGGGGCCAGACTCTTTTCCGTGGTGCCCAGCGACAGGACAAGAGGCAATGGGTACAAACTGAAACTCAGGCAGGTCTGTCTGAATATGAGCAGAAACTTTCCTGAGGGGGTGACAGAGCACTGGCACAGGTTGCCCAGAGAGGTAGTGGAGTCTCCTTCCCTGGAGATATTCAAAACCTGCCTGGACACGATCCTGGTCAACGTGCTCTAGAGGACCCTGCTTCAGCTCCAGAGGTCCCTTCCAACCTTGGCCATTCTGTGATTCTGTGAAAATCCTTAGTTTCACAGCACAAGAGTCCCTTTACCTCGAGCAAATACTGATCCATACTAACTTATTGTTAAATTTAACTCTTTAACAAGACAGTTAACAAAATCTTGTTGGTCTGCCCTGTCACTCTTAAAATACTGCTTAGCTTTGGTTCTTATTTTAAGAGTACACAGGTTTAAAAACAGACTATAGTGAACTAAGCATCTGGCAAGCTGCCACTTCACATACATACAATTTTCACCAAATCCTTCAGTATTATACTACAAAGTCCATTATCCCAATTAATCCCTCAGCCTACAAGCATTTCTCCCATCTAACATAGGGATGTTGACAAATGGCTCCCTATGCTTTTTAGGATCACCACAAACCACTTATATTCCTCAAAACTGGTTTAACATATCCTTCTATAATACTTTAAGGCATATTTTCCCCAAAACCTTGTTAACTCGTACGTCTGGATCCACTTCAGAAGAAACTCTTTCTCATTGACAAAAAGACAATTTTAAATGCTTTCAAAACCAAAAGACAACTCACCTGCTTGCAGTTTGTCCAAAAATATTTTCAAGGAGAGCTGAAAGGCCCTCATCTGGTTCAGAAGCATAACATGACACTTTGAAACTGTCATAAAATCCTAGTTTGGCCCATCTTCACAAAAAGGAACACTCATGTAAGAGGGATATTAAATTCCTATTGATGTGACACACTCCTATAACCACTTGGGTATAAGCTTCAATCTCCACTTGAGTATAAGCTTCAAACTCACTCCTGCAAAGTCTATTTTTAAACTAGGCTATGACAACAGAGCTTGAGACGGGATGCTCAGATACATCACAGGAAACCGACATACTAGTACATATACGCAAGATAAAATTTTCTAAAAAGGCTTAATTGCAGCACTACATGGTCTTAATTTGGTCAGAAACGCATATTAAGAATGTCAACAAAAAGATTAAGCTTCAGTTAAAAAAGGCATACACCTTATACGTTATTTCAAGTCTAATCTTAAAGCTATGTGCTCTTGCTAGCCTTTAAGAGCAACTTCTTGACCAGAATAAACCTTAAGAAATTGTTTTGAACATACATTGGACTGCCTAACAAAGTGGTTCACTGGTTTTATGCAATCTCTTATTTAATTAACTTTAGTAGCATTCATGCAAGTCAAACATCTATCATCCTCAGTCCTCTGCTATTTTTTTTCTTTTTAAATTATAAGCTAAGAAGAATAGCCCACAGAATGTAACAAAGAGGGTCAATTTTCTCCAGATGCTATTAGGATTGCAAACTAATTGTGTGACTGGTTTAAGTAGTCCATTACAACGAAGTAATCCTCAAGCAGCGTCAAACAAGTTTCTCCTCTTTTACCATACTGAATGAGGTTTGGGGAAAAAAAAAAAAACCAAAAAACTCTAGACCGTCATAACCTATGCCCACGTACTGGAGACCAGAGCTGAGTCCTCGTCTCCATGGTTTGTAACTTCTTTGCACCCTTCAAAGTCTTGATTTTTTTTCCTGAAGTCTAAAGTCTCACTCCTTACAATCCAGTTGGAAGACTAATGTTAAATTTAGGGTTGCAAGATCATAACACTCTTCAAATCTTGACATGCAGCATGTAATGAATGTACACTTAAATCTCCAACTTAGCCTTCATTATTCTCCTCCCTTCTTCTGTCCCATTGCTTGTCCTTTTAGCCAAGCTGATGGGCAGGGAAAAAAGTTCCAATTACACAGACAAATTTATTGTCCATGTTCCTTAGTATGAAGTCATGAGGAGGGAGGAGCTTGGATCCTGAAAAGAAACTTTGCCTACTACATTGTCCTTGACATCATAATTCAAATTCTTTCAGAGCGTAGATCTACCGAGGCAGCATTCAGAGCTAATTAACCTCTCCTGACCAAAGATAATTAGCTTTAGCCAGGAGACCATGAGCTCTGAAGGCAAATTCAAAAGACAATTCAAAGGCTCAAATTCTTCACTGAGGGCTTGAGGCTGTTCTAGGACAAAGAATAAGCAATATTTCAAAGGAATTTTCAAACCTCTTGTTAAGTGTCACCTCCTATATACTTTGTATCTTTTTCACTTATCAGGTTAGAATAAGTAATACACTGAAAAGTCAAAACACCGTGTTGTAGTTCAATCATCACCGGCACAGCCGAACCTCACCCTCCTGCCAACTCTCACTGCCTATCCACGCTGCTGCATTGCCCACCCCATTTGGGCCACCACGAGCATTCTGTGCAGCTGCTCAGTGAACCACAGTAGGGAACTGATCTGGATGAAAACTAGCCACCTCTTTTTTTTTTTGGCTGGTTAGTTTTCCCAGATCACTTCCTCAATACAGTTCATGGCTATATGAACAGCTGTGCTAATGAAAGAGAGGCAACAGCCCAGCAACAAGCAGCCAGAAATAGCCAAGACTGCCTCAATGAAATTGTCATATTAAAATATGTGTTGAGCTACAGCATTGCACTTCTACAGGCACAGTGAAAAACAGTTCACAATGAGGAATTAGTACATCTCAAATCTCAAAAGCAATCCTTCATCTAAAAGTCACCTATTGCATCCGACATTGAATAAAATGAAAACTCAGTAATAGCTGCAAACAATCCTGAGCTCTTCCATTTTATCTTTCATCCAGGTGAAGTGGGAAAAAGTAGTTCCTTTAGTTAGATACAAGTTTCAGCATCTGTGCTCTCTTTTCTCTTTATATTACAACATCAAAAAAGGTCCATCACAAGGAATGATCTCTTACGGATGAGGTGTTCTACAACAAGAACAGCTGTTTGAAAAAGCCTGGTTTAAAAAAAATCAAAATACAATGAGTGCTTAAAAAAAGTGATAAAAGTTTTGGCAGCCTCATCAGTCACATGATTTAGAACAGGCCAGCTACATCCACAAGCTGATAGTTTAGGATTCACATTCTTAAGAAGATAAGCAAAATATGCAGATGAGTACAGATAATCCTCACTCACTTATCTCCTCTGACAGTTGGTAGTTTATCAGCAGCACAGTACTGAAGATCTCAGACGCTATATTAGACATCTTAATAAGATGGCTTATTGCAAAAGTTGCATTTCAGCAGAGCATTGATTTAGGTGAACTCTGATACGCAAAAATGATAGCTTTGCCAAGAGCTCTGAACATAGTACACGCTGCCTGAACGATGGTGCATTGGGACCACTGCTCAGCAGCAGAGCAAGTTGAACAGCTAATTCTAAGGGCTGTGTAACACAAGTTATTTTGATTACCACAACCGTCCTAGTCCACTGCACTTCCCAAGAAAGCCAACTGGGCAGTGAAATTACAAGGTAGACCTTGTTATCGTTTGATTTAACTACCAGTCTAAGTGGTAGCTGAGAATAAGTAACTACTTCATAGAACTCCACATTAGCCTACGTGAAGGAAATTAGTGTTTCCTCCTACCTTTAAAGTGACCGCACGCTGGGGGGGGAGGTCATTCTTTTCCTAAAAGGAATCTTGAGCTGTAGCTTGCATTTACAGTTTGTTACAGAGGTAAAGATATCATAGATTATAAACATGCCTCTGTTACAAAGATATATACAGAGGCTGACCACGAAAGCTGTAGGTTATATCAGAAGAGGAGAGCCTACCATTAGACTTCACCACTTACTTCTACAGCCACAGAACCGGCTTCCTGGGATTCAAAAAAGCTGTGTCTAGACATAACTGCTACAACTTTCTATGCACAGTAATGATCAGATTCTCTCAAAAGTCAGGGGTCTTTTTATGTAAAAAAGCACTCAGTTTTCCTCATTCTGAAGAACTATTATCAGTTGTTTAATGTATCTAGTGTTCCCATTCAATGACTTTCTGGGAATCTTTCCAGATTTACCACAGGCCATAAACAAGTCAGGCTGCTACAGAAGAAAGTATTTTGATCAGATTCTTGTTAATACTTTGCGTTTTTATTAGATGATCCCACAAATCTTCAGAGTCTACCAAGCGTTCTGAGGTACAGAGGACAAACTGTCCAGTCCCTTCACATTTCAGCTCCTCAAACACCGTAAGCTTTCCTCATACCACAAGCTTTCAGCATCTCTGCCTAAAATATCACTTTATGCATTTAGTCACTTGTTCCGACCTCTGGGCAACTTTTTCTTGCATCATCATAGGCATTTGTGCAGTCTCATGCCAAGGGTCAGAATTTACCCAAGTTAAAATGGGGAAAATGAAAGTTAGTTTTAAATCAGCTTCAGTTTCTCCAGTTCAGCTAGCTCATCACAAGGCTGCACAAACACTTCTGCCCACCACAGAAGCAGGGAAGGGTGGGCAGAAGCATGGAGGAACAAAGACTGGCTTTTAACACTGCAGCTCCATGACAGCTTAAACTGATCAGACACTACTCTGTTTCCCTCTGGGGAAGCGGATCTGGGAAACTAAAATGACCAAGCTACTCACTTTGTTTTGCTGTGTTAATTGTAGCAACCTAGTACCCTGAATGAAATCACCGTGAGGATTGAAGGGTGGGGGTAAAGAATAATTTATCAGAAGATGGAAGGAGGTGAGGAAGTAAAGGAGGGTCCTGTTGTAGCATAAGCTCTGGATTGGTCTCATGGTACCACAAAGACAAGAATAACTACCTATAACCACCTAAAAAAATTCATGGAATTTCATAATTTGTTCAAGGTCACAATGTGTACCAAAACCAAGAATGGAAAGTTGACTCCTGTTTCATCTTAACCACTTTGTTATTCTCTAATAATCTGATGACCTAGGGGGAAATATATAAATATATATATATATATATATACACACACACACACACACACAGTTAAAGGTCATTAAACGTCATTTTTCTATCTGTATTACTGATCTACCACACCACTAGCTCAGGCTCCATGAATTAGGAAGCTCAGGCCATTAATAAAGGTAACGGCTAAGCAACATGGAGGTTGCCATTTTATTAACATCTGAGTTGATCTACCGGCTGTCTTCTGGGAAGAGAGGGAGGTCTTGCTTCTCTTTTTGCCCCACTTTTCCCTCCTACACCCTCTCCCGCAGTTGCATGGTTTGCACTCTCTAGCACCAGCTCTTTCAGCAAGACTATTCAACACTGGCACTTTGACATGTTAAATCAATTTGCAAAGGTATCCCAGGAGCATCTCTCAGCTCAAGCAAGGCAAGCAGTGAGACCACACTGCCAGGCGCAGGAGAAGCAGCCTCTCGTTTTGGCAGCAGAGAACCATTACACTGTCTTGAGCTACTTTCAGGTTGCAGTTCAGTTGAGCAAGTCTTCACTATTCTTCTCTCTACGTAAGTTTTAGGTTAAGGTCAGTAATGCTTCATCTTGTCAGAACTTGCAGCAGTTTTCTTGCAGTGTTTGACCACTGGAATCCCTGGTTCAAGTTCTGAAAGCCTGCTAAATATTCATAATATTTAAATCAACACCTCAGTTAGGACTGAAGCTCCATTTTATTAAAAAAATTACAAACAACAAACACACACTCTAAAGGTTAAAGGTAAAGCTACAAAAGTGTTATGATAGAAGACTCGCAGGTTGCATGTACTACTAGCCACCTCAGTTAAGCCTGTGTACCCCTCAAATACCACTACTTAGTTCCTTCCAGCAAATGCCATTCAAGATGCTAGCTATCGTATAGCCCCCTCCTTCAAAGAATGTTCTTCTGTTGGAATAGTCTCCTAATTTTTATACAAGTTAATGAGGTTGAATTCATCTTCCAATAGGAAGTTTCACTGTAATTGGCAGGGAATAAGTTTTACTTTGATAAAACCAGTGGTCAGATTGGAAAAAAATTTTCTCCTCCCAGTGCTTGGTGTTGCTATCAAATTATTCCTGGTAACATCCAATATAACCCATATAAAATGCAAGACACCATAAGAGTTCAAGAGAGCCTTTCCAATTCAAAGGACCAGTGTGTAGGAGGGTGGGGGGTACACAACCTATACTTTTCATTTACTCTTCATACTCGTACTATGTAAATGACCAGTGCAACAAGGCTGGGAAGCCTTCTTATACAAGCAAAGTATAAATTTGCAAAAGTGACTTGAAAAGCCCTGATTTGCCAAAAGCAGCTCACCACTTAGGGTTCTCACAGTAGCCTGATCACCAGAAGAATAATCAGTTTTCCTCCAGACATACTGTACTAGACTTTCAACACTATCTACACTGTCTACAGCTCCAGTATCAATTCTCCTTACTTAACTATTATTATAGTTTAGTGTGCTACCTACCAGGACAGAGTTTTTAACATAAGCACCAGTGGTGTTCTTTAGCTGCCATCTCAGACTGTCTCTGCCCTCCTGGTTGTTTTCAATATTCCATAAATCCTTTTACAGTTAAGATCAACTCTGACCTTTATGCAAGCTGGTACATATTCTGATTTTACATAGCTTTCACATCTTGGACTGAAAGCTTCCTTGCTTGCTTTATGACCCATGGTGGCTCCGGAAGAATTTGTGCAAAATCCTTTCAGCTATTTTAGCACTAAAGCAGGGTGCAAAGATTAGTTAGCAACACAAATATGTTATTACAGCACCTGTGGCTGTTTCAAACTTCCCTGAACTAAGCTTGCAAGAAGGTCAGCTATTTGGTTCTCTGAATACTAGCCATAATTAAGTCACTGAAAACACAGGGCTCTGTGTACCTTGTAGTTTAATAATAAAAAAATCCATAACGATTATGAACTATAGCATTTACGATTTTTAAGAAAGTCCATCAAAATATCAACAGTATTTAGACAAAACGAGCATAATAAATTATCATAGTATGGTTCTATCCCTCAATATCAAAAATTCCTACTTCCTCAAATTTTCACTATACTACCTGCTTTCACATACCTGTACCACTCTGAGTATTGAGTAGCAAGCATGTGACCCGAGTTCCTGAAAGTCAAGTGTTAAATCAAATTTAATGCAATCTCAGATAAACTTTCAACTGCCTTAGTTTTCAGGTGGATACTCTTAGTGTCAAAAAGGGAACTTCACAGAAGGTCTGGGTCTAGTTTGCTGCAGTACACAAGGCCTTTCATAGCAAAGGAACATACAGGGGGGAATTTAGCTACTAAGCAGATGCATTGTTACTTGAAACCACTGTTTACAGTCCTTTCGAAAAGGTAAGAAAGTACTCATACACCGATTTACATACTTGCTAGGAAGATTTATTTAGACGTTTTGCAATGAAACATCCGTTTTCCACCGTTCAGCTTTCGGTATATCTCAGAGTCAAGAGAATCGCACATTGAAATGATCTCAGATCTACTTCAGAAGTAAAGCAAAAGCACTTGATATGCAGTTTCATAGGATACACCATAAAGGACTTTTGGGATTCTATTCTAACATCCTTTCACCATGCACCTGAAGACAGCAAGGCCCTCAAAGCTACAGAACCATCATTAGATCAACAAGCAGCTTACGCATCTCTTCGTAGATTGCACTCCTTTCGTATCCAGACTCCCTCACATCAGGGAATGGGATTCAAGAGCAGTTCAGTAACTTATATTAGCTAAATCAACATTTAGCTACTTTTTGGCAACCATTTTTAAGGAGTGATGCCAGCAATGAATCATATTTGAGGCCAAAAACAGCTACAGAGATTTACTTTAGGAATTTTACAGCATTTTTTTCGTAAAAATGTAACACGCACAAACATATAACACTTATCCTACATTCCTGAAGACCTGATGTAAGGAATGAGACATACTGAATCTGTGCAGTGTGATTTAACCCAGACTAACTGACCATAAGAAAAATCTAACTACTTTCATCAACGTGGGCCAACTTGTTGAGATTTTTCATGAATGCCTAATTGTCAATGTTTGTTTACAACTACATTTCAGTTACAACACTGATTAGAAATATGATCCATTTCCTAAATCAAGCTGCTTCCTTTCCTTAACACTTACGAGCACCTGAAAGGCTTTTGGAAGTTTGACAGAACTCCCCTTAACATGTTCAGGTGAAAGCTTTATGGCTAAGACAAGATAATGGTTTCCAATCCATTCATATTCTGACACATTTCCTCCATTGCTGTACTGCAGTGAGAGTTTCAACGAGGAAAGGACAGTTAGCATACCAAAGAAGTTGTCCAAAAGATAAAGTCTTTCATAACTCATACAGCGCGAAAACAAAAGAGGAAGAATAAGGAACATCTCTGTATTTGACATGGCCCATTTAAAAGTAGCTAGAGAATATTTATACTTGGAATGTGAAAGAGCCCTTTATTAGTTCAAACTGGAGTTGAAGAAACACAGTGTATGAAGTCAGTGCTATGTTTTGTCTACCAAACAAGTCAATGGCACAACACGCTCCCCTAATGCTAATGAAAATAGCAACACCAGTATCAAAACAAATAAAAGAGCTGGGTATGTAATGGCTACACATTACTCTTAAAAGGTAGCGTGGTCTGTCCTGCCTTGCACCTTCTCTTACTAGCTAATCCACCAAGACCTTTCCTCACTAAGTAGATAATTTATACTGCAGAGCAACTCAGAATCCAAGTTCTACCTCAGAGCAAGGATCCAAATAGCTAGGAACTGTTCACGAGGAGCAAGAAATCCTTTCTTAATAAATCATAATCACAAGTAGCAAAACTAGAACACTTCTTCACAGTTCAAAATCAACAAGACAACCAAGACCAAAACTGATATTCAGTGTAAGCCCCCAGCATTTACATTTTTATTTTCGCTACTGTAACCTGCATCCTAATCCTTCCTTCCAAACTTGATTTGTGCCTGTCACTGCAGAAAGACTAAAAGAACCCGTAACAACAAAAATGAGGTAGGGACAGGTACAGAAGACGTGGCCATTCAATCTTAGGATACAAACACAAGAAAGCTGGTAAGGTATGACAAAACAAGCCTCAAAGCATATGATTCACTTAAATGTAATATGACTAGGAAGGACTCGAAAGCAAAAATGCAAGACTATGTAGAGTCAGGCCAATCTTCTTTCTGCCTATTCTATCAACAGCTGTGTTTAGTTATGGTCACTGTAACACTCAAGAGTGACAGACCGAGCAAGCGAGCAAATACAACAGAATTCTGAAGAATAAAACCTGTCAGCACACCCTATAAAATTGCTCTAAGAAGGTTAAGGAAAACCTACAAACATTCACCATTAGCCAGATAAAGCCCATCTTGCAAGGTAGTTGAGGTATAAATAATAAGGAACTAGTTATACAGTATTTCTACCTTTAAGAGACCTTTAAGAAGCCAGAAATACTGTCTTTCCCTAGTGAAGGATATTTTCCTCTTAGTTTGTCTAAATAAAGATTCACTCCCCTGCAAATGAACAAACTAAAGCATAACCGTTTCTCTGATGCAACAGGGGAATTATACCATGGGTTAAAAGAGAGAGAACATGGGTGCAAGTCCCACCTCATTAACAATACAGAATTCCCTTAAGCCTCTTAAGACCACCTTGGGCAACAGAACATTAGTCTATATTAGCAGTAAAAATCACCTGAGCACAACAATTTAGGAACAGAAAACAAGAAGGTGCACAGAAGGAAGACCCAAAAAGTAAACAGAGCCTTATGGAATCAAGCATCAACAAAACCAAAGCAAAAACACCTTTGACTTTAAAAAAAAAAATCACTTGATTTGAAATATACTCTGTGTCACAGAAACAGAAAACATATGCTAATATCCTGAAGCATATGAAGGTTAACCATTTTACTGGATAACAAACCAAGGGCAGACTAGTAAGCCTGTCTTCACAGACAGCATGAGTCTTTAGCTACCAAGTATCAGGACATTACCACCACCTAACCAAGAATATTTTCTGAACCCCCACATATCCCTTGACAAAAGCATCAAAAAAATCCATTGCTACAGTTTTCTGACAAAACAGTCACGATACAATACCTCTACAGATCATTCAGTTTGCAAAACACACTTGCGCTCCTTAGATAGAAAGGAAAGTGCACTGTAGAGAGGAAAAAATCGAGCCCCAGATTAAGAGCAAACATTCTGGGCTACAATTAGTTTTACAGTACCTTCAACAACTGTATCTCCTCCTAACTGGCATTTATCTATATCAAATGCTAGATACTGATATAGCTGGAGAAACTGTTGTTATATGATCACTATATTGACAATGAATTTTCTTTCTTGCTGTTTTACCTAAGCAGTATTTCCCTCCCAGCTAAGTACTATGTATGTCAAAGAGAAGTGAAAGCATTATTCAAATATGACACTTTCTGCTATTCAGATTTCCCCTAACATATTTAGTAGGAAAGAGGAAGTAAAATTTAAGAGTCAGTCTGTTTTCACATTATTCTACTTTGGTCACTTCTGCTATGTCAAGCATTAAAATATATACCTATTTGGTATTTGATTATTTTCAGCAGTTGAAAGTAACAAATCAATATATGGCTAGATTTAGTATGGGAATCTAGAAGTACTTTTATTTGTTGAAGGCAAAAGAAAAGCCTCTTTTTCTTTAAAGTGCACTTCAGCCATGACTTCCATTCTTTGGCATCCTGTGTTCAAACAGTAAATTTGAGGTGTGTATATTATACCTGTACAATTACTAATATCTCAAAAGCTCAAAGACTCTTAAAATCTTCGTGTACATAGGCTTTTAACGTAGCTCAGCAGAGAGACTTCTCATATAGGAAATTTTACAGCACAATCTTTAATACCATAGTCACTGATAAGACATTCAGATCTTAATCATCGTCTTTCAACTTCTTTAAAGGAAGGACCACAGGATAAGATTATAGGACCAGGAGGGACCTTTGCAGTCTTCGAATTCAATATCTTTCTACTATAGACCAGCAAAGTTTGAGGCAGGTAAATATGACAATGTGGTCTCATATTGAAAGCAGATTTGTGGGGACTTTCTTTCCACTACTCTGGGGTCTGCTCCAGATCTTTCTTTGGCTGAGAGAAATTTTTCAATTCCTAAATAATATTTTCATCTTCAGTATTCAAAATCAAGGTCCCTACTCTGCCAAACAGGTTTAAGACAGGGATAACCAATTGCTTTCAAGTGGTGGTGGAAACGGAGCAAACATATGCTGGACATATGCTAGTTTTACCTGGCTACTAGAAACGCTCACATGCATTTTATGAAACTAAACCTGTATCTGGTCTGACAAGTCTGCATCAGTAGCGAGTACAAACAAATCTGATGCTCTGCACTTTGCGGCACTTCAGAGCGCAAGGAAGCCTCACATGGCTCATCACAGAACACGTTTAAGCCTCTTGCGCTTATCACAAGGCTCCCTCCCATGCTATTGGGGCTAAACTACTTCCAGAGTTAAGCTAGTGCAGAAGCCACGGGAGCCACATTTGCAAAGCATTGCTTTTGGGCTAGTGAATCCCACCAACCACCACCTGGTTCTGCACACTAGCCCCTTACGAAACCCATTCTGAAAGCAAATGGAGACTAGAGAATATTCATGGGAAAATGTTTGCTCTGTTCTTATGCTCTGCCTTAAAACACCTGCTTCTGACCTTTGTGGCTGAAAACTCATCACTACTCCTCGCTGCAGAGACTTTTACTAACTGACAGAAGGCTTGTATGAGCTAAAAGATATTAGTTACACAGGCTTGGGACTAACACTATTCACAGCCGTGCATAACGACACACACTGCACATCTCCCCTTCTTGGCAGGGAGTCCAATGCGCCAGAGCTTCTCTCCTATCTCCCCCATCGTAACCCTCAAAATATACAAAGTGCAATATATACAAAGTGTTTGGCTAAGTCATCTCGCACACCCACCCACCATATCACTACACAGGACATACTGACATTTGATTGATTGGCATTGAGTTGAAATTAAAACCTCTAATGGAAAAGAGCTAGCTCTGCACACAGCTCCAAACGTATCCCCTAGTATCTAAAATACTTAGTTTTTTTCCCCATTACCCAGGCTATCTCCAGAGAGCAGAAAGTTTCTTATACCAGAGTATCAACAATATAACTCCAGAGGCCAAAGTTTCCTGTGGGAAAAGCAAGTATTCTTAGGGATGGAAACCTTCTGTAGCCCCATTTTAGGATAATGCCTTACGCACATCACTTATTGCCTTTCCCCTATAATTTGGGAGCAACAGTCATAGATAAATTTCAAAAGCTCCTTGCTGCTGATCATCAGTCAGGCCAGTGGAACATAGGAACACGAGCAGTCCTAACTTTTTAGCTTAACTAGCAAATACAGATGGCAAATTCAAATAGCTGATGAGCTTTCCTCCTGCTGTTGGTGCACAGTTAAATCCCTTGGGAACGAGCTATTGAAATATCACTTTACAACCACCCAACTAAGTCTCAGAAGTGCTAAGCTGTTACATATATGACAGCATTTGCTTACCATACCAGAGTTTACATTGGGGTCTGTTTGCTTTTCTTCTGTAATCTACGACAATACAGTAGCAGGGGATATGTCTTGTCATTTTCTAGACTAGTTCTAGTCCCCTACTTCTGACTAATATTTCCCAATGCACCCTAAAAAAGCCCCAACTATATCTATAGCTTATTCATGTCCTAGTAAACAACCTAGACAAGAGGTATGCTGTATGCTTCAGACTCTGGGCATGTACCTGAGTGGATGCCCCAAATCAACAGTCCAATGCACAAATGCAAACAGCTGTTCTTTCCCTTCCTCTCAGTATATACCACATCATCTAGCAGTGGTAGCTGCTGCCACCACCATCACTGGTCACCAGTCTGTCAAGATGGACAAGAAGTAGCCTGAATAGCAAGTTCCCACATTTGCTATGTAAACAACTTGCCTCCCTTCTCTCTTGCAATAGAAGAGTTAACCAGACAAAAGCATCCCACATGCCAGATCCTGCCCACCAGCCAACTGTCAATCCACGCTGATCCAAACTGTCCTTTATTGGAAGTTGTAAGGAGGAAAAAAATATACTTTTTAAAATAACTCCCTAATCGCTCACTACAAACTGCACTTCAGCACAGCTGTTCATACACAATAGCACACCCAGTTCAAGTCCAAGCTTGCAGGTCTTCAAATACTACCTCACAGTTCATTAAAAGCTTCATTCTCTCTAATGCTGAAACTGATAGTAAAAGCTTCTCAATTTCACCATGAGGAAAAATAAGTTTTAAGTGCTGGAAGCACTGGTGCTGGAATTTATAAAGAGGGGCTTTTTTAACTCTAGATTAATAGATGTATGAAACATCTATTTTGATCAATAATTAGCACGGTAACATTCAACAGATCATTTGACTGCAGTGTGACTGGCTCTCAATGCATTTTTTTGTTCAAACCTTTCCAGATGGACAGTAAGAGCCTGAAAGATTCCCCACTACCACCCTTCATTTCAGCTGCTTACAATGACAGGACTGAAAAGCTTGTTTTGAGCTTTTATATATCAATAAGATAAGTTATCATGACACTCTTGGCTTTCATTGCCTACAGCAACTAACAAGCGATAATGCTAAAGAATCTCTGCTTTTAAAATGCAGCTGTTTCAGGAGCCATTTTCAGTTCTGTTAGACCCATTCTTCCAGCAAGAGAAAATGACATTTTGCCACAATTACTTAGGGATATAAATCAGGATTAACCAGATGCATTTCTTTATAAATATTTCCTCAATTCATCCACTTAAAGCATAGGATGCATCCACAAAAGACATTCTTAAGCCCCGTCGTCCTGCCATCAACGAACAAGTTAAGGAATAGGTTAGTCATGAAGACTAACGCAAGTGTGGTCACACTTGCGAAACATTTAGGAAGAGAGGCAACGGGGACAAACCAAAACACGGGAAATTCTACTTGAGCAAAATAAAACAACTTTGACTGTGGAGGGGGTTAACAGTAGAACTGGAACAGGTTGCTCAAAGAGGCTTGGAGTCTCCATCCTTGGAGATGCTCAAAACCTGACTGGACACTGTCCCAGGCAATCTGGAGTAGCTGACCCTGCTCGAGCAGGGACCAGATGATCTCCAGAGGTCTCTTAACCCCTATTTTATGATTCCGACATGGCTTTTCACTCTTGGAACTATGTCACTAAGAGGTGCTTTGTTTTCTACTCATTGAATTACACTGGCACAATTAAATTTAGACTAAGCCCAAGTTACAGCTTCAGGACTTCAGTTATTAAAAGCACTCACCTTAAATTCACATTTGAGAATCTGTTCTTTTGAGGGATTTATAACCATGACTCAAGACCATCATTACACTCATCTTTATCCAGAAAAAACTGCAGCACTGGGTGTTCTAAAGGAAACTGCCTGCTAAAACAAATCATTGAGCTGGGTTCTGTGCTAGCAGGTAGAAAACAATTACCTTGCATGATGTAGCACCATGCTCAGATCAACCAGATTTTTGCATTATGCAAGTGGCACATACACCAGAATGACTTTTCCATTTTATTTCTTGTTTCCATAAGAAAGAATATGAAAAGCTGAGCAAGATATGATCTAGGACTAGAGTCAAGATTACACTCCTACATTAAAATAAAAGTGAATGTGCCAGGAAGCTCAAACTCCAATGCTTTCATTGATACTCTCTGCAGCTTTTGAGGAAAGTAAAACATCTGCAGGGTGACAGCCCCTTGAAGGTGAGATGTTTTGCAATTCTTAAAGACTTGAAGCTTGGGTAATACAGCAAAATACGATGATTTGTTATTAACACATCAGACTGTAGTTTCAGAGCTTCTTGATTTAACTGCAGACACTGACAATAGCATACAGACACTTCAGCGCATGGTCCTTACACTTGCGGAGCACACAGCAGAACAATACTCCAGACTGTTACGAGCTTACACTTGCTACAATTAACATTTCTGCCGCAACCATGCAAGTGTCCTACATAACCCTAAATATTTACTTGTCTAGAATATCCTGTTAACTGATGATTCAGTTTCTGCTCCTACAAACTCCCACAAAAGTTTCTGTTCCTGCAAAAAAAAAAAAAAAAAGGTTCTGTTCTGGTTTCCTTTCACAAATTAAATACAATGACTAATAACAAAAACTTTTATTTGCAGAATTTACTTGGTTCTTGCACAAGCTTGGGACAGACTGAAACGAAAAAGCTCAGCACAGAGAAGGCCATACTCCTGAACAGTCCACACCTCCTTATAAAGTTCATCTGATGCGGTACTTAGGTTTATATTCATTTACACAGAACTGGTTCACGTTTTAGAACGAGCACTTGCTCTGAAATTAGGGACAATACTTCCACTGTTCAAGGCCAGCGGCCATCTCCATTCCCCGCTTTTTCCCTAAGTGACAGGCTGGTAAGACTAGCTTATCCCAGGACCAGTTATCTCTTCACTCCAAGTGGACATCCATTGATTTTCTGTGACAGCTCTTCAGTTTCAAACCTGGAAGCAAGTAGCAAAGCAACTCAAAACACTTGTCTACTTCATAACAACATCAATTGCACCGAGGCACTGAACCCAAATTTCAAGTGCAGACTCATATCTTACGGTATACCAGAAGAAAAGCATACGTTTCCTAAGTAATTATTCCCCATCATCACTGTTTGCTTTTTTAAGTCGACTAGAACTGTACAATAAAAGGCACTGCATTCAAGAGGAGAAAGGGCATAGACTTAAGTTCGATACAGATTGCTAAACTTTTTCACACAGAGCCTACACTACCTCACTTAACCTTGTTCATAACGCTCTCCAAAAATCAAAACACTCATGTAAGCAGGACAGCTGCCCAGTAAATCAGAAGCCAAATATCAGCAAACAGGAAAAACAGAGTTATCCAAAGGAAGGATGTGATGGAGAGGGAACGTTTCTCCACCTTTCAGAAAGCACTGCACGTTTTATCCATGCTCATCCCCAAACCCCAATAACAGACAAAAAGAGGAGGAGTGGGCTCCTCAGCTGCTCCAGCCCCCTCAGAGTTACCCAAGCTTAAAGCCAGCTTATCCACAGGAGGAAAAGACGCCACAACTCCCCAAATTCCATTTACACACAGTAACTCTACGGGTATGGCAAGAGCTGCTCTGGGAAAGGGAAAGTCACCCTCGGGGAAAGGGGACAGAGCCCACCGCCCCCCAGGCAAAGGGGGCCTCACCCTCCCCTCTTCTCCACCACCCGAAAAAAAAAGGTGCTCAACCCCCCACTCCACCAGGAGCCTTCCCTGCATGGCCTCAAGGACCCTTCCTTCACCTCAGCCGTGCCCCCTCCGCCCCCTTCAGCGAGGCCCCGCTCCCGGCCCCTCACACCGACAACTCCCCCCCGCCCAGGGAGCCGCCGGCTGCCGCCTCAGGGCCGCCCGGCCCCGGCCGTACCTGCTGCGAGGGCAGCTCCACATGCAAGGCCCGGGTGGCGGAGCCCGCAGGCAAGGCGGCGGGGCCGGCGGCCGAGCTCATCCTCACGGCAGGTCACCGGCCGGGCAGCGGCTGCAGGCGCTGCGCATCAGCGCCCCTGCCCCCGACCCGCCGCCGCCGGGCACCCAGGGGTTAATGGCGGCAGCAGCACCGACCCGGAGCCGCTCGCTACGGAGCCATATTACCGCAGTGCTGGGGGGGCGGGGGTGGGGGGGAGGGAGCGCGGACGGGCGGGGGGGGGGAGGAGCTGCCCGCCCGCTCATTGGCCCGCTCTCCATCCAGGCGGGACTGCGGGCGGTGCCTCTGAGGCGCTATTGGTAGGAAGAGACGCCAATCGTTTTTCCTCTCCGCCGCCTCTGTCAAACCGTTGGCACCGGGCCTGGCGCGGATTGGTGCGCCGACTTCCGGAAGGCGGGACGGCGCCCGAAGGAGCGGCTGGTGATTGGGTGGCGGCGGCCGTGATTGACGCGGCTTATCCTCCCGTCACGTGCTGGGAGGTGGGGGGGGGGGAAAAGCTGTTATTATCACGTGGTGGGATGAAAATATTTTGCTGGGCGGGTGCGGGGGGGGGAGAGTGTAGCGCTGTCGCCATGGCAACCGCGCAGCGGCCTGGCGCGGCCTATGGGGCCAGGCCGCAAACCTCGGCCTTATGGCGGCAACCGGCCTCTCGGGGGTCCGGCAGCGCCTTGGTGGCGGGCAGCGGTGTCCCCCCGGGCAGGGCACGGTCCCTCCGTTCACCCCACGCGGGCTCACGCGTGGCCGCGTACCCAGGCCCTCGGTTTTATCCGCCTCTCAGACTTGCCGTGGCGGACACAACTGAGAAAAAGCAGAAGCCTGATGAAAAAACTCGAGTGAAAAGGCGGCTTTTCGGCAGTTCGGCTGCCACCCTTCCAAAAGTCGCCCCCCTCCGTCCGCCGTCTTCCTCCTGCCTCTCGCAGGCGCTCGCCATCGCCTCCCCTTCCCCAAGGCGCTCTCTAGGTGTGAGAAACAGAGCTGCCAAACTCATTTTTTTCCTTGATTAACGGGTGGCAAATCCCTATTTCATGGAGCTGAGTGATTCTCCGCCTCAATTCAATGATTGGGACCTGTCTCAAACTGGGAACATAAAGTTACTGGAAATTCAAATTTCCAATTAGTTTCAAATTAGTGGCCTTTTTTTGCCCCTCCTTTTTTTTTTTTTTCCCCTAGGAACTGGTGCAGCTTTATTTTTTTACTTTCGTAGAAAAATGATTCATGCTATATCAATATTTTCCATAGGAAAGGGCACGCTGCTACCAAGCAGTCACGCTCCTCAGCCATGTTATCTACAATAGGAGGCTTAAAAATAATTATTTTGCATCTGTGGTATCCGTTTTATTCACCTCCTGGTTTCTGGTTCGTTCGAACGCACGTGCTTCTGTATTTTGAACTTTCTACCTTCATGCTGGAGGCTTGAAACTTACTTTCTAGAGGGAAATCTGGGATTCTTCGCCCAATCTTTATTCCAGAAATTGATGTGTTAAAAATGCACTTGGAGTGTTAAAAATGCACTTGGAATCCCCAAAATGGTCGTAAAATCAAGAGATTTGGTAAAGCTTTATGGCTTTGAAGCCGTTTAGATATGCTTCCTCCAGTGAGCCATACTAATTATAGCTTAAAATGATATTTAACCTTTGGCAGCGTTACGGTACTAAGGGGGCAATTATTTCTGAGATAAATCACTAAAAACAATTTAGGGAAACAGTGTGACTATAACACTGCTTGGTTGCCCAAAACTTTGAAGAATAAAATTTAAAAAAAAAAAAAAATCCATCCTGGGCTGAACTGTCATATATCATTGTCGGTTGGGGTTTGATTAATACAGAAGTGAACGGAAAATTGCATTCACAACAGAAAGTTAATGCCTCTCCGTGTCAGCATAGACGCTACGGCACTGTAACGGGTTACGGGGAAACACTGCACAGACAGTGAAACCAGGATCAACGTTGCACGAAGAAAATTAATCATTTGCTATGACGGTAGTCACTTAAGTGCTTTCTCTACTCTGTAAACGAATATGCGACTCTTCCGTGACCAACTTGTGCCGATTTTGTGAATTCAAAGTTCATACTATACTGCAGTAAGCACTTTAGAAAGACTGTAGGGCTGTGGAGCAACAGCAGGGCTCTCCCATTTTTCTTCAGTCACACAGTGGTAGATGACTCAAAACTTTCTTGAAGCACTGCTGTTTTTTTGAAAAGTAGAATTATGAGGTTGTTTGAGTGTAGCAGCTAGCGTGAGCTGTATATAGAGACCGAAGTTGATTCGCTGCCTAACATAACCATCTAATCCGTAATTCAGGTAATAAAGAGAAAAATTTTCCCCAGAGGAAAACTCAGATATGACCCAAAATCAGCAAATCCCATGTTAATTTATTAACTTAATTTAATGTTAATTTATTAATTGTTTTAAAGTAGTGGAACTGATATAACTCCAAAGAAGTCTATGCGGTTTTCCAGCTCATGCTAGGCTAGGTTTTGGCCTTGTATTCCTAATTTCACACTTAACTTTCTCCTTTGTCTTTCAGTGTGGCAGGGAATTTCCTGTAAGGGAAAGGCGTAAGGGCGTTGCAAAATGCTCTGTTCACGTAATGCCCCGTGCATGGTAGTACTGAGTCATCGCTAGAGTAGATCAAGGAGAAGGTTTCAGTTTTACATTTGATTTTCATCAGTTTTGACAAATCTGACCCTTGAGTAGTTTACGAGACCGTTCGACATGAAAAAGATACAAGGAAGTTTAATAATCGATAATATGCGTGAGTTCAAACAAAATTATCTTCCCTTTTGGGCTTAAAATTATTGCTTTGTTAATTAATAAGGATTCGTGGATTATTTTAACCAGAGTGTTTGTAAATGACACCTGGAGAGTACAGTGGCTTCTTTTATGCTTCACATATTAACAGTTACTCAGGAGTAGTAATGCTGGCGCAGTACTGTAAATCTCAGCTGTATACTTGGCATTAGTAGAGCCTACGTACTTCACTGGTGCTCTAGGCAGTTGCCATTTGAAATTTCAACCAAATGAAAAGGCCAGTGTTATCTATCTGCATAGTTTTGAAGATCCCA
This sequence comes from Struthio camelus, assembly GCF_040807025.1. Classification (NCBI taxonomy): domain Eukaryota; kingdom Metazoa; phylum Chordata; class Aves; order Struthioniformes; family Struthionidae; genus Struthio; species Struthio camelus. Next base: position 221,838,285 of record NC_090942.1, read on the forward strand.
GGATCACCTTTATTACATTCAGGTAGTTGTTCCTCGGTCCGTTTCTACCATAAAAGGTGAAGTTCCTGCATCTGCGGCAAGTGCACAGATACATGCAGCACTCCCAGGTCCGTTACCTGCCCATCTTCAGTTCTGCTCAAGTGAATCCAGCAGGCTACCAGGAAAAGAAAGACTTTTCATAACTGTCATCTGATTTCTGGAGAAAGAAATGTAAATAAATGCCTGCTGAGCATGCATGTTTTTGTGGTCACATAAGAGGCAAACTCACACAATCAGCTACTCACTTTGATCTTATGGGTAGTCAGAAACAATTTCTTCCTGCCATTTTTTGGAAAGCAAGGCCAGCAAAGAATTAAAATTATTATTAATTTTTAGAATTTTTAGAAAATATTATTAATTTTTAGAATTTTTAGAAGCAATTTTTACAAAATGAGGTGAATCATCTTGCAGAACAAAGCATGTTTCACATCTCAAAAAACTTCTGAAGAAATCTAGATGAAGCGCCACCCAGGAACATTGTTAGAAATGCTGTTTAGAACTTAGTATGTGTTATTTCGTGAAGCACTAGTATATCAAAGCTCTTTTTTGCTTGGTGGCACTGAATGTGAGACACAAGGAATAGTGTCTTTTCAAATTTACTGTGGAGGAGAGATACAGCAGGGAATTATTAAGATTTTTATAGACTTTTTGCAAGTGTTAGAATGCTGGAAGTTTTGAGAAATAGTAAAGGAGGGAATGACCTTGTGACTAACTGTAATTCCTCCTTCTGCCATAGACTGTGTCAGATATGCTTCTGCCACCGGTGTGAGTCATTAGATCATTGCAACATCCCTCAATCGAGCAAACACGCTTCACTGATGAATGAAATGTTTCCATATGCCGAAGCTAAATACTTCATTAGCCCTTTGTACGTTATATTCTCTCAAAGAATTGTTTTGTTCCTGCAGCTGCTTGTCCACCTAAGCAAAGGAAACAAACACATAAATGTGTGCCCGTGGAAAATACATGAAAATCTGATCCTGTGCAGCCTTGTCAGCCCCTATTTGGTTGTAAGTGTGAAAAAAAAAAACAAGTTCTGCATGGTAATGCCCAGAACTTGTATTGAGATATTTACCAGCTCCTTTTCACAGCTGTTACTTGCAGGAGCCTAAGGCAATATATTTGCAATTTCTATCAAGCTCTGATTGTTGCTAATGCCAATGTTCTCCTGTTCAGATCCTGGCCTCGCTAGTGCAACAGTCAGGGAAAAATAATTACTGACAGAAACGTAACCTCGTGTTAGTTAAAGTGTGGCCCTCTTTGGAAGAGGCAAGGGGCATTTGCAGGAGGAAGAAAAGATGAATGCTGCAGAGAGTGAGAATATACCAGGGTCTTAAGGGAGCTGCAGCCATGCCGCATCTTGCAGCCAAAGTATTTATGAAAGTTTGTATTTCTAGCTGAAGGAGGATATATGGTTATGCAAAGAGGAGGCCAGAGGGAGAGTGTCTGGAGAGTTTCTAATTGTTCTCTCTGACTTTTCAGGAGCAGTGACCTGCTTCAGAAACATCCAGCAAGACATCAGGCTGGTGCTTAGACTCGTTGCTACAGCTCAGTGGTGTGAGGAGCCGAAGCCAGATCTACTGGCGAGATGACAGGAGCATGGTATAAAGCCATGAGCCTGCAAGCAGGCGTTCTGCTCCCCTGGAAGGCGACAAGCTGCTGCTTTCCAGCATCTCCTCTCATTTCAAGGAAGGAAAGACTTTTGCACGCTCTCCAGCGATTGTTTTAAACTGCTATAGGACCCTTGCAGCTACCTAAGACCTCCTGATCTTCCCCATGCATATCACAAGTGCTCACAGTGAGAGACAAAGGAAAGACCAGGTCGTTTGGCTCTGACAGCCTTACTTTTGAGTTAACAACAATGTGTGTCCGTGAACATCGGCTGAAGAGCCATTAGGAAAAGAAACAGTACTAGCAAAGTAGAGGTCTACATGGAGATGTTCAGAAAAATGATGGAAATGTGTGAAGGTGTATAAACCACCTTAAACCACATTCAACTCCAAGGGGAGTTTATTAATTTGCGAGTTTATTAATTGGCCATCATTTTGCACTTCCGAATCACTGGCAGCTACAGAAATGGTTTTGTTAATTGATTTCATTAACTTCTGATAATTTTCCTGAGTGTCCCAATATAGGAAAACCGCATGTCATTTAGTCAGACTTCATTATATCTTTGATGTGTAGCCAAGCTATTCCGGTCACATTATTTGCCCAGACCACATCGTCTTTCAGTAAAAAAAAAGTCTCATCAGCTCACAACTGTCAGACCCTTTCCATGGAGCACGTGAAACAGGATTGTTGGTGCCTGAGAGTGGACAGCATCTATTATTTTCATGGAAAAACTTCCCTCTCAGGCTCACAGAGCAAGTATGTTTTTAAATGAAGTGGGCGCATGAACGAGAACAGCAGCACGATCTCAGAGAAAGATGATCCTGCATCAGCCTCTACAAACTGGTCTTATTCCCATACTGAGTTGTTCAAGAAGAATTTCTCTGTATTTCCTTTAGGCAGTGAGTATCTTTTCATTAGGTGCATTTCAGTGTTTGGCACCTAGGCTCTCCTCCCGCCTGAGTTTTCACAGCACAATTGCAAAATATGGAGTAACAGCCCGTAAAACAAACCTCATTTCTGGGAAAACACTTATTGCTTTAAACCATGTTGCTGTAAAACCATATGTGTATTATGTCTTTGAAGCCTGGAACGTACTAAAACACTGTGGCTTAGGGGAAAGGGTGTTGTTTGTTTTGTTGGTTTTTCTGGGTAGCTTGAGAAAAATGTTCATAATCTCCTGAAGACGGGCTGATCCCAAATCTATTGAAGTCAACAGAAAAGCTTTGAGCATTTTCAATGGTTTTTTGATCAAGATTATGTTGAGTGGTGGGTTTGCAGGAAAAAAAAAAAAAAAACTCATCAAGTCATGCAGGCTGGGGATGAGGTTTACCGAAAGGCTGCTGCAGCGTGGGTGCAGTGCAATTCAGTTCATCAGCCAGAATATTCTGCACCACGAACACCAAAATGCCAAAAAGCTGGGTCGCCGCATCCCCTTGCCCAAACATGACAGTGATTCCTGGTATGAGTGTGAGCAGCCGTTTCTTACAAACCTGCAATAATCTGTACCAACGCTCTTAACTATTCTCGCTGCTAGAAAGCTCTTCTTTAATAGCAAATCTGATTTTGTGTGTGTGTGTGTGCGCTGCACCTCAAATCTGTTACTTTTCACCTGATTTTCAGAGAATCCCAGATCTGTGGGTCTCAGATTGGCAAACCTTAGGGATATAGCACTCAGGTTTGCTTCAGGGAATCACCCACATGTTAGTGTAATCTGAGCATGTAAACCTGAGGGTTTTTTCCCCTCTGGAAAAGGTATTTCATCATGTTTATTCTTGTGAGAGAGTTGCCAGTTAGTTTCGAATTTGTTTGAATTAGCTTGTTGAAGAATCCAAACAAAAGCTTATTGTGTAAAAGCGCTGGAGGGGTCAAGTGGCAGGGGGTTATAAAACCTGCCCTCCGAAGGACATACTACCTCCTCGCTGCTGCCATAAAAGAAAGAACTTAACCAGGAAAAGTTTAACAAGTTCAATAAACGTTGAAAGAACCTCACAAAATGCGCTCAGCTGGGAAAGAACAAAAGCCACTTCTCGATGTGTTATGTATTTTCATGGGGTAAAAGAATTGCTGTCACATGAAGTCACGCCGTGATGTTACCAGGTTTCACAAGCGAGCCAGAACCCGGCCAAGACATTTTGCGATGAGGCTATTTCAAAAGACCTGCTGGAAATGGCATTTGGGACTAAGGTTGTGACCCCTGAGTGTGCTTTACCCAGGGAATGAAAGATGCTAAGTACACTCTATATTCTTATTACATTCTATTTTATACTTATTTTATCATTCCATTTTATTATTTTAGGTTTATTTTTTCACATCATATATATTGCGTTATACATTGTGCAATATGCATTATTATTGAATGCGCTTAAGTAAACAGAGACAGCTAAGCAGATATATTTAACCAGAAAAACAGACAAATTATGAACGAAAAGGTAGACCAGAAAAAAAAAAAAAAGGAGGAGAAATAATCAGCCTGGGATAAGGAGAAGTATTTTCCCAGATATTTTTTTCAGCTTTTTAAAGAGGGTTATATGAGAAGGCTATGTCAATACTCACTAAACTGTGTGCTGGGGTTATATCAGATAGAGGTGTTACAGGTTTTACCTTACATACTACAGTGTTGGTCTTCCTGGGGACTGTCCTAGTGTTGTGCTGATGAAAGTGGGCCACCTTCTCTGCAAGTCCGTACACTTAAACAGCTTATTTCCATATTTTGCCTGCTGTTGATTTCAGTGGACCTTATATCAGAACGAAGTCTAATGCTTTACCCCTGAATGTGTACTGGCTCTCTGAGTTGCTGTAAAGACTGTCCTCCAAGTGAAAGGTAAAAAAAACCTAATCTTCTGCCTAAATATGGTCACTAAACAGCCCCGGATGCATTCACAAGAGTCCATGAAGGAAATTTTTCTCCGAATTTTGCTCGAATTAAAGCCCCCTTCTCTTCGCTGCACCTGCGTTTTCATCTTGCATCATCATTTCGGTCTCCTGAATTAACCTATCGTGTAATGGTGCTTGCCACCCCAGAAGTGGTTGCATTTCACCAAGGGGCAAAGCAAATCCTTCTGTAGAACATGTCTAGAGCTCTTTGAGACCCTTTAAGTGGAAAGGTCCTGCAGGATAATCAATAAACGAGTATGAAAGCTAAGCAAACATAGGGAGACAAAAATCAATATTCTCATTGCCTGGGAGCCCGCTGGCTGAGAAGACCTCCACAAATCAGCCTTGGTACCGAAACCTTGCGTTCCTATCAGCTGTAAGATCCTCCAGGACACTTTCATCCAACCATGCCAAACCAACAAGACTTCCTTGATCTTTGATTTATTAGGTATTGTTCTTAGATCATAACATCCTGACTGGCACTTCACCAAAGCAAAGCTGTTTATCCATTTAGGAATAATTAACTAGAAGGCATATCCACAGTGCATCTTGCATAACTAGGCTAGAGAATGGATGGGTAGGGTTGTTGCTGCTTCTGCATAGCCAATTTGGATAAGATATCTGCTGACCACTACTTCCCACCAGTCATTTCCATGCATACTTCCTTATCCCTCCTATTTAGCGCATTGAACAAGACCTATCTCAATACATTCAGTAGCCCAGTCACTTAAGATTTGAGAGGGTACTAGATCAGGGATATACCTGTGGTCAGGATGCAAGCTGATTGCTCTTCATGCTTTGTCAGCTTTATGGGCCGGAAACAGAAAGAGCTCATCAGGTAATAGCGAAAATGGACAACAGCTGATGGCACCTATTGGGGAGTATGGCAAAACCTGGTCGGAGAACTTAATGTCTTGGAAAACTGAGCTAGTTTTCCAAAAACTCATGCTCTTGGGAGGGGAGGACAGAAATAGATGTCAATGTAGTTCTTTCTGATGGCTGACTTGGAGAAGTTTATGAGACAACTGTGTTTGTATTAAGGAACCTCCAATTAGAGTGGTTTTGGGGGGATGCCACACAACAGGAATGAGATTACGGCACAGGAGGCTAATATTTGGCTGGGTCAAAGATGATGTGAGGACTATCCTGCACTGTGCAAACTGGATCAAACTAAAACAGAAATCAGGGAGCAACTCGAGGAACTATTTCAGGAAAAACTCCCTATATGTGATCAGCTAGCAAGAGTGGATCAGATCTGCGAGAAAATGGGGGACCGGTCAGTGATCAGGCCATGGATGGAGTGCAGATATCTGCCATACTTCTTTTATAGCACAAAATCCCCCAGCCCAGAAGAAGGAAAAATAACCATGAAGGCGAGCAGCGCAAACTCTGCATCAGAACCCCTGGCAGAAGTAGGCAGGAAATTGCCCATTCTTGTGATGATCAGGATTTTCCCTCAGAGGGAAAAAAATCCTCATTTAGCTGAGCTGTTCCCAACCAGCACGATTTTCCTGAGGATCATTTTACAGCATGAAGCTTAGAAGGCTTTGTACTGTAGAAATTCATTTGTTATTCCATGTGGTACTGCTCCTTGTACTAAATCGACAAAATATTTATTCAGAGAGTAATGCATCCATTTCTGTTCTGTGTCCCCTCCTAGGGCAAGGGCATTCCAGGCTTGCTGGGTGGTTTCTCAGCATTGCTACCTGGCATTTCCCCAAAATGTTTTTTTATCATGGAGTTACAGACAGACACCTCTTGAGGGCAGCATGTCCTCTCTTTTTTTTTTTCTCCCTCACCTATTTCATTAGACACTGTTCTGCTTCCAGACTGAAACAAAAAGGCTATTTAAACCCAAATTACTAAGCACTGCAGATAACACTCTTCCACTTTTACTGTTTGAATTGATGTGGGTCTTAAAGGAAGCTGGTGGCATCTCAGCGTTTAGCCTCATGACATACTAGTGCCCTAGAAAATACTGTCACCTTGCTTTGGAGATAGGGAAACTGTGGCTCAGCAAGCCCAAGTAACACCCTCAGGACACAGTCCAGGCACGAATCAATGCAGGTGGCCTGCATCCTATTGCCATGCTTTCTTCCCCTCTATCATTTGTTGCTCCATTTCTATTCACCAGAGAGAAAGAGCTCTAATTTGAGGCAAAGTGGACAAAGTAGGACAGAAACTGTGTATATGTATGATGAAGAAGGGGTGACACTGAGGCAGGGGAGGTCTTAGAGAACTGGAGAAGTGCCAAGGCACTTCAGTATCAAATTACTTGCTACTCCTCGATCCAAAGGCAGAGGAAGAGAATGTTGCTCAGCCAAAGGTGCATGAGAAAGCAAAGGTGCCCATTTCTTGATAAAACGACTGTCAGAGCAGCTTTATGAGGGCTGGTCTACTCTGGTTAGGAGCTCACCTTTAGTTACGGGCCAAGGAAGATGCCTGGACAACAAGAAGGCGGCGAGAGCATGTTGATGCCATCCCGACACAGTCTCCATATCCCCAGCAACCTGTGGCTAAGTCACCTTCCGAGTCAGAGGCAGCAACTTTAACTTCTGTTAACATTTAGCTTATTTATGTCTCTCACCTTCTTTTATCCTGGATGCTGGGTACATCCACGGAAGTCCCCTCCCCAAGAAGTCTATATATTACACAGGCAGAAGGGTGAGCAGGAAACGTAGGTCCAGGGGCTCTGTGGAGCGGAGAAGCTGGTTTCTGTGTATCCGCCCTAGGGGCTACTTACTTCTTTATAGCAGGAACCATGTCTACTGCACAGGTATTTCTGGCTTTGTGACAAGAGCAGCAATAATGGATTCAATATGTAATGAAACATACCACAAGTCAAAAAATAATTTAAAATAAGTCTGTTATCCCTATGCTCCTGAGACTGGCAAGAGAAGGGAAAGTCATTGCTGGAAAAACAGCTTGGAGGGAGCCCTTTATCTCACGAGATCAGCTCAGAGGGATGTTTGCTTTTGAAACTAGTATGTCCTGGATTGGTATCTTGGGCACAAGATCAGATCAAAGAAAAAGAGCTCTTTGTGAGCTGGCAGTAAGTCAGAAGGAGAGAAAAAAGGTTCAGTCCTAACCTCATGTTAGACCTTAGCTGATGAGGCTGAGGTCGCCCGTTCCAGCACAGCCGAGAGATTTGGGCAGAGCTGACCCCATCTCACAGCAGGGACGATTACAGGACTTTCTTTAGCACAGCCCTCTGGAGGAATGGCTCCTTATTTAGAGGAGCTCCCTATCCCCCCCCCTCCTTCTTAGGCAGATTTGGTCTGATAAATGAACACGCCGCTTGGAGAAAGCTCTGCTGGGGCTGACCTCCTGAAGCTTTGTGCAGAGGGCTGAGAGCAGAGCACTCGAGGGCTCCGCTCCCAGCGCCACAGCTTTCCTTGCTGCGTGCTTCCAGCCAAGTCACTAGAAACTTGATATTTGCTAGCAGAAGACAGGACTAAATCAAATTTTCCTTTTTCCCCTTTTGTGGGATGAAAGGAAGGGAGAAGAGCAACACATCAGGTTAGAGCAGGAGGTACTTAAACGCCCTTTGCCAAGGCTGAAAAGGCTTATGAGCAAGTTTGCCTTTCACCTTGAAAAATGGACATGTCAGCCTAGCAAGTCTAAGCCCGTGAAAGTCAGCCAACATCGCTGGATTGCTTATGTAACGTATAGGCTCCCTGCCTCCAGCCCTGCGGATGACAGGTTAAATGCTCACTTGTTACTAAGAGCCTGCGTGAACTTTAGGGCAGCATGTGCTATTTCTGGAGTGCTTTGCACCTGCAGCAAGAAGGAGGCTGGGGGCCTCGCACAGGAGCTAGACTATTTCCTCAGCTGAGGAGCCAGGGATGCAATCCCAGCTCCTCATCTGCAAGGCAGTGAGGAAAATAAAGTTATCTTCTGAAAGGAGCAATAGGGTATGAATTCTTGGTATTGGCTCAAGAAAGGAGGCCCTTTCTTAGGCTTCCTTAGCTCCTCACAAGCTCACAGGCAAAGCAGCCCCTTAAACCACATAGATTTACTTAACCCACGCTGGCTGTCCCACGTAGGGGAACTGCAGAGCAGTTTCCTCCCCTTAAAAGCCAGGGCACAGCTGCTATAACACAAACAACTATAACATGACCCCAGCTACATACCACTAGGACACAGAAGAGACCAAGGCAGCCCGTTAACTTTCGCTCAAGTTTATTTCTAGAAATTTGTACAAAAAAAATCAGTAATCTGTAATACAATATTCTATCAAATATGACAGATGAACATTTGTCATTAGAGGCAGGATTCCAGGAATGTGAAGTACCATCCTCTTGCATGGAACAAAGGCACATTTTAGAGCTTGAAACACACTCAACTGAACTGTTGAAAAGGCAGGTCAGACATGCAAGTAGTGCAATGTTTCAGGTTTATGCATAAACACATTGTACTCTGAAGAAATCTCACTATGAGCAGTGTTCACAGCCACGTAAACGTTTTACAAACACTTTAAAGAGTCACTCACTTTAGAGCCTATGCATAGAAAGGCTACTCCTTTACATTCACTGGATGGAATATTTAAAAGCCATCTTCAGGCAGGAGTCACTCCCAGCTTTCCTCAAATGCTTTTGGGATCCAGCAAATTTTTACATGAACAGTCCCACTGCATTACCCCTACAGGCTAGCCTAAGGGTCTGCAACACTGGGGCTACCTGATCGCACATCCCAGTACTCCTAGAGCTTATCTTTGGAGTATTGTGGCTATGAATAAGTCCAATACCTCCTGCTACATGTCCCTGTGCAAGCAGCATCTAGGGACAGACCTGCTTATAAAACAACATTAAAAACAAAAGTGGAGTTACAGCCACCAAGTTATCCAACACACTGTATGGAGCAAGGTCCATTGGACTCACATGTCCTCGGTTTTCTGCACCGGCCACAGTCGGTGCCACACCTGGGGGCTCGGCAACCTGCTTGCATTGCTTGTGCTTTCAGAAGGGGCTTTTCCAAACCAGAAATGCCCTTATGCT